>NC_134082.1:124762680-125068853 GCF_000715075.1 Nicotiana tabacum
TGCTGGGGATTGGTTTTCAATTTATCCCCTTTTCTGCTTTCTCTTTAAACACATGATGTGGGAGTCTGCTTCTAACTCCCGGAACCACTCCCTTTTGGAGCTTACTTCTTCCAAAATTTCCGGGCACAATCACTGCATTGCCTGGGACCGGCCTTTAAGACTGTTTGTATTATCCCGCATTGGATGAATTCCCCTTTGGTTTCTGGTAGTAAGCTTTGAAAAATCCTTTCAAGACACATTTTAGGAAAAGAAATAAAGATATGGAAAAAAGAAAAACTTTCTGAACCAATATTTTGTGGGAGGAGACAATCCAAAGAACTTATCTGGAGGACACAACTGGTCCCCGTGATCATGACGTGCACCATAGATTCCCGACCCAGTCTATTTGTATCAATCGATTTGTCCGACGGTCTGACTTGCTGGGGATGATAAATGATTGTCCATGCTGTTGCAAATGTGGTAGCTTTTGTTGATTCGTCTTGTCGCCTCATAGTGCCCTTCGAGGGGTTTTCACTAATGAGACTCTCTCTTTTCTCTCGTCTCCCGGCGCCTTATGGTGCCTGCGAAGGTTTTCACCAATAAGACTCTCTCATTTCATATCCCTCATCTTACATCGCCTCTCGGTGCCTGCGAAGGTTTTCACCGATGAGACTCTCTCATTTTATTTCTTTCAAGGAAATCGGGGTGTTGTAGATACGTCCCTCCTTTCTGGAGATTCCCTTGACCATCAACTCATTTCCAGTCTTACGATCCTCTTCTTTGCTGGGGATCAGTGTATTATTCTCGGCCTTATTCGCCGGACTTGGCATCTCTCGAACATTGATCGGGAGGTCTTTTGGAGGTTGATGTTGGTTTTGGTGTGGGTTTGAAGAAAGGCTAAAAAATGAAAACAATTTGAAGGGTGATGTGCTACAACTTTTGGAATCAAACCTTTGTTGGAACTTAAAACATAACCTCTGCCCCAGTTTTCTTGCTTGGGGAATTTATCTTTTACGCTTATGTTGAGCTACGTGCGTTACGCACATTGTGCTATATTGTGCACACTATGTACATTATGCATCCTATATTTGCTATGATGCATACTATGACCGAGCCGTGAGGCGCCTACGTATCCTCTTTGAGGAATCAGGTCAAACGTAATTCCCACGGTTTTGTATTTGTGATTTTATCTTCTTCTCTTTTTTTCTTTTTCTTCTTCTCCTTTTTTCCATGTCTTTTTCTTTTCTTTTTCTTTTTCTTTTCCTTTCTCTTTTTCATATCTTTCTCATTAGTGATTCCAAAAGAGGGGTATTGAAAGAATTGCTTAAGGCTCAAAGGGGGAAGCGAGGGTTAAAAGTGTTTGGATAGAAGAAAGAATTGCCTCCGTCATCTCATTATTCAACAAATGCCAAATACAAACAAATAAACTAAAAATTGCCATAATTAAAGAAGTTACGCATAATATCTCTTGACTGCATCTGAATTGATAGCCATGTCGACACATCTACCTTCGACATCTGTCAAACACAAAGCACCGTTGGACAATATTCTGGTCACGATATAAGGCCCTTGCCAATTTGGGGCGAATTTGCCTTTTGCCTCGACCTGATGTGGGAGGATCTTCTTTAATACCTGCTGCCCTACTTCAAATTTCCTAGGGCGCACCTTCTTATTATGCGCTCTTGCCATTCTCTTCTGGTACAGCTGACCATGGCACACTGCTGCCAATCTTTTCTCATCTATCAGGCTCAACTGTTCCAAGCGAGCTTTGATCCATTCATCATCATCAATTCCGGCTTCAGCGACAATTCGGAGGGACGGAATTTCGACCTCTGCTGGTATCACGGCCTCAGTTCCATACACCAACAAATAAGGAGTTGTGCCTATGGAAGTCCGGACGGTAGTGCGGTAACCCAACAAGGCAAAGGGTAATTTCTCGTGCCATTGTCTGGACCCTTCCACCATTTTTCGCAGTATCTTCTTGATATTCTTATTGGCTGCTTCGACTGCTCCATTTGCCTTAGGACGGTATGGGGTGGAATTGCGGTGTGTAATCTTGAATTGTTGGCATACCTCTCTCATCAAGCTACTATTAAGATTTGCACCGTTATCCGTGATGATCACTTTTGGGATCCCAAATCTGCAGATGATATGGGAGTGGACAAAGTCCACCACTGCCTTCTTGGTTACTGATTTGAAAGTTTTAGCCTCAACTAATTTGGTGAAGTAATCAATGGTCACTAGAATGAACCTATGGCCGTTGGACGCTGCTGGCTCGATGGGCCCAATGACATCCATGCCCCATGCTACAAACGGCCAGGGTGCTGACATCGTATGTAACTCTGTTGGCGGAGAATGAATCAAGTCTCCATGTATCTGGCACTGATGGCATTTCCTCACGAAAGTGATACAGTCGTGTTCCATGGTGAGCCAATAACACCCTGTTCGAAGGATTTTTCTTGCCAATACATATCCACTCATGTGTGGCCCACAAACTTCAGCGTGTACTTCTGCCATAACCGTTGTTGCCTGCCTGGCATCTATGCATCTCAACAATCCCAGATCCGGGGTTCTTTTGTACAATATTCCCCCACTGAGGAAGAAACCATTCGACAAACGCCGAAGGGCTCTTTTTTGGTCTCCAGAGGCATGTTCTGGATATATCCCCATCCTGAGGTATTCCTTGATATCATGAAACCAGGGTTCGCCATCTGCTTCTTCTTCTATGGCATTGCAGTAGGCGTGCTGATCACGGACCTGGATGTGTAGAGGATCAACATACATTTTGTCAGGGTGGTGCAGCATTGATGCTAAGGTGGCTAAGGCATCCGCAACCTCATTGTGAACTCTCGGGATGTGTTTGAACTTCACCGATCGAAATTGCTTGCTCAGATCATGCAAGCATTGTCGGTATGGTATGAGCTTTAGATCTCGTGTTTCCCATTCACCCCGAATTTGATGTACCAAGAGGTCCGAGTCTCCCAAGACCAAGACGTCTTGGACATCCATGTCAGCAGCCAAGCGCAGACCCAGAATGCAAGCCTCATACTCGGCCATATTGTTGGTGCAATAGAAGCGTAGTTGAGCCGTAACAGGATAATGCCGTCCTGTTTCAGAAATGAGTACTGCTCCTATTCCAACCCCTTTCGCGTTTGCAGCTCCATCGAAGAAAAGCTTCCAACCCGGTTCCTCAGGCAATTCCAACTCATTTGTATGCATTACCTCTTCGTCAGGAAAATACGTTCTTAAGGGCTCGTATTTTTCATCAACGAGATTCTCTGCCAAATGGTCTGCCAGCGCCTGGGCTTTCATGGCCGTCCTCGTCACGTAGATGATATCAAACTCTGTGAGCAGAATTTGCCATTTTGCCAACCTTCCCGTGGGCATAGGTTTCTGAAAGATATACTTCAATGGGTCCAAGCGGGATATGATATAAGTAGTATATGAAGACAGGTAGTGCTTCAACTTCTGAGCTACCCAAGTTAGGGCGCAACATGTTTTCTCGAGTTGAGTGTACTTGACCTCATGCACTGTGAATTTCTTGCTAAGATAGTAGATGGCTTGCTCCTTCCTCCCTGAGTCGTCATGTTGCCCCAGTACACAACCAAATGAATTTTCCAAGACCGTCAGGTAAAGGATTAGGGGTTTCCCGGGCTTAGGTGGGACCAATACAGGTGGATTAGACAGATACCCTTTGATTTGGTCGAAAGCTTCCTGACACTCTGCTGTCCAACCTACCGCAGCATCCTTTCTCAGCAACCGAAATATGGGCTCGCAAGTTGCTGTGAGTTGAGCGATGAACCTGCTGATGTAATTGAGTCTGCCCAGCAAACTCATTACCTCTGTTTTGTTCCTTGGCGGTGGCAAATCTCGGATGGATTCAATTTTGGATGGGTCTAACTCAATCCCCCGTCGACTGACGATGAATCCTAGCAACTTTCCTGATGGAACCCCAAATGCGCATTTGGCCGGGTTAAGCTTGATATCATACCTCCGGAGTTTTTGAAAAAATCTCCTTAAGTCTGCTATATGGTCCTCCCGACGCCAAGATTTGATGATCACATCATCGACGTACACCTCAATCTCCTTGTGTATCATGTCATGAAACACCGCAGTCATTGCTCGCATGTATGTCGCCCCCGCGTTCTTTAACCCAAACGGCATTACCCGATAGCAGTAGGTTCCCCATGGCGTAATAAACGTTGTTTTCTCAGCATCCTCCTCATCCATTAGGATCTGATGATAACCTGCATAGCAATCCACAAAGGATCCAATCTCGCGCCCTGCGCAATTGTCGATTAAGATATGAATGTTGGGCAGCGGAAAATTGTCCTTGGGACTTGCTTTGTTGAGGTTGCGGTAGTCAACGCACACCCTGATTTTTCCATCCTTCTTTGGGACTGGTACCACATTGGCCAACCACTCGGGATATCGAGTGACCCGAATGACCTTTGCTTGTAACTGCTTAATCACTTCTTCCTTGATCTTTACACTCATTTCTATTTTAAATTTTCTTAGTTTTTGCTTGACCGGAGGGTATGCCGGGTCAGTGGGTAATTTGTGAACCACTAAATTGGTGCTTAATCCAGGCATATCATCATATGACCAGGCAAAAACATCTTTGAATTCCCTGAGAGTTTTGATCAATTCTGCTCTGACATTCGGCTCAATGTGGATGCTAATTTTGGTCTCTTGGACGTTATCAGTATCTCCTAGGTTCACAGCCTCGGTGTCATTTAGGTTAGGCTTGGGTTTCTCTTCAAATTGGCACAGCTCTCTGTTTATTTCTTCGAAGGCTTCACCTTCGTCACATTCAGATTCATCGTCACAAACGACCTTTTGCATCATTGAGTCGGTTTCAGATTGATTTATTAGACCAGGTCGAAGATCCGCTGTGCATGCCATGTCATTAGAACCAGTAAAAAGAGAACTGTTCAGAAAGAAAAAGAACAAGACAAAAATTAAAATGAGACAAAAGAAAAGAACTTTATTAAATTTGCGGGATAAAAAGGGTTCACACTTTTACAAAACGAAAGTAAAATTTGGATTACACCCTTGAATAATCCGATCAAACAAACAAACAAACAAAACATTAATCAAAGCCTACTACCAAGACTCCCCTCGGACAGGAAGAGGAGTAACCGTCCAATTGTTGGTCTTGGCCTCAGGCCCCACAAATTGTATCTCTGCTTTGCTGGAACCTTCTCCAGTTTCCACCATACTGACATCTGTGAACAGCCTCTCAAAACTCTGATTCAGGTCTTCATTTATACTGATCAAAGGTCCTCGAATCTTTGGGATCGCTGACCCCTTGTAACTTGCTTTAACAAAAGACCTTGAGAGGCGTGGCACTGGTTTAGGCAGAAACCAGACCCTCTTCTTCATTCTTCGCGCCTCCTTCCTGTCTGCTGCGGTTGGTTTGAACCCCAACCCGAAGGTTTCCAGATTCTTAGGAAGGGAAACAGGTTAGACTATCCCTTGAAGTTCAACTCCCAGGCCTTTTCCCGGCACAAATCCATTACCCAGCATTTCTGATACCATCATGACTGTTGCGGCAGCTACCCTAGGGTGCAGGATGATTTCTCCTTCAGAAATTTTGTTGGCCGACCCTGTATCGAGAATCTGGTAGACCCAAGGACCTTTGTCATCAGCGGTATCTATGAAAGGTACAATGGTTCCGCCCATGGTGCATGTTGTATCCTCGCCGTGCAACACGACCTCTTGTCTTTCCCACTCGAACTTCACTGTCTGATGTAGGGTGGAAGGCACCGCTTTAGCTACATGAATCCAGGGTCGTCCTAACAGCAAGTTGTAAGATACCGTGGCGTCCAATACCTGGAATTCCATGGTAAACAGGACCGGACCAATGGTCAGTTCAAGTACAACATCCCCCACAGTGGCTGTTCCGTTTCCGTCAAACCCCCGGACACAGATGCTATTCTCCCGGATTCTTCCACGGTCAATCTTTAACTGGTCCAGGGTGGATAATGGACAAATATTGGTGCTTGAGCCGTTATCCACCAATACTCGGGTTACCACCGAGTCTTCACATTTGACAGCTAGGTATAGAGCTTTATTGTGCTCTGTTCCTTCCACCGGCAGGTCATCATCTGAGAATGTCACTCTGTTCACCTCGAAAATCTTGCTGGCAATGGTTTCCAGGTGGTTTACAGAAATCTCACTGGGTACATGGGCCTCGTTCAATATCTTTAACAGGGCCCGACGATGTTCCTCGGAATGGAGGAGTAATGACAATAGTGAGATCTGGGCAGGTGTTTTTCTCAGCTGCTCAACCACAGAATAGTCTTGTACTTTCATCTTCCTCAGGAATTCTTCAGCCTCTTCTTCTGACACTGGCTTCTTGGTTGCCACTGGGTTGGTTTTTCTTAACTCCACCGGGGCAAAACATCGACCTGATCGAGTCAGCCCTTGCGCTTCACAACTGACTTCTTCCACCTGTTTTCCTTGGTACGTCACCACTGCCTTTTCATATTTCCAGGGCACAGCCCTGCTGTCAATCATAGGCAGTTGGACCACTGGCTTTATGGTCACCCGTTCTCTACATGCCCCTTTCAACATGACTGTCGGTGTGGGCAGGATCCCTGGTATTACCAAATTGCTTGGCTCGGGTTTGCTTGCTATGATGGACGGGCTCTTCCCCAATATCACTACCGGCTTGACGCCTTCTCCCTGCGACCGTACACTCGTTCCTCCACTGGTTAAGACTTCTTTCGGGGCGGCTTGGATCATCATTACTATTTGTGAGGGTTTTCTTAATTCTCCTCCCTCACACACCAACTCAATCATGTGAGTTTCGTGGTGCGCTGGCAGTGGGTTTTGGTTGATGTTAGGAGCCTCCGGTGTCTGGACCTCGATCTTATTGGTGTCAATAAGATCCTGTATGGCATGCCTTAACTTCCAGCACTTCTCGGTATCGTGCCCGAGCATCCCTGAACAGTATTCACAACTGATTGAACGATCCAAATTCTGGGGCGGGGGATTTGGTTCCCGAGTATGGACAGGACTAACCAAACCCAATTGCCGCAGCTTGTGGAACACAGCAGTGTAGGTTTCTCCCAGTTCGGTGAAGGTTCTTTGCTTCCGCAACCTGTCATTCCTAGCATCTGGATTTCCCCGGAAACCTGCCCCTGAAGGGTTTCTATATGCCCTTGGTGGAGGGTAGGTGTTTTGTGGCGGTGCATATATGTTCTGGGGAGCCGGTGCACGCCATTGTGGGCGAACCGGAGGCTGAGTGTATACCTGGGCTTGGTGTACGGAACAATGTGGTTCTCGAGGTGGATAGAAATTTTGTGGTGGGTTGTATGGGTAGTTTGACCTGTGAGGCCTGGGTTGGTTGTAGTGCGGCCTGCCAGCCCTGGACCAACTGCCTGCCTCTATCGTGGCAACCTCTTCTTTCTTTCTTCTTAGCGCACCTCCCGTGCCGCTTTGAATAGCCTGGGTTGTGGCCTTAAGTGCCGAATAGTTTAAGATCTTGTCCGACTTCAAACCTTCTTCTATCATGACCCCTATTTTGACCACCTCGTTGAAAGATTTTCCAACCGTTGTCACCAAGTGACCAAAGTAGGTTGGATCCAATGTCTGCAAAAAATAGTCTACCATCTCTCCCTCTCTCATGGGAGGATCGACCCTAGCTGCTTGTTCTCTCCAGCGGAACCCGAACTTGCGAAAACTTTCCCCGGGTTTCTTCCCAGTTCTCAATAACGTGAGACGGTCAGGGACTATCTCTAGATTGTACTGGAAATGACCTGCAAAAGCCTGTGCCAGATCATCCCACGTGTACCACCTGCTGAAATCCTGCCTGGTATACCATTCCAGTGCAGATCCGCTCAGACTTTGGCCGAAATAAGCTATCAAAAGCTCATCCTTGCCTCCTGCCCCTCTCATTTTGCTACAGAATCCCTGCAAATGTGCCATGGGATCACCGTGCCCTTCATATAAATCAAACTTGGGCATCTTGAACCCAGCCGGGAGTTGGACATCTGGGAAAGGGCACAGATCTTTGTATGCCACACTGACTTGATTGCCCAGCCCGTGCAAGTTCCTGAAGGATTGCTCCAGGCTTTTGAACTTTCTCAACACTTCATCCTGTTCAGGGGCCTTAACCGGCTTCTCAACCTCTGCCGGTACTTCCAAATGGGGATTGTAAGCCTGTGGTTCGGGTGCATGGAATGTAGGCTCAGGGGGATAGTATTGGGTATCGTGAGCCTGAAACAATGGCTCACTAGTCGTTCGCTGCAAAGGGGCTGATGTAGGTCCCACAAAAATGGGAATGTTGGGTGTTGGGAGAGGTTGATGGGGTGGTGGAGCTTGGGAATCGTGAGGGCTTCTTTCTTGATGATAGAGGGGATTTGGGCGGCTTGTGGAAGGGCCAGAGTGCGGGTATTTCGGCATGTGTCCCAGTGTCTCAGGGCTCTTTTGTGTTTTGGCCAGGGCTAGCTGCATTGCATGCATCTCTAGTCCCATCCTTTCAATCTTTTCCATTGCTTCTTTTAGCAACTGGCTCATCGGCCTTTCTTCCTCATTACTATTATCTGAAGTAGTCATGCTTGTTGCTACCGGTCCTTTGGATCTGGTTTGGTATGAATGTGTTGCCAGAATTCTTTAACAACTAACTGTCTGGTATCAGACAACAACAAACTTTGTTAGTGTTAGAGCTTAACAGATTTGATCATAACACATAGAGGATGCAATGCACCTAGGCAGTTAACCGTTTCTACATGCTTTGCTTCAAACCACATGCGTCATCCCGGTTTGTTCATTCATCTCTTTTAAAGTATTTTGCGAAACCCTGCGTTTTATTTTATTTACATTTTCTTTTCTTTATTTATTAAAAGTGGTCGAATCTTATGGGGATTGCCTACGTATCACGTCCCCGCGTGAATCAGACCAGGCGTAGTTCTGCCTTAAAGTAAAGAAACGCACAATTCTTGTGAAATCATTAAATTCATTCTCAAAATTTTGCTATTACAAATTACTTCAAGCAAGGAATAGCAATAGTACAGACTCCACAGTTCTTAACCCGTTTTGACTAAAAGAAAGGAAAACAACATATGGAAAAGCGACAAAGCCAAATAAACAGGACTCAACCAAAGATTAATTTTCCAACTTAGGGACCCGCGAGGCATCATTCGGCCTTTCCGCGGCCCTAGGTGTGAGGTCCCTCTGCAGGTTTTTCAGCTCATTCATGATTCAGTGGACGCAATCCATGATGGAAACAAGGAGGGTCTTTCGAGGCTTTTGCTCGCATGCCAGGCATCTCATGTAGATGTAATGCCCAATCTCGTTGATCTTTCCCCGAATGTTGTCCCTTTCCGCGAACAACTGCCTTATCTGTCGGTTCTTCAATCCTAGTGTTTGTGCATTGTTGGCAAGCTGGTCCTGGAACATCTCCATCTGTCTTTCCATTCTGGTCATTGCCTCGTAACATCGCCTTTTGTAGGCTTGGGCATCTCGTGTTTGCTTGAAGATCCTCTCTTGAAGAGAGGCATTCATTTCCCTTAATGTCCCGATGCTCAGTTCATAATCCCTTATGACTCGTTGCAGGCGCTGCCTCCGAGCTATCGCACCCTTTGCCCACTTGGTCCGCAATCTTGCTGTGCTGGCCTTGGCTCTTTCCAAATCTTCCTGGCATTCCGCAACCTGATCCTTTAACCCTACTATCAATCTCTTATCTGCCCGGCTTCTCAGCTGGCTATTAGCCTCCTTTTTCATTCTCCGGATCTGAGCTTTGAGGATTTCGCCTTCTCTGATTAATCTGTTCTTTTCTCCCTTGTGGGCAGCAGACTGTAATTGGCACTCAAACCTCATATCCTGAACTTGTTGCTTCAGTTTGCCTGCTTCGGCAAGATATTCCCGCTCTTTGGCCAACCAGCCCCACTGCTCTTGTGAAGATTTGGAAAATTCTTGCACGTGAGGTCTTTTGGTCGGTCTTCCAGATGATGTCTCCCCTTTGTACCAGGCCTGATACCCGGGCGAAACTTCCCCTTTTACCCAATTCATTACACAAGTATTTGCTTCTAAGTATTGACATTGGCTCCAAATTTGACGCACCCTTGCTTCGGGAAACTGGCCGTCGGGACTGATCTCGATCACATGGGTGCTTAGATCCTCATCTTTCGGCACTATCTGATACCTTCCCAGTTGCCTTAAAACCCGATGCGGCGCGTATGGTTAAATTCTCTTGAGTCACATTAAGAGAAAATGGGGTCTGGCTGCCGGCATGTATATGACTTCGTCGATCGGTAACCATCCTAGCGCCCACTGTATTTGACTGGAGTTGAGGGTACGGAAATATGAGGTCCATGCTACGACTCCTTCTGGTAGGTATGTCTTATTAACTCTGGTATAGAATTCCTCTATGCAGGTTTTTCCAGCGGATCCATGGCTAAGAAACTGGGCTCGGTGACATAGGTGCTCGGTCATCCACATTTGCAACAACAAATTGCAACCCTCGAAAAAGCTTCCTCCGGCTTTGCAAGATGTGAGAGCCCGGAACATATCAGACACTATCATGGGCGCCAACGTACTATCATTCTGTGTGAGCAACGTACTGACGACCCCTGCTATCTTTATGTCAATATTCCCGTCTTTTCTTGGGAATACTAGTAGTCCTAAGAAAGTTATCATGAAAGCAATCCGTCTATGTTCTTCCCACTTTTGGCGATTACCTTTGCTGCACAACTGGTTTTCTGGCTTGTCGAATCCTCCTTTGTGACCATATCTTTGATATATGAAACTCATGCTGCAAAAACCTTTTGCCAAGTCAGGGTTATGAATTGTTCTGACTATCTTTAAGGAGTCCAGAAACCGGTGTATTGCTACAGCTCTTGGAGCAATCAGATATTTGTGCCTCAAAGGAGTCTCAGCGCTGCCGATATACCCTGCTATTTCTTCTAAAGTTGGGGTAAGTTCAAAATTTGAGAAACGGAAGACATTGTGCGCAGGATCCCAGTGGGGAACTAGTGCCCTTACGATATCTCCTCGTGGCCTAATATCCAACAAACTCGTGAGGCCTTTCAGATACTTCTTGATTTCGTCATGCCCTTCTTTGCCTAAATCATTCCACCAGAGCCGCAATTGGAGGGGGATTTTACTCATGATTGAAAAGGGTTCATTCGGAGTCGTGCTCATTCTGCACATTTATTAATAAGATTTTAACAAACGACACTTATTCTGATAAAAACAAAAATATATGCGATTTTTGAATTTTGAATTTTCGTAAAATATTTTTGATTTATATAAAAAAAAACTTTCTAAAGAAGTCAACAACGGAAAATATTTTGGATTTTTGTTTCGAAAACTGGGAGCCTAAAAGAACTTTTCTAGACCTTTGGCAAGACAAATACTTTTGCAACAAATAAAGATATATATACATTTTTTGAAGTAAAGAAGAACTTTTGAATTTTTCATATATATATATACATATATATATTTGCAACAAATAATAGAAGTAAAGGCAAAATAAGACTCCCTTTTTTTTATTATTATTTTCGAATTTTCATAAAAACCATTTTAAAAATAAGATTCCCTTTTTTTTTAAATTTTTTTTTAATTTTTATTTTTATGGCAAGACAAACTATATATTTCTATTTATATATATATATTTTTTTTTTTTTAAAAACCAAACAGAACAATGATTTTTCAAAAATTTGGCAGGGTTTTGACAGTATTTGTTTTTTTTTTCAAAAATAATCAATCAATTCCCTAACCGTTATTTCTTTTTTTTCACAATTTTCTAAATATTCAAACACCGGTCAGCATGCGGGCATGAGACAAATAAATGCACGGAAAACAATAGGATGCATCAGAATGATCTTTTTCATATCAGGTCGCTAGTCCTAGACGGACCCAACCCCTGTGTTGAGTCCCCTAAGTCATATGCAACATGATGCAAATAAGCGTTCCTACTAGGGATTCGGCATGAAGTCACGTTATTCTATGTTCAAAACCTGGGTCGGTGTTCTAGACAGTGTACCCGAGCGGACAACTCGAGCTGAGGAAGGAGCTCCTTTCCGGGAACCAAAAGACCAGCCGGCTTAGAAACTTTCCGAGCCTCTTTTATTTAGGGTATGACACTAACAGAATAGGGAGTCTCAACCAGTAAGCACATCCCCGGAGGTAAGAAGAGAAAGGTTTCGGCACAGTTTATATACAGTTCAAATAATATCAAAGCGGTAAAAGCAGCATTTAGCACATTAGGCTCAAAACATGTAATAATCAGATAATAAATAAAGCCAAATAATAACAATTATTCTAAGCTCGAATTCTTAACCCTGAACCAGTGGTTCTGGGTTTTCAGGATCCCCAGCAGAGTCGCCAGAGCTGTCACACCTCCTTTTTCCGACCCCGCGAAGGGCGAAGGAGTTTTTTTCAATTAAAGGACAATCGAAACGGGATTGGTTTAATTATTTCAGAGTCGCCACTTGGGAGATTTAGGGTGTCCCAAGTCACCAATTTTAATCCCGAATCGAGGAAAAGAATGACTCCATATTACAGTCTGCGTACCAGAAATCCGGATAAGGAATTCTGTTAACCCGGGAGAAGGTGTTAGGCATTCCCGAGTTCCATGGTTCTAGCACGGTCGCTCAACTGTTATATTCGGCTTGATTATCTGATTTTATACAAGTGTGAACTTATGTGCAAAATTTAACTTTTAACCGCTTTTATCATTTACTGTTTTTATCAAGAATTGCAACGTTGTGAAAATGTATCTCGAACCGCGTTACAATCAATGTACCCGTGGTCGTCGACACACTTTGACTCCGTTGAGATTTGGATTTGGGTCACATCAATGTGCACCCGATTTTAAGGAAATTAAATTATTAAAGGCGCGCCTAAAGCGACTAGCATATTTATTTTGGGTAGGACCGTGGAATTTTACTAAACGGTCCATCCCGAAGTCTAAACAATTTTTAAAGCAAATATTTACTGAGGGCCCCGCAATTTGTATTTTTATTCGGCGAGGCTCATCCCATTCTTATTTTTTAAAGGAATTTGCAATGTCATGGAAATGCATCTCGGGCCACGCCGCAATCAATGCGCCCGTGACTAGAGACATGTTTCGACTCCGTTGGGATTTGGATTTGGGTCACATAAATGTGCACCCGAGTTTAAGAAGGTAAGGTTCATTAAAGCGTATCCTAAAGAGACTAACGTGTTGTTATTTTAGGAGGGTTGTGAGATTTGCTAAACAACCCGTCCTGGAAACTAAATGCTTCACTAATATACATTTAACAAGGGCCCCGCATCTGCGTTTTGTTTATTTTATCGAGGCTCATCTCGTTGTTATTTTTAAAGGATATCCTATAGCACCTACGTTTCTTGTCGTGTTTGTCTCTATCAATTGAAAGCAGTAAATAGCCTTAGTCGATTATAAAACCGGATTTAAAATGCTTTTACAGAATAATAAAACGTGACTGCACTTATGGACAACTAGTCGCAAATTATGGGCCCAAACTAGCTCATGCGAGATGGCCAGACTTGGGCCCTGTTTTTCCAATACAGGCCTAGATGATTTTTTCGATTTGGGCTCGGCCTTCCTGAGGTTGAGGCCTAGAACTGATTCTTTGTTCTTTATCAATTTATATGTGACAAACTAGCAAAAGGGGAAAGAACTTTAACTCATGTGGATAGTTTTCCTATTTTGGCCTACATTACAGCATATATGGCAAAGTAAACTAAATCTGAGATGCAAACTAATTCATTGAGAATACTTTTAACTAGCAGCATACGTATACAAACTGATATTCGATTACCATGCATTGACATCTACTAGGCGTGCAGGCTACTTCCAGCATCCAAACCAAAATAAAAATCATTCTACATTACATGATATTTAATGCAACAATCTACGTATAAAAAGACATTCTTCAGGTTTTCTCATTTTTGTGTTCATCCTCAATTTTCCAATTACATCTGACAGTGTATTAGGTGTGTACCTGGTATAGAGAACAAAAGAAGAAAGGAATGGTCAGTCGGGCAGTATGCCACAAACACAGCAGCAGCATATACACAGCAACAACAATCAGCCAATAATGGTGAAGCTCAGCAAGGACCCGAGCAACAAATGAACAATCCCAGAAAAAGAACAGAGTAGGAAACAACAGCCCAAAATGTTGAATGTAACAGCAACAGAAATCCAATGACCACAGGGAAGCTTGGCAGACAACAGGAAAAGCAAAACCCCACAGAAAACCTGATCAAACTGGACTCTTGCACAGTTTCTTCTAGACCATACTCATTCACAATGTTCTGAAATTTATTTCTGTTTTTCCTTTTCAGTTTTTCTTACTCCCAAGATCTCTCCAGACTCAACAAAAATCAACCCTCTTTCTAATGGAAGGTCTGCCTCTTTTATAGTCTAACCTTAACACTTTACAGTCTGTTTTACAACTCAAAATTGCCCCCCCTCGTTGTTTTTCCTCTCACTTCTTTTAAATAAACAAAACTCCCATCACATCCCTGACAGCCCCTCTCTCTTTTGTTGTTAAAATGTACTAATCACTTGTTTATTTAACCAAAGTATGGGCAGTAGGAATATAATCTGACAGCACATGCTGTCCAATTATTTTAATTCCTTAAAGCTAACCATACACATGCTGCCCACGGTCTAAACCAAATGGCATCGTGTTTTAAAATCAAAGTCTGAATCTGCCATTATAACCTTTCCCCTAGATGTTCTTTAATTTGATTTGAACAAAATCAATAGGCAATACAATTCAGTTCCTAATGGGACTCAAATACGATCACAACAGAAATAAACAATACGAATCAAGTTGTTACCCTTAACGATTGAAACTAATTGACGACATATATCGACTCGACTATATTAATCGTAACACATAACAATCAATCGTTCATATAAACAACACGTATAGAGTCCCGAATGACTTCAGACAAATTTGTTCAAACACTGGGAACTTATATGAATTAAACTCGTTTGACGACTAATCTAATTGATAAGCACGTATATCACAGGGTATATTCAGAACACAAACAGAAGACAATTGACCAAATAAAAGGCCTTTAACAGAGATGGAAGAAATCCGAATGAAAAATAACAAAATAACAAACAAACACAACGAAATATGCTGACAACTTAATTAGAACTAAAACAAAAGAAAGAAAAACTTACCAAAAGAGTTTGAAATCAAAATGACCCAAATCTGACTCAACTTCGAACTCTTGAGGCCGAACAAACTTTAATAAGGGTGTTCTCACGTGAGAACACCTTGATTAAGGTCTATTAGACCTCAAACCCTTGTCAAGACCGGCCGGATTCCCCAGGTGCATGTGTTTCAAGTTCTGGATTTTTAGATCTGGATTTTTAGGAGTTGTGGGTAGATTCAGACCAAACCAAGCTTGGTTTGGTCACGAGGAAGGTCAGGGGAGTGTCTGGTATGAAGATGGGGTGGTTTGGCATAGATCGAGTTTTGTCTCGAATCTTCAAATCCAGATTCGAGACGATAGGAGGTGATTCGAGGTTCGTGGTTAGTGGATTCGTGTTCAGGGTGGTTGGATGCTTTAGGGGTGTGAAGGGGGTGGTCACCGGCGTTCGTGCCGCCGGCTTTAATGGCGAGGGAGACTAGGGCGGCTTGCTAGGGTTTGGGGTTTCAGGTTTGATCTTGGGGACGAAGGGATGGGGTGCTGGTATAGGGGGCGTGGGGTGTAAGGGAAGGTTTATATATGGTCTATGGGATTGGATCTGAGCCGTTAGATCGGATGATCTCAACGGCTTGGATCTGAGGGTGAGAAATGAGACGGGGTCGTTTGGCAGTTAAACGGGGTCGTTTGGTTTAAGTGAAGGGTTGAGTCACGGGTGCGTGTATGGACCGTTGGATCAAGAGGCTTAGACGGCTCAGATCAATTTGCCTGAAACGACGTCGTTGAGGTGAGTTGAACAGCCTGATCTGGACCGTTCCTTTGAATCAGATCAACGACTTCAAATGGGGACGCCGATACGACGTCGTTTGAGTCCGTGCTTGGGCAGGCTGGATTTGGACTGGGTCTGAGTGCCGGTTTTGGGCCCTTTTTGTTTCAATTTCTGGGCCCAAATCGATTTTGATCCCTCACTCATTTGCTTTTTTTTTTATTTTTTTTTTTTTAAACAAAAATAAAATAATGAAATTAACATCAACAATAATGTAACATTCCCACACAATTACCACGAAAATATTTAAGTAAGTTAAATCACAACCTAAAACGAACGACGCACATACATTTATATTTTTGAATTTTCTTTTAACGCCACATATATTTTTTTGTATTTTTGTTTGATAATGACTAGATGCAAAATGGACAGACTCACAAACGACTAACAACACATGTCACGGAAAGATCGAAAAAATTGTACAGCGAAGCCTTTTGCCACTATTTTTATTTTCTTTTGGAGCGATTGTCCGTGAAGCAAAAATCACGTGCTTACAAGCATTATCAAGACGAATTGTCTTAATTGCATAATCTGGAAATTATGCTCTTAGCTTTATTATTTGAGCCAACAATCTCGCAAATGCCATATTGCGAGTTGATAGTAAGCACACATGTGACCATCTTGTAGATGCATCTACCAAAACCATATAATATTTGAATGGTCTACATGGAGGGTGAATGGGCCGACATATATCATCTTGTATACGTTCCAGAAATGCAGGGGATTCCATCCTAACTTTAATAGTTGATGGTCTAATAATTAATTTTCCTTGAGAACATGCAGCACAAGAGAATTCCTTAAATTGAAAAATCTTCTGATTCTTCATTGCATGTCCATGTGAATTCTTAATTATTTTACACATCATATTAGAATTAAGATGGCCCAACCGGTCATGCCAAATAATAAAATTATCTTGATTAGTAAACTTCTCGTTTATTACGTCATGTGTTTCAATCCTGCTAATACTTGTGTAGTATAAGCCGGAGGAAAGAACAGGTAATATTTCAAGCACATATTTTTTACCGGACATTATTGCAGTAATATAAAGATATTCAATCTTTTCATCATTTGTAGTTTCAATATGATAGTCATTTTGTCTAATATCTTTGAAACTTAATAAGTTTCTTTGAGTTTTATTACAATACAGTGCTTCATCAGTAGCCAAATTTGTTCCTCCTGGTAGTAATAAATTGGCTCTTCCAGAACCTTCAATTAATCTTGTACTACCGGATATTGTATTAACATTCGCTTCTTTTATTACCAAATAAGAGAAATATCTCTTATCTTTTAGAATAGTATGTGTTGCAGCATTATCCAGAAGACATGTATTATCTTTATTAATCTTGAGTCCAACTGAAGACTGGAGAATTTTCATACCCTTCATAAAAAAAAACAAAAAATACATCATAAGAAATATGAAAGACAAACAAAAAAACATTAAGAAATACATTAGAAATGTAGAAATTAGCAACACATGATGCATTAGGAAAATACACTCAAGAAAAATAAACTAGTTGCAAACATAAAAATAACAATTTTTATAATTTCATTCCCCAGTAAGATGATTAGTTCTTCAGTCAATATCCTCAAAGAAGTCTCCAGCTTCTAAATGAGTAATATTTGTTAGGCCTCCAAAATCATCATCTTTATATGCAAGATGTGCCTTAGAATCATATTTGTTTGAGGGACCTGCTTCATCATCATTATTTTAAAAGGTTAAGTGTGCCTTTACATTATTTTCTTTTTTTCTGAGGGAGGCTTGATGAAGTTTGACAAAATGATTTGGCGCACGACAAATGCATGCCCAATGACCATTCATACCACATCGGTGACACATACTAGTTTTACTTTTTGAATGATTAATTTGAGAACCCTTATTGTTTTCCAATTTATTTACACCATAATGACGATAATTGTTTCGTCCCCTGCCACGTCCACGTTTACGACCATGTCCATGACCACAATAATTATTTTGTTTTCTTTAAAACTTATCATATGCTGCTACAACATTCACTTCCGGAAATGGAGCTGACCCAGTGAGACGAGCTTCATGATTTTTCATTAATAGAGTATTATTCTGCTCTGCCACAAGTAGGCATGTGATTAACTCAGAATATTTCTTAAAACCTTTTTCACGGTATTGTTGTTGTAGCACCACATTTGAAGCGTGAAAAGTAGAAAATATTTTTTCCAACAAGTCCTCATCTATGATAGTGTCTCCACATAATTTTAATAGAGAACTTACTTTAAAGATATCAAAATTATACTCACTTACGGTTTTAAAATCATGCAGCCTTAAATGTATCCACTCATACCGAGCTTTCGGTAATACCGTAAGTTTTAGGTGGTCATACCGATCCTTCAAATTAATCCATAATTCAAGTGGATCTTTTACGGTTAAATATTCAGTTTTTAACCCTTCATGTAGATGATGACGAATGAAAATCACGACCTTCGCTTTATCCTGATTTGATGCTTCATTTCCTTGTATAATAGTATTTCCAAGACCTTTAGCGTCAAGGTGAATTTCAGTATCAAGGACCCATGATAAATAGTTCCTCCCGGTGATGTCAAGTTCCACAAATTCAAGTTTTGATAAATTTGACATAGTGAAAAATTAATAAATATGGCTCAACTTAGCGGGAGTTAAGAATGAAATTAGAGCTTTGTGCTGATAACGTGTTATAAAATAAAAGCAATGCAATAAAATGTAAATAAGAAGAGATAGAAAGAAGGAAGAAGTCTTTTCTTCTTTCACTTTGGTGTATCTTTCCATTGCAATTACATAGCCTTTTATAGGCATAAAAAGTAAAAATGATGGACATAAAATAGGAGATTTAATCTTTAAGCTATTCACAACATGGACATCCAATGTAGCATCCAATGTACAAACTATTTATAACAGTCCAAATATTCTTTGATTATATATTGGACTGAAGTTTCGATGATTCTCAAGTTGAAAAGTTTATCACTTTTTTTACGTAAATAATATTTTTCCTTCATAAAATTGTATTATTTTTTCAAGTAAAATATAAGTCCAAATACAATTTTATTTTTTCAAACACTTTTTTCAACTTAATTCAAATACTATTTTCTTTCAATCTCACATTTTAGTAGGTCAATTAGTTAGCTATTTTTAATTTGGTAGTGAGAATTCCCTACACTATAATTTCCCCCCTATTTTTTCCTTTTTCCCTCCACTATTATAATAAAAATATTTTAAAAATTATCCTAAAAAGTCAGTTACATAATTTATCTATGTGCCATCTTTTGCCACCCATTATCATTCACATAGAAATTAGCATCCCATCTCGATCCATGTCTCAATTTTATTACGTAAATATTTTTTATTTTTTTAATTTTAATTTTGACTTTTTTTTTAACTTTGAAACAAATTTGAAGGATGACTTTATAAGTAATTCTTATAAATAAAAAATTCACCAAACACAAAATTAAATAACTTCACATATCCCCTAATTATTTTCTCTTTTCCATGAACCAAATAACCAGCCTTTAAATTATAAAATAATTAACAAATTTGATCCAAAGTGAGTATTTCCGTGTAAAACCAACGGTGCAAAAAAACAAGGAAATACTCAACTCCCATCTTCCCATCGATGACAAGCTCATTCCCAAATCAGGAAACACTAACTTTGGACCAAACTTGTTCACTTTTTGATACTTTGAGGATGTAATTCACCTTTAGGTATACTTTAGGATGTTTTCTGCTAAAACTCGTCGAAAGTCTTTTGAAATTTCAGGTGGTGTTGCTGCTGGGGCTTTTCATTTGGATCGGATATCCGAAATCCAAACCAGATTGTCTTTATTAAAATTTTGAATTTTGGATCGGATTAGTATTGATATATTTTAGTCCGATCCGAAATTCGAAATTAATAGGACATATATAAATAATACACTTTAATTTCGGATAGTCGTTACTTACTTTACATCAAACTCCAAGTTATTACGTTTACAGTTGCTAGATTTAGCTATATTAACACCATAATACTCTCGTTGCATAAACATCAATTTTTATTAATGTATTCCCTTCTTTACAAAGAAAATATATATATTAGTTAACTTTGAGACATAATAATACGATTCGAAATTCGATTCGATCCAAACTTTAAAATCCGATATAATTCGGATCGAATTCATTGCATTTTTTAGAATTCCAATCCGAAATGCACTAAATCTGATCCCATCCGTGCACAGCCCTAGTTGCTACCGGCAGCAACTGTTGTTCAGAAACTGTTTCTGGCAAGGAGAGCTGTTTGAAATTTCTTCTCATTTCTTGCTTGATAGCCGTCTGGTTAAGGCTATTGATTATTTTTGACCCATTTTTTCTGCTCCATTGAAACAGAGTTCATTGTATTTAAGGTATTTATTCTTTCCAGTTATGGGTTATTTTTGTGTGCCAATAGGTGATTTTGTGTTTGCAATTTTGTTTTTTCATATGCATTGATCATTTTATGCATTTTATATGTTCTCATCAGAATTAATTATTCAGAATAACGAATTTCAAACAGCGATTTCATATTGCACTGTGTCATGTCAGCTTGAACAGAAAGGATGCTTATTATAAAGGAAGATGTTATTCTTTTGTACTTTATAAAAACGTTTGATATCTGCGAAGTATTTGTCTGATAATTTTTAGTCAAAAAATGCTCAACTGTTCTTCAAAAAATTCTTACTTTTACTCGAAAAATGCTTCAGATATCAGGTTTAAGCTGTTGGATTAGATGTGGAGCATCAAAGATAAATTATCAACAAGGTTAATGAATGTTTGCGTGGCATCTCTTTGTAAAGCCAAACAATTGGAGAAAGCTGAAGCTGTTATAGTTGATGCAATAATAATTGGAGTACAACCAGATGTTGTCACTTACAACACATTGATTGCTGCATATTGCCGCTTTGTTGGCATAGATGCTGGTTATTCCGTCCTGCATAGGATGAAGGAGGCTGGAATTAACCCTAACGTTATTACATATAACACTTTGATTGCTGGAGCTACAAGATATTGCCTGTTGTCTCGATGTCTTGATCTGTTTGATGAAATGCTTGAGATGAGTATTCTTCCTGATATTTGGAGTTACAACACATTAATGCATTGCTTCTTAAAATTGGGAAAGCCAGATGAAGCGTACAGGGTTTTTCAAGATATTCTTTTAAAAGATATTTCTGTTCATCCAGCAACATTCAATATTCTAATTAATGGTCTTTGTATGAATGGATATACGGAGAATGCCCTAATGTTATTTAGGAGCTTAAAGCGTCATGGATTTATCCCTCAGTTAGTAACTTACAACATTCTTATTCATGGGTTGTGCAAGTCAAGACGAGGAAAAGCTGCAAGAGAGTTCCTCACCGAATTGGTCGAATGGGGTCATATCCCGAATGCCATCACTTATACGACAATAATGAAATGTTGCTTCAGATGTAAACAATTTGAAGAAGGCCTTAAAATTTTTGCGGAGATGAGAAGGAAAGGATACACGTATGATACCTTTGCTTACTGTACAGTGGCAAGTATGTTACTTAAAACTGGGAGGATAACTGAGGCCAGCGAGTACCTGGGCTATATTATTACAAGTGGCTTTAGCCTTGATACTGTGTCTTTTAATACCATTGTTAATCTATATTGTAAGGAAGGTCAGCTGGATAATGCTTATAAGTTGTTATACGAGGCAGAAAAAGAAGGTTTGGAATCTGACAAGTACACCCATGCTATCTTGATTGATGGCTTGTGCAGGACTGGCAATTTCAAAGAGGCCCTGCAACATTTGAACAGTATGAGTATGATGGGTTTTGATTCTAACTTGGTCGCATGGAATTCTTTTATCAACGGGTTGTGTAAAGCTGGTCACTTTGATCATGCTTTGCAGATGTTTGAGTCAATGGATGTGAAGGATTCTGTTACTTACTCTACCATAGTGCACGGTCTTTGCAAAGCTGGGAGGTTTCGTGCTGCATCTAAGTTACTACTATCGTGTATTAGAGGTGGCATGAGAATTCTTAAATCAGACAAACGATTTGTTGTTGATGGTCTTCGTAGTTCTGGACTTTCGCAGGAAGCAAGGAAGGTCCAGTCTAAAATTCGATTGGCTAAGATACTGCATTATTAATAAGGAATGGTGATAAACTCTGTCACTGAAGTTTTAACCTTATTTGACTGGCTAAGATTCTGCATTATAATGATTTGTGGAAGCTGAAAAATCTTAGAAATTAAAGTGGCTTTAAAGTTTAAACATCTGCATTCTGTGCTGGCAAGAGCCAAGAATTCATCTTCCAAATTGGAATTTCCCATTTCTCCCGCCAAAGCTTGTGAGTTTGTGATTCGAAATTGTCAGTATGGGAAGCTGAACTGAACAACACCTCCATTCTATTCCCTCAAATTTTTCTACGTCGGCTTCAGTACCACAGGTTTTGTTCCTAAATTCAACTTGAGATGTTCTATTTTCTCCGTCCAATTTCACCAATAAACCCTTATACTAAGTTAGGGTTATCAAGACTAATTTTTTTCTTTTCAGTTTTACTGTTTTTTCCTAATTTTTTGGAATTTGGTTTCAGATAGAGACGCTCTATGTGAAGCTCTACAGCAAATATACGAAGATCGAGGTTTTGGGGGTTTTTCCTTAACCGTTTCTGTTTATTTTTATTGCTGCTGAGTGAAAAAAGTTAGTATCTTTTCCTGTTTACTATTATTGATTTGCGAGACCTTAAAATTTCAGTTGATGAATCTTTTGTCATGGTCTAAAACATTGCTTGTTCTAGTTCTACAGATTGCATGGCCATGTTGATAGGTGGTCTATCCATGCTTACAGGGGTCTTTCTAATCTCATCCTATTGCATGCGTAGATGCTGGAGGCGTTTGATTCAATGGATATACCTAATAAAACACATTATGCAATTACTTGCTAACATAAAAGTGAACTAGGAACAAAGTGTAAGGCAATGTGATTTACTAAAATTCTTATGATTAGTTTGTAGATTTCCATGGTATGTTTTTTCAGGTATCCCTAGGTTTTCTTCTGACTGTGTGCTTCTTCCTTATAGTGTGTGCTTTTCATATCTATTATTTTCCCATACCTCCATTCATCTCACCACAGTTTTGTAATTTTTTCCTAATTCCAGTCAGGTTTACTTTATGTACCTCAGCATCTATATATCGCGTTTATCACTTAATTGACAGTATTATGATTGTTTGCAGATAGTGGAAAGAAAAATCAGACGCCACTTGCAATAGGTATTGTCTTTAGTTCTAATTTTATAGTACAACTGACATGGTCAAATGCCTTGAGAAGTGTAAAGTACAGATACAATAGAGAAATCTCTCTTGTATTGTATTTAAGAAGTAACAAGTATATATACAAGTACATAGAGCCCTAACTATGGAAAGAATAAAAAAGGAAATCCTATAAATCTGCTGTGAATCCCTATAATTATGCTAGCTATGTATATTACATAAGATTATGTCTACATTCAGATTATGTCTACATTCATTATCTAACACTCCCCCTCAAGCTGGAGCATAGATATTGATTATGCCCAGCTTGTTACAAAGGTAATCAACTCGAATTCCATTCAACGCCTTTGTGAACAAATCAGCCGGTTGCTCTCCTGTCTTCACGTAGCCATTGGAGATCAAGTTCTCCTAAATCTTCTCACGAATAAAATGGCAGTCAACTTCAATATGCTTAGTTCTTTCGTGATACACCGGATTTGAAGCAATATGGAGGGCAACTTGATTGTCACACCAGAGTTTTGCTGGTATTGGATGCTCTAACCCAATTTCAGTCAGCAGATGATGTATCCACATAATCTCACATGTAAACTGTGACATAGCTCTATACTCGGATTCTGCACTGGATCGAGATACAACATTTTGCTTCTTGCTCCTCCATGATACCAGGTTTCCTCCAACAAAGACACAATAACCTGTAGTATATCTTCTATCAATTTTCAATCTAGCCCAGTCAGCATCTACAAAACACTCAATACGAGTATGATTGTGACTGCTATATAATATGCCAAGTCCAGAAGCTCCTTTTAAGTAATACAAAATCTGTTCCAAAGCTGCCCAATGTTTGACCGCTGGTGCAGACATGAACTGGCTAACAACACTTACCGCAAAAGCAATATCTGGACGAGTCACAATGAAGTAGTTTAATTTTCCAACTAACCTCCTGTATCTCTCTTGATCGTCAAAAGGATCACCATCATCTTTCATAAGATGCATATTAGGAACCATTGGAGTACTGCAAGGTTTAGCTGCCAACTTTTCAGTTTTTGCAAGCAAGTCAAGAATGTACTTTCTCTGAGACAAAAGAATTCCCTTCTTGCTTCTATTTACTTCTACTCCCAAAAAGTATTTCAATTGGCCCAAGTCCTTTGTATGAAACCTAGTATGTAGAAAAGACTTGAGGGAAGAAATCCCCGCATAGTCACTTCCTGTGATAACAATATCATCAACATATACAACAAGGAGAATAGTTCCAGCTGCTGATTTCCGATAGAAGACTGAGTGATCGCACTTACTCATTTTCAACCCAAACTCCTGAACTACCTCACTGAACTTGCCAAACCAAGCTCGTGGACTCTGCTTCAATCCATACAAGGACTTCTTCAAATGACAGACTTCCCCATACTCCCCCTGAGCAACAAAACCGGGTGGTTGCTCCATATACACTTCCTCCTAAAGATCACCATGAAGGAATGCATTCTTTATATCCAACTGATGTAAAGGCCAATTCTCGGACGCAGCTAGGGAAATAAATAAGCGGACATAAGTGAGTTTGGCAACCAGGGAGAAGGTGTCAGAATAATCCACCCCATAAGTCTGAGCATACCCTTTCGCTACAAGTCTGGCCTTAAGTCTTGCCACATAACCATCTGGATTAACTTTACCTGTAAAGACCCACTTGCATCCCACTGGTTTCTTTCCCTTTGGTAAATCTACCAAATCCCATGTGTGGTTATCCTCTAAAGCATGTATTTCCTCAAGCATTGCATCAG
The DNA here is from genome assembly GCF_000715075.1 of Nicotiana tabacum. NCBI lineage: Eukaryota > Viridiplantae > Streptophyta > Magnoliopsida > Solanales > Solanaceae > Nicotiana > Nicotiana tabacum. The sequence continues at coordinate 124,787,624 of NC_134082.1, forward strand.
AATATCTGGGATGATTCAAAGCCTCCTTTACTGTTTTGGGTACGGAGATGGAGTCTAGAGAAGCAATCATAGATCTAGACGTAGAGGATAAGTGGTCATAGGAAACAAAGTTAGCAACAGAATATGTCGATTTGCAAGTACGTGTACCTTTGCGAAGAGCAATAGGAAGGTCAAGGTTATCTAGAGGATTAGGCAAAGGAGGATCAGATGATGCAGGAACTGGTGCGGGACATGTATCATTTGTCTCTCGCCTTCGCGAATAAACTTGAACAATTGGAGGTTTTGCTAACACAGTTGGAGCAGGTGCTGAAGGCATAATAGTCGATTGGTGCTCAATAGAAGAACTGGGAGATCGAAGAGTATCATCTGATTGTTCTATCAAAGTACGAGTAACCTGATATACTAGCCACTCATCTTCCTCCCCCTGGCTTATAGAAATGGGAGGTGCATAGAAGAATGGTATAGTCTCTGAAAATACTACATCAGTTGACACTAAATATTTGCCAAGTTCAGTAGAATAACATCGATAACCCTTCTGAAGGCGAGAATAACCCAGGAAAACACATTTCACAGCCTTGGGATCCAACTTGGTAAGAGATGGTCGAACATCTCGAACATAACATGTGCTTCCAAAAACCTTAGGTTCCACCAGAAATAATGACTTGTTTGGAAAAAGAACACTATAAGGCACATTACCATCGAGTACACTAGATGGCATGCGATTAATCAGAAAACAAGCCGTAGAAACCGCATCAACCCAGAACTGTTTAGGAACCTTCATTTGGAACAAAAGTGCTCGAGCTGTCTCAAGTAGATGCCTATTCTTCCTCGCAACAACTCCATTTTGAGAGGGTGTATCAACTGTCATGGGCGGCTTTCCAGCCATGCCCCATGACCCCTTGGGCGCCCCCGTGGCGTCCTAGCAAGCCTCCCAATGCCTAGCGCCACGGACGGCCCCGTGGTCTTGGCCGCGCCAAGTGACAAGCGCGCATGTGCCTCTGTCGCCCCACCGATATCCCTCGCCAGCGCCCAGCCGCAGGCAAATGCCAACAGTGCTGCGCGCGCAGACAACGCCCCGTGCGCCGACCGTGATGTCAAAGACGCTGCTGCTGACAACGGACCTGTTTCTGCATTGTAGAAAACTAAGTCCTTTTCATTGTAAACATAGAGTAGTTTTATTTCATGTACTTCCATTATGTTTCTCTAGCTTAGTCAAGTCTAGTCTTATAGCTTTGGTTTATTTTTTTTAAGCATTATTAGGGGGGATCAAGTAATCAAACTTTCTAGCAAGCAAACAATTCTCTGTACTGGTGTCTCTCCCCCTCGACACCGTGTTGCTTTCTGTAATAGCTTTCATTAATGCAATCAAGCTTTCTCTCATTCTCAATTCTCATTTCTGTTCTCTCAATTGCTCTTGACATTGGTTTTCCCGTATGACACTGATAATCTAGTCTAGCGTACGGAAGAGACCTCAGTTGGCGGACAATAACTACACTGACATCAGTTACTTAGCCTTACGTCGCCCTTCCAAGGAATCTCAGGAAGGCGCTGCATAACAATTGGTATCAGAGCCTAGGCTCGACATCAGACGAGGGAATGCATTGCCATTACCACCATTTCTGACCATGGTGATCACGGGGACCGCATTGCGGCCCTTGAACAGACGGTTGACGGATTACGGCCCATCGTGGATACGGTGCCTGAACTAAGAACCAGCCTAGGGCAAAGGTTGGACGACCTGGACTGCCGGGTGCTCCAGGCCGAAGTTGACATAAAACATCAGCCGTGACTCCGAGGGAGACCAGCAAACGGCAGCCACAGAGGCAGTCAAAATTTTTGGCAAATTCGAGGGACTCCAACAGGAGCGTGCCGAGGATTTAGCTTACAGGGCACAAGAGGCAGACAGGGTGACTGCCATGCAACAAGCTATTGATGACTTGACAGACAAGCTCAATGTTGTCAATGCTGCTTTACAGGGCCTGCTTCGAGGCGGTGGAAACCAAATCGGGAGCGCCGCGAATCCTGCTTCCGCGACACAAAAAATATTCCTGAGCCAAAGCCATATAGTGAAGCTAGGAATGCCAAGGAAGTGGAGAACTTCATCTTTGATGTCGAACAGTATTTCGATGCTATTGAGGGCCTAGAAGAAGCTAAGAAGGTAGCAACTGCTGCCATGTATCTTCAGGGTGATGCTAAACTCTGGTGGCGGGTGAAGTACGAAGCCATCAGGGCCGGTGAAGATGCTCTCGAGACATGGGCAGAACTGAAGGCAGCCATACGCCTACAGTTCTTCCCCGAAAATGTTGAATACAATGGGGGACCAAATCAGTGGGGGACTACGTGTGGGAATTCTCCACGCTCATGCTAAACATACGCGACATGGGGGACAAAGACAAGCTCTTTACCTTCTTGGAAGGGTTGAAACCTTATGCCCTGTGGAGCTACAAAGACAAAGGGTAGTTACCCTGCCCAAGGCGATCCAAGCAGCTGAATGCCTTGGGGACTATCAAATGGAAGCTCGGAAGGATAGGCCTCAGCCGCTTGCCCGAGCGGGATTCAAAGGGGGCCAGCCTAGCAATGGTGGCCCTAGCAGAAGTGGGGGAGATCAGAGCTTAACCAAATCTAAGGCTCCCTCCTCAGGCAGCAACACTACTGCGTCAAACAACAATGACCGGGGGAGAAAGCCTCCCTCAGGATGCCGTCATTGCGGCAGACCACATTGGAACAATGAGTGCCCACATGCACAGATAATGCCCATCAGGCTTTTGATGATGGACTGATGACGACTCAGACTGAACCAGTAGGTGCCTTCAATGCAATTGTTGGCTCCATTTTTGAGGCATTAGCGGAGACCAGTGCTGGTATCCATAAGAATGACCCATGTCCAGTCACCAAGAAAGGGAAAAAGAAGGCGGATGAGGAGACTCCTCTTAAACAAGAGAGGACCTTAATGTTCGTTGAGATGAAGGTGAATGGCAAGCCCATTCAGGCTATGATGGACACAGGTGCTACCCACAACTACTTAGCCTCGACTCAGGTGGAGCGCCTTGGTCTAATTGTAGGGAAATGTAGAGGCCGTGTCAAGGCTAGCAACTCACCTCCCCAGCCAGTGGGTGGAATAGCCAAAGAGGTACCAGTGAAGCTTGGCCCTTACGAAGGAAAATTCAACCTGCGAGTGGTTATCATAGATGACTTCGAGTTGATAGTTGGGTTGGAATTCCTAAGGCAAACCAACACCATGCATGTCCCATTTGCAGACATGCTACTGATGATTGGAACCAATAGGGCCAAGCCCTGCATTATCCCATGCATGCCCATGAAGATGGCCGTTGAGAACATCTCGGCCTTGTAGTTGAAGAAGGGGTCAAAAGGAATGAACCTACGCTCCTGGCAACCCTTTGCATTGAAGATATAGAACGCTCCTCGGGTCCCATTCCTGAACCCGTGAATGAGCTACTACTGAGTTTGAAGATGTCATGCCACAAGACATGCCAAAGCGGCTCCTGCCTAGGCGCACTGTGGACCATGAAATTGAGTTGGTGCTAGGCTCGAAGCCACCTGCCCGGGCGCCTTACAGAATGTCACAACCCTAACTCACCGAGCTTCGGAGACAATTGACGGAAATGCTAGATACAGGGATCATTGTACCCTCCAAGTCCCCATACGAGTCCTCTGTTCTATTCCAAAAGAAACATGATGGCAGCATGCGACTCCGTGTGGATTATCGAGCTCTAAACAAAATCACTGTGAAGAACAAGTACCCTATTCCGCTAATGGCAGACTTGTTCGATAGACTAGGTGGTGCGATGGTGTTCACCAAGATAGACCTGAAGATAGGTTATTGGCAAGTTCAGATTGCATAGGGTGATGAACACAAGAGGACTTGTGTGACAAGATATGGGTCGTACGACTTCGTGGTTATGCCGTTCGGCTTGACTAACGCCCCAGCTACGTTTTGCACCTTGATGAACCAAGTTTTCCGAGAGTACATTGATGAATTCGCGGTGGTCTACTTGGATGACATTGTGGCATATAGCCAAACATTGGAAGAACACCTGGTGCACTTGCGGAAGGTCCTAGCTCGATTGCGGGAGCATGAACTATATGCGAAGCTATCTAAGTGCTCCTTTGCTCAAAAGCAAATTGACTTCCTCGGACATGTCATCGAGGAAGGACGAATCAAGATGGACCAACAGAAGATTCACGCAATCACAGATTGGCCGCCGCCTAAGGATATCCACGCCTTGAGGGCGTTCCTTGGCCTATGCAATTTCTATCGATGATTTGTGAAAAACTACTCCCTCATTGCAGTACCATTAACAGAACTCCTCAAGAAGGTCACGCCTTGGGATTGGGGACCCAGGCGAGCGGAGGCCTTCAACGCATTGAAAGCGGCTATGTCTAGTAGCCCCGTTTTGGCCCTCTCTGATCTGGCCAAGCCATTCGAGGTACAAACAGATGCATCCGACTATGCCCTCGGCGGAATCTTGCTACAAGAAGGGCATCCTGTAGCATACGAGAGTCGGAAGCTGAAGGATGCAGAGCGGCGCTATGCCGCCCATGAGAAAGAATTATTGGCTGTCGTCCATTGCTTGCGCCTCTGGAGGCACTATCTGTTGGGGACCCCATTCGTGGTCAAGACAGTCAACACAGCTGTTAGCCATTCCATGACCCAGCCGAAGTTGAATGGTCGACAGGCTAGGTAGCAGGAACTACTAGCTGAATTCCACTTCAACTTGGAGTACCGAAGTGGGAAGACCAATCATGTTGCTGATGCACTCAGTCGGAGAGTTGATTTAGCATCGGTGTGCCTACTCGCCACCCTAAGGGGGAGCGAAGTAGCCACCTCCATCAAGGACCAGATACAGGATCTACTCATCAAGGATCCTGCTGCACAGTATTTGTTTGATTTGGTAGGACAGGGCAAGACTCGCCAGTTCTACATGGAAGATGGTTTCCTGAAAGTGAAAGAGAACCGACTTTATGTTCTTAAAGGAGGAGATCTGCGAAGGACTCTTCTGGCGGAATGTCATGATACTCTGTGGGCCGGCCATCCCTGTGAGGAACGCACCATGGCGTTACTTCGCCGTGCATATTATTGGCCTCAAATGACCGATGACGTCGCTCAGTATGTGAAGACTTGTCTAGTATGCCAGAAGGACAAGTCAGACCGCTTGACACAAACGGGACTCTTGGAACCACTAGCTGTACCAAAGAGACCTTGGGAACGCGTTTCCTTGGATTTCATCACCGGATTGTCCAAGGTCGGAGATCTCACAACTATCTTGGTTGTGGTAGATCGGTTTTCCAAGTATGCTACCTTTATTACCGCCCCACAATATATATCAGCAGAAGATACAACTCGACTCTTCTTCTCTCATGTCGTCAAATATTGGGGCCTGCCCAAAGACATTGTTAGTGATCGCGACTCACGCTTCACTAGCAACTTTTGGACCCAACTCTTTAAGTGCCTTGGGTCAAAGTTGATTCACAACTCAAGTTTTCACCCGCAATCTGATGGCCAGACGGAGTGGTTCAATGATATGTTGGAGGAATATCTCCGCCACTTTGTAACCGGATCGCAGAAGAATTAGGTGAAGCTTCTGGATGCTGCTCAACTGTGTTTCAATTCACAAAAGAGCTCTAGTACAAACAAAACGCTTTTGAAATTGTTACCTGACAACAACTGCTACTCCACACACAGTCAATGCACCAAATATGTCTAAATCTCCTCGAGCTGCTAGCTTCTCAAAAGAGTGGAAGCGAGATTTGGAGATAGTGCGGATCTATCTTGTCAAGGCTCAAAAGAGGATGAAGAGGCATGCTGATCAGAATCGTCGCTTTGTCGAATACCAAGTAGGAGACAGAGTGATGGTCAAAATTCCAAAGCGGTACTTATTTACGGGGGTCCATGACCCTCGCCTATTGCAAAAATACATTGGGCCCTTGTCCATTGAAAGGCGCATTGGGAAAGTTGCATACCGGTTGGATACCCCAACTTGGTGGAAAATTCATCATGCCTTCCATGTCAGCCTCCTGAAGCCTTTTCGGGAAGACACGGAGGATCCTTCACGGAGCCAGCTCACAATACCCAGTATTCGAGGTCCCAATTCAACTGGGAAAAGGCGTGTTGAAGCTATCCTTGATGATAGAGTGATTCATGCCACAAGGAAAGATCACCAAGAGTTTTTGGTGAAATGGCAGGGTTGTGATGCAGAGGAGAATACATGGGAGAGGGGAACAAACCTCAAAGCCTACAAGAGCCTAATTGAAGATTATATTGCAAGTAAGGCACCGAGGACGTCGCCAACTCAGGTGGGGGAGAATGTCATGGGCGGCTTTCCAGCCATGCCCCATGACCCCTTGGGCGCACCCCGTGGCGTCCTAGCAAGCCTCCAATTGCCTAAAGCCACGGACGTCCCCGTGGTCTTGGCCTCGCCAAGTGACAAGCGCACATGTGCCTCTGTCACCCCACCGATATCCCTCGCTAGCGCCCAGCCGCAGGCAGATGCCAACAGCGCCGCGCGCCCAGACAACGCCCCATGCGCCGACCGTGATGCCAAAGATGCTGTTGCTGACAACGGACCTGTTTCTGCCTTGTAGAAAACTAAGTCCTTTTCATTGTAAATATAGAGTAGTTTTATTTCATGTACTTCCATTATGTTTCTCTAGCTTAGTCAAGTCTAGTCTTGTAGCTTTGGTTTATTTTTTTTAAGCATTATTAGGGGGATCAAGCAATCAAGCTTTCTAGCAAGCAAACAATTCTCTGTATTGGTGTCTCTCCCCCTCGACACCTGTTGCTTTTTGTAATAGCTTTCATTAATGCAATCAAGCTTTCTCTCATTCTCAATTATTTCTGTTCTCTCAATTGCTCTTGACATTGGTTTTCCGTATGACACTGACAATCTAGTCTAGCGTACGGAGGGGACCTCAGTTGGCGGACAGTAACTGCACTGACATCAGTTGCTTAGCTTTACGTCGCCCTTCCAAAGAATCTCAGGAAGGCGCCACGTAACACAACACATGAAGACTGATGTAATATACCATGTTGTCTCATGTAGGACTGAAATAACTCTGACATGTATTCTTTAGCGTTATCACTCCTTAGAGTACGTACTGAAGCATTGAATTGAGTTTTGACTTCAGCACAAAAGGCAGAAAAATGAGTAAACACTTCAGAGCGGCTCTTCATAAAGTAAATTCAAGTCATTCGAGAAAAATCATCTACAAAAGTGACAAAATACTTATGCCCAGTTTTAGAAACAACCGGACATGGTCCCCAAACATCAGAATGGACTAACTCAAAAGCTGACTCAGCTCGCTTATTAACCCTTGGACTTAACGAGATGCGATGGTGTTTTGCAAATTGACATGACTCACAATCCAATGATGAAATATTCTGAAACTGAGGACAGAGCTTCTTTAACGAAGGCAAAGAGGGATGTCCAAGTCAATAATGTGCTTCAAAAGGAGACACGATACTAGAGCACGCAACAGACCGTGACTCCCATTCATCAAGGATGTAGAGATCACCAGATATATATCCTTTACCAATAACCTACATCGTCTTAAGATCTAGAATCAAACAATGATCGGGAAAGAATGCACCACAACAAGTTGATCCATCAGCTACAATAACCGGAGAGGGTGCTTTATGTGAGCGAAAGCTAGAAAAAATATTTGGATTACCTGTCATGTGATTTGTGGCACCTGAATCGATCACCCATTTATTGGAAGAGGTGATAAGACATGTTTTATCTAACCAACAAAGGCAGTAACTGGAGAAGATTTTTTAACTGATTTATGATATTGAAGGAATTTTAGAAACTCATCCGAAACCAAGATTGTTGGACTAGGAGTTGTTGCATTATTATTCTTTACCATCATTTTTCCTTTCAATAACAAACTGATTAAACTAACAGAGGTCCCCGAAGCTAAAAGATACCCAAACAGATTCTGGTAGATACGGAATCAACAATCTAATGAACAGGATTCAACTTTAATAATCCACTCAACCAAATCAGAGAACCAAACGAATTTGTCCCCAACTCAAACAAAATCAGAGACCAACAAAGTTTCTGATAAGGAAAGACCCATCAGACAATATCAAGTCACTAATCGATCACCACAGTGAGTCAAAAATAAAGATGCAAGCTTCTTACACAGGCAGCCTCCAGGAAAAATACCACAGAATTAAAGAAATCGAATAACCAATAAACCAAACACAAACCTGACCAAACAAAGTAGAAAAAAATCTGGTATGAGGTTGTTCTTTGCCAAAATGTAATTCTATGATCAGAGAAACACCACAAGTCAACTGGAAATTTCAAAAAGACCTCAGATTAGCTTCCGGCCAAGGAATTTCCGGTAGCGGATTCGACTCAGCTCCGATGAGCAATAGACTTGCTCTGATACCCAGAGACAATAGAGAAATCTTTCTTGTTTGTATTCAAGAAGTAACAAGTATATATACAAGTACATAGAGCCTTAACTATAGAAAGAATCAAAAAGGAAATCCTATAAATCTGCTGTGAATCCCTATAATTATGCTAGCTATGTATATTACATAAGATTATGTCTACATTCAGATTATGTCTAGAAGATTTTAAACTTTCTTCTTTGGATTGCAGGCCTTAACGTAGGAGGTGCTGTACTTGCCGGCATTGGCATTGGATGGCTAATCTTCTTCTGCAAACAAAAGAGAAAGCGGATTGCAGCACAGGCTTCACCTATCCAAACCGAAAAGAAAGATCTTCCAATTTTATGTTCAAGCAATGGCCTGACTTCTTCTTCTCCTAATTCTTCAACCACTTTCACCAGAAGCATTCCCTCTTATCCCTCTTCCAAATCTGAAGCTGATTACGGGAGGGGAAGCTCCTACTTTTGGGCGCATGTCATCAGCTTCGCTGAACTTGAAGAAGCCACGGATAATTTTGATCAATCTAAAGAACTTGGAGATGGTGGTTTTGGCGTCGTGTACTATGGTATGTACTGCAAACTCCTGATTGCATATTATTATTTTGGTAAGAGAGCCTCCTAACAATTTTAGTAATTGTTAATCAGGCAAGCTCCGTGATGGTCGTGTGGTTGCAGTCAAGCGCTTGTATGAGAACAATTTCAAGCGTGTAGAGCAGTTCATGAATGAAGTTGAGATTTTAACTAAGTTCCGCCACCAGCACCTCGTGACATTACGGGTGCACATCAAAACGAAGCCGAGATTTACTGCTTGTTTATGAGTACATATCAAACGGGACAGTGGCAGATCATCTGCATGGAAATCGGGCCAAATCTGGTTTACTCTCTTGGCCTGTCCGAATGAACATAGCCATTGAGACTGCTGATGCTCAGGCTTATCTCCACTCCTCAATTATAATACGCCGTGATGTCAAAACCAACAACATTCTATTAGACAATGATTTCCATGTGAAAGTTTCTGATTTTGGGCTATCAAGATTGTTCCCAAATAATGTCACACGTCTCTACTGCTCCACAGGGTACACTCAAAACACTTTTCTATCTTGGCATTTGGTAGATCAGATTGACCACAAAGAGAACTTTGGTCATTTTAGCCGCTCAATGAACTTAGTTGATCTTATGCAGTCTTAATGGAGCATCTATAAGCAGTTTTTCTGTTGTTTTGCTGAAGGAGTAGGTGAAACCCTCCCTAGGAGGTGTGCCCTATTACTTTTTTATCTGAACAGCAGCTATAGTTTTCTGAGATTTCTTTTTTGACAGCATAGTGAGTGTACTAAGAGCTACGGTTTTGTAAATGACTCTTTGGTGATTAGTAAAATAATTTAGTTACAAAAAAAATCATTAAATTATAAAGGAAACACTTAGCCCCCTATAAGCCAGCAATTTGATGTCAAATTTCATTTAGATGAATCAGAAATTCGAATTTCCCAATGTTCCATTTGTTATCTTTCATTTCCAATTTAAAGTATGGCATGAAGCTGGTTGATCTACAGTAATGAGGTGGTTCGATACGCTTTACACACGCAGAGTGCTAGTAGGGCTAAGACAGAATAATTGGGTCTCTGGGCCTGGATTACCTGCAAATTTATTTAATCATCTAGCCGGACTTACTATATGACAGGGAACTTCTTGGTGTCTTTATGTAAGTGCTTTATGGTCTTTGCCTATGTTTAGTTCACACATACTGGCAAGGAGGAGGAGCTATCATATGTTTTGTGTTGTGGATTACGGGACAATGTAAACTTGCCGCATTATATCTTTGATGCATAGAGTAAGTCATTTATGGTCGGAATTGAGATCTATGGTGTTTTTTTTCCATCTGTTTTTGATAAGTTAAGCGTGCCTACTCACTCCAGATTTTGGATATAGTAATGTCTTCATTGGCAACAGTTGCCCTCTGTTGGAACATAAATTCTAAAGGTCATTCTTTTGGTTTGTGCAGGATTTTGTTTTAGTTTGACACGGATAAAGAATGCATCAAAAGAACCAGAATTGGTGTACCATATTGTCAAGGGGACTTTTGAGAGAGTGGTGTTCAGCCCGAATATGTGTGCTAAAGCTTAGACACTGACGTTGAACCTCTTCTAGTATGTTTCCAGCTCAGAACTTGATTTGATTTCTTGTATATAATATGTTCTCTCCTAACTTGGATCTTGAAAACTCTAATCAATATAAAATCTGCTTTAGAAATTTGAAAGGGTGACCGCTGCCTACTGGGATTGTTTTCGACTTTAGATATCAGTACTCTCTTATCTTCAAGTGAATTTAAAGTTAAAGGTTAATGAATGGTGTGGTGAATTGAAAAAGAATCAGATAGAAGAATGACATCAGCTATTGAGAAAATGTCGGAAAAGGCAGGGTCCAGCGCCGAGGAAATGCCAAGTTTTTTTGGCAGAATGCGGAAACAAGAGTCTTATACTAGTAGTTGCTCATCGTGACTTGTTTCTATCGCTTTAGGCATGGAAGGCGACTGATTGCTCTGCGCATTGTTTGTTGTGAATATAACATGGAGTGATTGTGCTGGTCCATTACTTTCCCATCATTGCTCTTTACCTTAAATTTCCCTTTCCCTTACTTTCTCTTTTTTCTTTCTTTGCTTTTACTGTCTCTGCGCAAATCTTTCTATATTCCCGTACCCCGTCAAACTATTAAACGCAAGACATGTATCTTTATACATAAAATTATTTAGTCATGTTACGCATCTTTATGTTAATTTATAAACTGCTAAGGTTAAGTTAATTGATTTGACATAAACGTCGAGTGCAGATAAATTTATTCCTGTATTCCTTCTAAATATTTTAAACTGAAAACATCAAAATTGGATACATTCAACATTCTCATGTGTGTATTACTTTAGTGCTTACAGTTTAATAAAATAGCAGCTTGTCAAATATTCTAGGTGATTATATTCTTACCAAGTAAAGAAATGGTTATAATTCAATTATGTATCATTCTCTTCATCACGTTCATTATAGTGAGTAGTTAAGCATTATTCTCTTGATTATTCGGAGCTGTCGAGAGGACTTAATTGCTATGGCTAGCTAAGTTGCGCGGCGTAGTGTTTCTTTGCGTACAAGAAAAACATTTTTAACTTTTTGACGTCTTTCGAAGTTTCAATCATACGGGCACTACTTCTTTACCTGAAAAAAGTAGTAGTACTATATTTCTTGGGTCTCTTTTCCTTTTGATTTTCGTCTTATTGTGAAAGACTTAACCACCTCTTCCTGTCTTCCATCCGATTTCCTTTTCAACTCCGTACATACTACCATTACGTTGGCAGAGCACAAAAACAAAAATGTTATAAAATAAAGACCGTAAAGTAAAGACAAGTATAGAGAGAAATTGTTATATTATTCGAATTCAAACTGATGTACATAATAAACTGAAATTTCTTCTATTTATAGAAGAAAGGAAGCTGATGTGTAAGCTGCTACTATACCAGATATGGATAATCTTCTACTGAGAGCAATGTTTATCCATAACGGAGTACTGAAAGGATAAGTTTATTATACCCGATATGGATAATCTTCTACCGGGGGTAATGTTTATCCATAACTGGGTACTGAAAGGATAAGCTTATTATACCCGGTATGGATAATTTTCTACAGGGGGTAATATTTATCCATAACCGGGTACCGAAGTGATAAGCTTCTATTTCCAATAGAGTACTAAATAGATAAGCATATTTACGGTGGAGTCTCATATGGATAAGCTTCTTCAAGAAGCTTATTTACAACGGAGTACTAAATGAACATCCATAATATAATATATTTATAACACTCCCCCTTGGATGTTCATTAAAATATAATGTGCCTCATTAAAACCTTACTAGGAAAAACTACGTGGGAAAAAATCCCAGTAAAGGAAAAAGAGTACACATATTTAGTAAGACGCATTGCTAGGTGCCTCATTAAAAACCTTATAAGGAAAACCCCATGGGGAAAAACCTTAGAAAGGGAAAAAGAGTGCATCGCGTATTTTACTCCTCCTGATGAAAACCTTGTTTCAAATATTTGAGTCTCCGCATTCCAATCTTGTATACCATCTTCTCAAAAGTTGAAGTTGGCAAAGATTTAGTGAATAAATCTGCTGGATTATCACTTGAAAGGATTTGTTGCACATCAATGTCACCACTTTTCTGAAGATCGTATGTGTAGAATAATTTTGGTGAAATGTGCTTCGTTCTATCTCCTTTTATAAATCCTCCCTTCAATTGGGCTATGCATGCAACATTGTCTTCGTATAAAATTGTGGGTCTTTTCTCACATTCCAAATCACATTTTTCTCGAATAAAATAAATTATTGATCTCAACCATTCACATTCCCTACTTGCTTCATGAATAGTTATTATCTCAGCGTGATTTGAAGAAGTAGCAACAATAGATTGCTTTGTAGAGCGCCATGATATGATAGTACCTCCATATGTAAATACGTAGCCGGTTTGAGATCGAGCTTTATGGGGATCAGATAAATAACCTGCATCTGCATAACCAACAAGGTCTGCACTATCTTTATTAGCATAAAACAAACCCATATCAAGAGCTCCCTTTAAATATCGCAATATATGCTTAATCCCGTTCCAATGTCTCCGTGTAGGAGAAGAACTATATCTTGCTAGTAAATTAACAGAAAATGCTATGTCAGGCCTTGTAGCATTAGCAAGATACATTAGTGCACCAATTGCACTGAGATAGGGTACTTCGGGACCAAGGAGTTCCTCGTCCTCTTTTGGAGGTCGGAACAAATCCTTATTCACTTCAAGTGATCGAACAACCATTGGTGTACTCAATGGGTGCGCTTTGTCCATGTAAAAACGTTTTAAGACCCTTTTTGTATAGGTAGATTGATGGATAAAGATCACGTCTGCTAAATGTTCAATTTGCATACCAAGACAAAGTTTTGTCTTTCCAAGATCTTTCATCTCAAATTCTTTCTTAAGATATTCAATTGCCTTTTGGAGCTCTTATGGAGTTCCAACAAGATTTATGTCATCAACATAAACAACAAGTATAACAAAATTTGATGCCATTTTCTTTATAAAAATACATGGACAAATAACATTATTTATGTAACCTTCTTTCAGCAAATATTCACTAAGGCGATTATACCACATGCGCCCAGATTGCTTTAAACCGCACAAAGATCTTTGTAATCTGATTGAATACATTTCCTGAGATTTTGCTTCAGGGATTTTCATATAAATTTCATTATCAAGTGAACCGTACAGATAAGCTGTAACTACATCCATTAGATGTATTTCAAGCTTTTCATGTAGTGCTAAACTGATGAGATATCGAAATGTTATGGCATCCATAACAGGTGAATATGTTTCATCAAAATCGACTTCAGGTCGTTGTGAGAATCCTTGTGCAACAAGGCGAGCTTTGTATCTTTCAACTTCATTTTTATCATTCCCTTTTCGCACAAAAACCCATTTATGACCAACTGGTTTTATACCAGCAGGTGTTTGGACTACTGGTCCAAAGACCTCTCTTTTAGCAAGTGACTTCAATTCCGATTGAATTGCCTCTTGCCATTTTGGCCAATCAGATCTTTGTCGACATTCTTCGACAGATCGAGGTTCAAGATCCTCACTATCTTGCATAATATTAAGTGCAACATTATATGCAAAAATATTATCCACCACTATTTCAGATCGATTTAAATTAATCTCATCACCGATCGAACTTATTAAAAGTTCCTCACTCACATGAGCTTCGGGTTCATTGATTTCTTCAGGAATCTCAGAACTAATCAGATTTTGGGTCTCTTCAGGAGATCCCTTCATAGTATCGTTTTGATCATTTGTCGATTTTCTTTTTCGAGGATTTCGATCCTTAGAACCCAAAGGCCTACCACGCTTCAGGCGTGCTTTAGGTTCACTATCTCTCATGCTAGTAGATGGTCCTACTGGGACATCAATTCGGATAGGCACATTCTCTGCTGGGATATGTGACTTAGTTATCCTTTTCAAATCAGTAAATGCGTCTGACATTTGATTTGCTATATTCTGTAAATGGATGATCTTCTGGACCTCCTGATTACATATAGGGGTACGGAGTGAGATAATGATGAAATTTTCCACACAATTTCTCTTTTGATTTCCTTTTTCTCTCCCCCTAATTGTGGAAAATTTGTTTCATCAAACCGACAATCTGCAAATTGAGCAGTAAACAAATCTCCTGTCAATGGTTCAAGATAGTGAATAATAGAGGGTGATTCAAACCCAACATATATTTCTATCCTTCTCTGTGGTCCCATCTTACTGCGCTGTGGTGGTGTTACTGGCACATATACAGCACATCCGAAAATTCGTAGATGGGCAATATTTGGTTCATGACCAAAAACTAATTGTGACAGAGAATATTTATTATAATGTGTCGGTCTGAGACGGATAAGTGATGCTGCATGCAAGATAGCATGGCCCCAAGCAGTAGTGGACAATTTTGTTTTCATAAGTAGTGGTCTTGCTATCAATTGCAGGCGTTTAATAAATGACTCTGCAAGGCCATTTTGAGTATGAACATAAGCTACAGGATGTTCAACTTTTATCCCAACGGATAGACAATAATCATCAAAAGCTTGAGATGAGAATTCTCCAGCATTATCAAGGCGAATAGCCTTTATAGGATAATCTGGGAATTGTGCCCTTAATCGAATTATTTGGGCTAATAGCTTTGCAAACGCCAGGTTGCGAGATGATAGTAGGCACACATGAGACCATCTTGAAGATGCATCTATTAGGACCATAAAATATCTAAACAACCCACTTGGTGGGTGTATAGGTCCACATATATCCCCATGTATACGCTCTCAAAAGGTAGGAGATTCAATACCAACCTTCATTGGTGATGGTCTAGTGATCATTTTTCCTTGATAACAAGCATCGCAAGAAAATTCGTCATTTGTAAGAATCTTCAAGTTCTTTAATGGATGCCCACTCGAATTTTCAGCAATTCGTCTCATCATTATTGATCCGAGATGGCCCAAACGACCATGCCAAAGCACAAAAGTATTTGAATTCGTAAACTTCTGGTTTACGATAGAGTGTGCTTCAATTGTACTAATTTTTGAATAGTATAAGCCAGAAGATAAAGTTGGTAACTTTTCTACAATACATTTCTGGTCAGAAATATTCTTTGTAATATAAAGATATTCCCCGTTCATTTCATCTATTGTCTCAACATGATACCCATTTCGGCGGATATCTATAAAACTCAACAAGTTTCTTCGGGACTTGGAGGAGAACAATGCATTGTCTATAATAAGTTTTGTTCTCTTAGACAGAAATATTATGGCTCTTCCAGAGCCTTCAATCAAACTTATATTACCAGAAATTGTTGAAACATTTGCTTTTTCCTTATGCAAATAAGAAAAGTATTTCTGATCATTAAATATGACATGAGTTGTTCCACTATCAATAACACAAATATCTTCATGATTTGTCTTTGATCCAAACATAATTTGAGGGTTATCCATATTCTTCAAAATAACATAAATAAAATATATTATAGTAAACATCATTATCAAAGCATAACTTTTATTTATGTACAACAATTACATAACCATACTATCTATTACAAACAATAAAAATTAAATATTTACATTTCTATAGATTCACTACAGATTACATGACTTGTTTCTCCTTCTGGGAGTGCAAAGTAATCAGCTACATCCAAATGCATGAGGTCTAAATTATCTTCAGAAATAAAATTTGCTTCAACATTTTTCTCTGTCTTCTTCAGGGAGGCTTGATAAAGCTCAACCAGGTGCTTTGGCGTACGACATGTACGTGACCAGTGCCCTTTTCCTCCACATCTATAGCATGCATTTTCTGCATTTGGCGCTTGCACCGCTTCATGCTTTTGTTCCTTCCTTTTTCACTGCTGGTGGTGATGAGGCTTCTTTGGTGCATTATTATTACCATGATTGAGGTTTCTTCCCCGACCACGGCCATGACCACGACTGGGGCCACGACCTCTTCCACATTTAGCTTGGTGGAAGTTCGTCTCATTCACTTCAGGGAATGGACAAGAACCAATAGGTCGGCTTTTATGATTTTTCATTAATAGCTCATTATGTTGCTCTGCTATAAGAAGATGTGAGATAAGTTCAGAATACATTTTAAATCCCATCTCTCGATATTGCTGCTGCAGGGGCATATTCGAGGCATGAAAAGTGGTGAAAGTTTTCTCCAACATATCATGATCAGTAATATTATCATCACATAATTTCAATTGGGAAATAATTCTGAACATAGCAGAATTATACTCACTGATAAATTTAAAATCTTGTAGCCTTAGATGAGTCCAATCATAACGTGCCTGTGGAAGAACGACCATCTTCAGGTGGTCATATCTATCTTTCAAATTATTCCACAGTATGACTGGATCTTTAATAGTGAGATATTCCATTTTCAGGCCCTCATCAAGATGATGGCGTAGAAATATCATTGCTTTGGCACGGTCTTGGTTTGATGCCTGATTTTTATCCTTGATGGTGTCTGCCAGACCCATCGCATCAAGCACCCAAGATATGTAGCTTTTGCCCGATATATCCAGGGCTACAAATTCAAGTTTAGAAAGATTTGACATTATTTAGGAAAAGAAAGTTCTTACCTCTAATACTTTCAAAGTATTTGCTCGAGATGTCAGAGTCTCGTGCTGATAACGTGTTATAAAATAGACTGTAAAGTAAAGACAAGTATAGAGAGAAACTGTTATATTATTCGAATTCAAATTGATGTACATTTTGAACTGAAATCCCTTCTATTTATAGAAGAAAGAAAGCTGATGTGTAAGGTGCTACTATACCAGATATGGATAATCTTCTACTGAGAGCAAATGTTTATCCATAACGGAGTACTAAAAGGATAAACTTATTATACCCGATATGGATAATCTTCTACCGGGGGTAATGTTTATCCATAACTGGGTACTAAAAGGATAAGCTTATTATACCCGGTATGGATAATCTTCTACCGGGGGTAATATTTATCTATAACTGGGTACCCAATAGAGTACTAAATAGATAAACATATTTACGGTGGAGTCCCATATAGATAAGCTTCTTCAAGAAGCTTATTTACAACGGAGTACTAAATGAACATCCATAATATAATATATTTATAACAAAAAGGTATTTTAGGTACTGCTTTTTTCATTTGACTGACTGTTTTAACTTTAACTTGATGACGCAAAAAATGGGAAAGAAAATGTCAAATTATCTGAAAAAGTGTACAGATGGGATTATATTGACGTGTTCCATTAACTCTCTCTCATTCTTCTGTTTGACCTAATCGGACAATCTTGATAATTGATGCTCTCCAATTTAATAGTAATGCTTACGTTAGCCCTTTGTCATTCCCTCGGCTAGCAATTAGTGCAAAATTAAAAACAAGAAAGGAAAGAAAAGACTTTTATCGTACAACATTTTCTCTTTGGCTGGATCTTCCAACTTGCCGCACCTGTCTCATGCTTTTGGTCCGAACATTGGCAAGAATAACAACCTTCAATGCATATTCCTACCGAGATTTTAGCCCCTTTTTTTCCTTAAAAAATGCTTTTTCCTAACAAGTATCAACATTTCTCTTTCTTTCTCGTTTTAGCCAGCTGCAAACATGTCTATGATGTGTATAAAACGTGAGGAATATATAATATTTGGCTTTGGAAATCGACTATATTCTCGTCACAGTGGTTGGTACACCTTGTTACAATGTTTTGGGTTATCTTGAACTGTCTCTTTTTTTGTTTAAACATTCGGTGTTTGAAATTTACTATCCAGACTAATTTAAATTGCATTGCATAAATTTGTTGAAGAAATAAACGTGTCAAGTTTTCCACCTCAACAATCCAAAAACTCAAACTCAAGACTTCTAATTAAGGAGTAAAATCCTACCACACCATCTATTTTGAAGTTGTTGAAGTTACATAGGACCATTTCTACTTCGTGTATTTGTACAATGGTTAAAATAATCAAAGCTTCGTTACCTTCTTCTGTGGTTGGTAAACTATTTATGCTTTTGTTTGAATAACTGATTTTAAAAAAATGCAATTTATGATTTTTTGGACAGAATGTAGTACAGTATATTCTGGCACCCATAGCTATGAATGACTTTAAGGTCTTACATACTATAAAAAGTAGCCGTCAGTATTTTGTCGACATTTCACACACAAAAAACACACACTAAAAAAAACAAATCCGAAAACTCCAACGTTCTACAATATCCCTCTCCCATCTCTCCAACAACTTTCAATTTTCTACGCGCCTCCCTTATCCTCCACGCGCCGCCCTGAAGAAGAAGATAAGAAAAAGTGAGTTGCTTTTATGATTGGTGTAGTAGCATTTAGTTAAAATGGGGGGAGTGACTTCTTCTATCGCCGCTAAGTTCGCCTTCTTCCCACCAAATCCGCCGTCCTACACGGTGGTCGCCGACGACGGTCATCTCAGCATACCTGAGGTAGCGAGGAGGGATGAGGTAGACGTATTGAAACTTCGTACTCGCCGTGGAAATGAAATCGCGGCCGTTCATGTGAAGCATCCAAAGGCATCCGCTACTATGTTGTACTCTCATGGTAATGCGGCTGACTTGGGTCAGATGTTTGAACTCTTTGTTGAATTGAGCCTCCGTCTACGTGTCAATATCATCGGGTAATTAGAGCTTCCATTTTTAGCAGAATAATATCTGCCAATTAAGTACCTTTTTTTTTTCAAAATTTTTATCTAGTTTGTTTTCTCTTTTATTTTTGCTATCTGATCTTAAGCTAAAGTTTATCTCTTTTTTTTTTCGGATTTCTATTTCTATTTTGACTTTTTTTAGTTCTAATTTTCTGGAATCCAACTATTGGAAATACAGCTTGTGCAGTAACTGAGATGTTGTTCCATCTGTGGATCACTTTTTTCTTGAATAAGGATGAACTTAGGAATTATATGAATATGAAAGAAAAATACTTAAGTTTTGGAGCCAAGCACAGGCGGAGCTAGGATTTGAGACTTATGGCTTTTGATTTCTAAATCTTTTAAGTTATTATGTTCTAAATTAATAATTTGTACATATTCAATAAATTTCTTAAGACAAATACATGGTTCATAGTCGGTTCAGCCAAACCCGTAGGTTCTACTTTCCCTCCGCCTTTGGAGCCAAGGCATTTAATTGAGTACTAATAAGGAATCTAAGTAAAACAACATCATCAATTGTGAATTTTGTTGAGATGTAATAGCATTGAAGAAAGTTTGAGGAATTTTTTTGTTTTAATCTATCGTGCATGCTACGGTCAAACACGTATCTGGAACATATTTTCATGGGTATTCAATGTCTCAATCAGTATTGATGCTCTTTGCAGAGAATCTGGAATATAAGCACGGGTCTTCCTGATATCTTTTTGAGGAAGATACTCAGTAAAATGTTATGTTCAACAAAATTTTATTGATGAATCTCTCTCTCTCTCTCTCTCTCTAGTTTTATTTTAGTAACCATTTCTTGTGCTTCAATTCTTTTCTCTTGAATGTCAAATTAAATAGTAGGATTGTCTTTTGATGTCTCAGACTCTCCTGACTTTCTCATATGGTTTCTTGTTTAGGTATGATTACTCTGGATACGGACAGTCAAGTGGAAAGGTTAGATACCTGCTTCCTTGGTCATATAATTGACAGCTTCTTGTTTTCATTGTTCATAAACAAAGCTGGGACAAAGAGAAAAAACTTACTGCCTTCACCTGTTTCAGTTTGTTGCTTGTTTAATGACATGATTAGCAGGAAGAATATGTCAGCTGTTGTGAAAACTCACTTTTTCGACCAGCTCTAGAACTTGCATTGATACTTGTTATTGGAGGAGTGTGATAGTAGAACTTTAATTTTTACCTTTTTGGACTTTTAGTTCGGATTGGGTAGTGTGAAGGAGATAATAGAAGGACCCGTCGAACATAGTTCCGTCCTTCCAGGTCTTCCTGAGTCAAAATTTTCCCATTCAATAGCACACTTCTCGCTGAGCAGCCCCTCGATTTCCACTTAGTGCAAGGGAGACAGAGCAAGGGGATAAGTTCTTCCAACTGCTGAGTTTGCTATAAAAACGATGTAAATCGGCTTATGTTAAGTAAGGGGGAAGGCTAGCAAAGCTTTGGTTTAAGGTCCACTTGGTTATTAAATTTTCATGAAGATTAAAAGTTAAATGCTGCCAAGATATGGTATAAGTCAGCCTTCATTCTCGTCCCCAAGCTATGTAATTGTTGTACTAGTGTTGATTTATAAGTAGGCATTTCATATTTACTAAATTCTTCCGCAACTCTCATGTAAAGATTGAAGGATTTCTTTCTTAAATTTTTCGGTTTTACACTTTCTGTAGATTTCTTATTTATCAAAAGAAACAGTAAAAAAATTGGTAGAATATGTTGATAACATCTTAAATTTACATGTATATTTCATTGAGACACTCAAACTAAAACAGTTCCAATTGAGCACCCGAACACATGATAAAATGTTTCTATTCGACACTTGTTAGGAAGATTTTGGGAAAATGGCTCTTGTTTTTTTTTTAACGGAGCGGCTCTTTTGTTTAACGGAGTGGGAGTTTGTTTTTAATTAATTGAGTTTTTTTAACTGGCTTGTCTTATTATTGTTTATTATAGCTAAGGATTATATCTGATGTGTATAATTAAAAGACATGGCATATTTTTAGTGGTTAACTTTTCCGCGTAATGGGCGGTTGAGAACACCCGCATAAGCTTTTACGTTTGACCTGAAAGTGTCCAAACACTTTATCATGTGTTCAAGTGCTCAATTGAAACATGTCTTAGTTCAAGGGTCTAAATGGAATATACTGACAAGTTTAAGGGATGGTCAATGTATTCCGCCAAAAGAATTTCTCTAGATTCCTTACATGAAATTGTAGCCTTAAAGCCCATGCAACAACAACAACATCCCCAGTATAATCGCACATAGTGGGGTTTGGAGAGGGTAGTGTGTACGCAGACCTTACGCCTACCTTGTGGAGGTAGAGATGTTGTTTCCAATAGACCCTCGACTCAGGAAGCATAAGCACCACAATAGTAAAGAAGAAAAACAAGACGGGACAACACCGAGAAGCCATGTAAAAGTAGCATAAATAACAACAAGATAGTAAGATGATTGAAATGCAAAAAACGACAGGTAGTCAAAGAAACCTAATACCAACCAAATGCGAGAGTTCGTACTAATACTACCGATATGAATAATCTAGACTACCTAACATATTATCCTAATCCTTGACCTCCACACCTTCCTATCAAGGATCATGTCCTCGGTCAGCTGTAGCTGCGCCATGTCATGCCTAATCACCTCACCCCAACTCTTCTTCGGCCTACCTCTACCTCTCCTAAGGCCTTCCAATGTCAACCCCATACACCTCCTTACCGGAGCGTCTGTGCTTCTCCTCCTCACATGTCCAAACCATCTAAGCCTTGCTTTTCGTGTCCTCAATAGGGGCCACACCCACCTTGTTCCCGAATAATTTCATTCCTAATTCTATCTAACCTAGTGTGCCCGCACATCCATCTCAACATCCTCATATCTGCTACCTTCATCTTCTGGACATGGGAGCCTAAAGCCCATGGATGATGTCAATTTTATATCACCTCCCCTTCAGGCCTCAGATTAATCATTTGACACCATTTGTCACCCATATTGCTACATGGTCTTAAACTTTGAACTCCTAAGATTCTCTGAAGCTAAATCTTACGTTAGAGAACAAATTACTTCTCTTCTATACTTGCCCCGGTAATTTGACACTGGCAGCTTGGACAAAGATATATGGTAATATTGCCGAGGCAAATCAGTCTTCAACTGATGCTAATAATGCAGAAGAATCTTTTCCCAACCATAAGTTTGGAGGTTACCTATGTTGCTAGTGGGAGGTAGCAAGTATTCTGTGGAATTAGTCGAGATGTGGGTAAGCTGATCCGGAAACCACTATTATCACATCAAAAAAAAGGGTTTGGAGGTTACCTATACTGTATAATTAGAGATAGGTTTTCATCTATTTGACAACACCAGAAAGTCCATTTAGTATGGATATTGCTTGGGGCTTTGGTGATGTAGGAATAACCATAAAGACAATGGTTTTCTTTTCTGCGCTTGCAAATATACAAGGACTGTTCTGTACCTTCTTAGCAAGAACATACTAACATTGATTATTTAAGGTAGCATTGATTAGTCAGCAGTTATTTTAGAACACATCAAGTTCTTTCAGCACCACCTCATATGCTACCTAACCTTTAGCTTAGTTTCTCCTTTGTCATAACAACCACAAGTTGAAGCACCTTCTTACCAAATTAGTTTACGTAGTTGGGCCTGTGAAATCATCTGGACCCTGCAATGCACTTTTTGTGCTTAACTGCTAGTTTTGTTGTCTTAAAAGGGTAAAAGTCTCCTCCTTTGTTCCTCGAAAGGAATGCGCAAGGAGTAGTATTGGCAATGGACTTGTGTTTAGTCAGTAACCCTCTCTCTAATGACTAATCTCTGACCAGTAACTGCTCTATTACAGAAGCTGTTTGACATTGGCTGTCAATCAACTCTTAAACGCTTTAACGTACTTTTTTGAAATTCTCAGGGAAGAGTTCTCTTACCCCATTTGTACAATGACAATGATGTATCATTTAGTGAAACTTCCATGACAATCCGTTTCTAGAAAATCTTTTAGGCCTAACCCTCTTCATTAAATCCATTACCCATATATGAGTGAAATATTCTTCTGTTTTTTGCATCTTCTTCTGTGCTTACCAGTGCCTCTGTCGTGTGTGATATGTTGCAAAACGTATCAGATGTCTTGATTTTCTTACCAGATTTCGGTAGACCTTTCAGTAAACTTTTTGTTGCCCATTAAGTATTTTTTTGAGGGGATATTAATATTGCTTACCATCTATATCAAATGATAAGGTGAAAGACTTATGCCTTACCAAAGTTCAGATGATGGTGGAAGAGCTAAGGCCATTGTGGTTTCACCAATTTGGGTTGTACATTCTTAAAATTTATTCATGGGTTCCAAACCTGAATAAATTCTTTGCTTTTTACCCCATTTCTGTTTCTAGATGCTGGCAACCATCTAGGTGATTTGGGCATGTGAAACTTTCATTAAAATGTTGTTTTGGGCATTAAAACTTGTTTTTTTTTTCTTTATGTAATTTTTTGGCTTAATGTCATTAACAAATTTGTAAGAGACCTTGCACAGATATATAAGAAAGTTTCAGTTTGAAGTCTTGCATTTCTCATTCATTGCCTTTACTGGGAAATCGCGCGGGTTTCATATGAGTCTATTCTCTTGTTTGCTGACCACTGTTTAAATATATGATGAAATTATCCTTTCTCTGAAGCAGCCATCTGAATGTAATACGTACGCGGACATTGATGCAGTATATAAATGCCTAAAGGAGCAATATGGGGTCAAAGATGAACAGCTAATACTCTATGGTCAATCTGTCGGCAGTGGCCCAACCATTGATCTTGCATCACGAGTACCCAATTTACGAGCTGTTGTCTTACATAGTCCAATATTGTCCGGTG
This sequence comes from Nicotiana tabacum, assembly GCF_000715075.1. Classification (NCBI taxonomy): domain Eukaryota; kingdom Viridiplantae; phylum Streptophyta; class Magnoliopsida; order Solanales; family Solanaceae; genus Nicotiana; species Nicotiana tabacum. The sequence continues at coordinate 124,811,630 of NC_134082.1, forward strand.
TAAGAGTTTTGTACCCTGTCAAGCGGACATATTGGTTTGACATTTACAAGGTGAAATACTCTCAATGGTTATCAGTAATTATTTTTCCATCTCCACATATAACATCCGATTTTGTTATTCCAATTTATTTTCAGAATGTTGACAAGATTTGTGCGGTGAATTGTCCTGTTCTGGTCATTCATGTAAGCTTTCCTTCTTTCAAATGTTTAATCCCTCTATTCTATAATTTTGAATCTCTTTCAAATTCAATATACTTACAAAGACCTTGCAGTGGAGGTTGGTCTGGGGAAGGTGGTGGGGAAGCTATTCTTTTACTGGTTAATACAATTACTGTAGACCTTTCCGCGTTTATACCGCCCAAAGGTTCTGCCTGTCTTGTGCGTTCAAGAATTAGTAGATAATTTCTAAATGAATAGAAGACTCTCAATTGATTGGTCAGTGTCATAAGGTTGTATAAATGTTCAGTGCAAAAGGCATGTAGCGGGACCACAGGATCTGATCTAGTAGGAGCTTGCCTGTTGGATCCCTGTGAACTGAGTTTGCAATAGGAAGTCCCGAAGAACTTTTACATGTGTGACATAAATTCTTCTGTTGATTATTGGAAATGTGAATAACCTGGTTTTGGATTAATAACAAATACTTATCATTTTTTTTTTTTGGGGGGTGGGGGGAGGGGGGCTCTTTGAGTGGGGGTGGATGCACTTCAACCTCAGCTAACGCTGATCATGTCGATAAGTTGCTAGAGTGTACTTTTCACAATCCAATAGGTTCTTAATTTCTGTTGACCGAAAGGATCAGCTGATGAATCTAGCCTACAGCTGATGGAACTATTTTTCTGGCAAACCTAATCTAATGAAAGACTTTTTATAGGGTAATGCATTCCCAGCATATCAAGTCAACTTTTCCACAAGGTTTCGTTCTGCATCAAGGATAGAATCTGATCCTACAGTGACTTGTTTTCGTGGTCACTCATCTGAACATAACCTTTTAGTAGTTTTCCCTGCAAGCTTCCCATCACTTTGAACCTTTTACTCAAGGGATTTTAACATTTACATGTATAGGGAACAGCTGATGAAGTTGTTGATTGCTCCCATGGAAAACAGCTGTGGGAGCTATGCAAGGAAAAATATGAACCTTTGTGGATAAATGGAGGTGGGCATTGCAATCTTGAACTTTACCCAGAGTACATCAAACATCTAAAGAAATTTGTTATTGGTCTTGGCAAACCAAAGCCTGCCGCTAATGGCTCCCAAAAAGCATCAACAGAGTCTGACAACCAGAGTAAACCTGCCGAAACTGTCGCCACAGACACATTTGACCTGAAAACTGATCCTCCTGAAATTTCAAGGAACAGTTTGGACAGTCGACTTGAAAAGACTAAGAAGTCAAACAAACCCGAGAAGTCTCGGATGAGCACAGATCGTGTTGACAGGTTCAGGAGAAGAAAGGGATTAGTGTGGTAATTCCTTAAATACACAGGGAAAATACCTTTAATTAATCATCAGTAACCCGCCCAAGAAGGTAACGTGTGCCTGTTTATGCAACAAGGGATGAGCCTCTAACTGCAGTCACTGTGAGTGTAATTGTAGCTGTAAATGGTTGAGTTATCTGTGTCATCAAGAGATGAAGTGGTGACGGAAAAATAAGGTAAGTAATGCATCCCTTTTTCCCATGTAAAATCAAATGTGACATTTTGACATGAAAAGCTTGTAGTTTTATTCTCTTATGAGCTTCCATACTTGTATATTTGCAAAAGGCTATGCAAGATGCGCAACTGTAAGTGGCATAAACTCCTGGATGCCTCATCACCAGTGAGTAACTGTTGGCTATGGAAACTCGTTCCATAATTTCATCACAGTCTCCTCTGAACTCTCTCAAATATTAGCTGTGACTTTTTAACTACTGTCGCTGGAATTATCTCAAAATTAGCTGCGTCATATTTTTCTTGCTTTTCTCCTAAAGCTGTATTGTATTGAGGTCGGAATTTGCTTCTGGTCCTGACTATCCTACCAATGCCACTTTTCTGTCATCTCCGAGGACTCTCCTATGGTATTAACATGATAATTAAAAGGCTTATGATATAAAAGAATAAGAAAATATATTCCATAGAAATACAGCTTGGAATATTTTTAGTGTGTCGCTGGACATCCTTTAAAAGTAGGTCATTGATTAAGTTTCCAACTATAAGCATTTTAGCTCCCTGCCCCTGGTAATTCTGTTTGCCTAAGGTTACCTTAAAAGTTGAAAAGGCACAGGTGTGAAAGTAGTTCATTCTATTCCACCTCGATCTTCATTACTGCCGATAGTCTAATGAATCACAATCATAGAAGGAGAGCCGGTGGAGCTGGCCATGGTTCAATGCGCGTGGAAAATTTGTTTAGAAGTTTGGACAAGCTAATCTTATCTCTTTTGGTGGCCACCTAAATTTTTGAATGAGTCATATTGAGTAAGAAAGCTGGAGAGAATATATTTGGTACTTATAATTTGTCGCATAATTTAATTTTCAAGAAAATGTTCCCTTCAGAAAAATCGTGTTATGGTTTTGGTTGTTTAAATTGTAAAGTTGTTATGTATATCATCAAATAGGAGAAAACAACTTACTCGCGGCCATTCTTGCCTATATCACCAATTACCATCGTCAGCCTCGATCGCAGCGTTTACTACGATTAAGAACGTACATCCAAGTGAATACAGAAAATGAGTGAGAAAATTATCTTTTATGCCGTGGAAAATAATGTTCTCGCCATAACAAACACGGTTTGACATCAAGTTCAGAAAAGTAAAACAAGTCAATTTTTCTGGGTGCCAACATTTAATGGTGCATGCATCGACTTAGGGTCACAGAGGAATCTTCCTAACAGTGCTCTTAATATGGAAAAAGTCGAGTGAAAGCAGCGTAGTCAAGGTGGAAGCAGAACATCCGCTGTCTTCATTTGGCGAGGGGGAATAGCAAGTTTTAAGACAGAAAAGAAGAAAAAAGACTTGAACAGAGCTTCCTCTAAAACGATGTGGTCAAATCTCCACTCAACTGTTATCCAGTTTATCATTCTAGGCCTTCTTCATATGCCCATATCGCTTTGTCAAGATGACGAGCGATTCAGAAGTTGTAGTGAGTAGAGCCGTCAATATGGGCCGGGCCGGGCTAGCCCAACCCAGCTTACGTGGGCTTTAGCAATTGACGGGCTGGGCTAGGTTAGCCTGCCGTTTTGATGGGCCTTATAATGGTCAGCCCACCCCAGCCCTATGCGGGCCCCCACGGGCCGGCCCATTATTTTAAAAAATATAATTTTATATTTTTTTCTTTAAGTTCTTACTTAAAAAAAGATAATTATTTAAAAGTTAAAAAATATCTTATTGAAAAAAATTAGCAAAACTTAATAACTTTTTACATTGTTCGAATATATCACAATAAACACTAAAAAAAGTAAAAGACAAGACTACATTTAATTCACTAAAAGTCAAAACTCAAAACAAACTATTCAAGAGAACGTTGATGATGCTTGTGAGATATCCAACACATCATCTTCATCAAACACATTTGAATCCGCTTGTGACAAGGTTGTCTTGACATCTTCACTTTCATCTACTTCTACGCTAAAATGGTGTCGTTTGTCAAATATTATTGCTATGTGTTGACCAAAGAATGACAAAATAAAGCACCCCATCTTTTCCTTTGAATTTTACATCTCATCTTCCTAATTGAATTTGGTGTTCTTCCAAACCTTTATATCTTCCTCTTCTCTGCCCCTTAGTTCCTCATCTCCTCCCCACCTCCTCTATCTCTTTTCTAGACGAGAAGATCGTAGAACTGGGTAAAGCTTTTCTACACTATTTCTAGTTGGTAACTCTCTTTCTAGATGCTAATTCCTTTAATCAGACAGAAATGCATCAACAACTCCATCCATACTTTTTGCTCTTTAGTACCTTAATCTTTGTCTTGATCAAAATACCGGGGTTGTTCTGTCAAGATGACGAGCGATTCAGAATGTGTAGTGAGCCAATTCTCTGTGGCGACATCGAAATAAAGTACCCTTTCTGGGGAGGTGGTAGACCAGAGTACTGTGGTCATCCAAGTTTCGAGATCAAGTGCGAGAGTAACATCCCGAATATTGCTATTAAATCAACAGCATACAAAGTGATAGCGATCGATACTCCTACTCGAATACTAACCTTGGCTAGAGATGATTTACTGAGTAATATTTGTTTGGACAACCCTGAGAACGCCTCCTTGGATTTTAACATTTTCAGCTATATTTCCACTGACCAGAATATTACTCTGCACTATATTGAAACGCTATGATATTGAAACGCTATGCGGACAGTGCGACAAGTCAGGTGGAAGATGTGGATCCAACCCAGATTCCGCAGCCTTTGCTTGCCATTGTGCCACGGGTACTCATGCTTTCAACTGCACCGACGCACAAAATCAAGATGGCGGTAATCTCTTTTCTCTACTATTCCCTCATGATTTTACTAGATTCGATGGATTACTTTGAGTGCTTAAGGTTAAATGGCATTGATACATAGGTAAGTTATCCGTATCAGTTTTCGTAGTTTGAAAACCATTAGTTTTCGATGGATTATGATTAAAACTAGGAAAATTGACTATGCTTCGATAGATTACTTTTCAATTTTCTACCACATGAACTAGAAAATTCACATACTTAAGATGAATCTGCTTTACTATATCCACAATCCTCCTCTAAACTAAATTCGGCATTTCATAAGCAGTCGATCTCCAAGGGCTTGTGAAGATATCCACAACTTGATCTTATGACTTCATAAACTCGTGCTCAATTTCTTTCTTGGATCTTTCTCTGCCTCATTCATGTACAGTCTTTGACGAGAGTCGCATTTTTCATCTTTCTTTCTTGAGGAACCCTTTGCTTGGAAAACAGATTCTTGTTTCGATTTAGTCTTCATGGACTTGCAAAGATCGAGCAGTTTATTAGTGGTCGTGGTGTCAGAGTCCTTCAACTCTTGTAACACGAGAAAGCAAAAGTTCAGGTACCTCTCCAGGATTGTGAATGACAAGCGATTCACCAATTACCTTGTATTTGGCTTTCACCAATTTCTTCCTCGATCGAGCTTTTCCTTCATTTTTGTAAGAAAAATAATCTGGCTTTAATAGTGTAATCACTGTCAATTTAATTTTACAAAGCCATTGAAATTTGAGTTGATATAGTATTTATAATATCTCCAGGACTTATCTCTTCATGAGAAGCACCTATTAAAGAAAAATAATCACCCAAATGCACAATCTTGACCATTAATAATATAGTCAAATTCCAATTTCCCTCCAAAACATGCTTCAAAATATTCAAACTATATAAGACAAAGAAGTGTTTTTCTACCTTTCTTTATTTTTCCAATGAGGGACAAAACAACCTCTTTGATAGGTTTTTGTATATCACTCTTCTCAAATACGTTCATCAAACACTAATTAATCTACCAATTTTCCCTTCTGTGGTTTCTCTGAAGGAAAACACCTTTTACTCCATTTTGAAACCCTGACACAGTTCCTTTGAGTTGTTCATTCATGATAGTCCTTTGTAGTTGTGCTCAGTATAAATCTCTCTCCGAAGAATTGATATTTTCAGCCATGAAACGAATCATGACTTCCTCAAATTTTTCCACCTCTTGCAGATTCTGGGAAAAGGTTCAGCATTTCCAGCAAACTTGCTATAGGTAAAGTATCCCAGTGCATTCCCTTAAATTTGCTCTTCTGCATTTGCACTTGACACACTTAACTTATTACCGTTAACTATTTGCAGGTGGCTCAGTTAGTATCACAGGGATGATCCTACTATCAGTTTCAGCGATCTATTACCTCAGAAGTCGACGCACGAATTGTAAGCCACTGATTTGCTGGAAGACCGAATCAGAAGATAACAAAATTGAAGAATTCATGAGAAGCTACGGATCTCATGCTCCGAAGCTGTACAACTATTTGGATCTAAAGAAAATAACACACACATTCAGCCACAAAATAGGACAGGGAGGTTTTGGTCAAGTATACAAAGGAAAGCTACCCGATGGTCGCAAGGTAGCTGTAAAGGTGCTGACAGAAACTAATGGTGATGGAGAAGAATACATAAATGAAGTTGCCAGTATAAGTAGAACTTCCCATGTTAACATAGTTGGGCTTTTGGGATTTTGTTACCAAAGGAATAAGAGAGCCTTAATTTATGAATATGTGTCCAATGGTTCATTGGACAAATTCCTCAACAATGGACCATCTGGCACAACTTGTCCCTTGGAATGGACAACATTGTACAGAATTGCAGTTGGCATTGCTCGAGGTTTGGAATATTTACATCGAGGTTGTAACACAAGAATAGTGCACTTTGATATAAAACCTCATAACATTCTTTTGGACCAGGATTTCTGCCCTAAAATATCTGATTTTGGCCTTTCTAAATTGTGTGAGAGAAAGGAGAGTATCCTATCAATGTTGGGTGCCAGAGGAACTGCTGGTTATATTGCTCCAGAAGTGTTCTCTAGAACGTTTGGAAATGTCTCTCACAAATCAGATGTCTATAGCTACGGAATGCTGGTTCTTGAGATGGTTGGAGTGAGAAACAATGTTAAAGTGAGCCAAACTAGTGAAGTATACTTTCCAGATTGGATCTATGAACATCTCGATCTGGGGAAGGACCTAGGTCTACAAGGTATCATGAACGAAGCAGATGAAGAAATGGCAAGGAAGATGATGTTAGTTGGCTTGTGGTGCATTCAGATTAAGCCGTCAGATCGACCAGCAATTGAGAAGGCAGCAGAAATGCTGGAGGGAAACCTTCACTCCCTACAAATTCCACCAAAACCTTTCTTGTTTTCTTCAACAAAATCCATCCCAGAGTCGTTTGCCTCCACATCCACATCCACAACAGCCTATGGAAAGGAGGCTTCAGTTCTGGAGTCAAATATCTCTTCTGAGTAAAAAAGCTTGATGCAAGCTTGTTATATTTTACTCTACTCAAATTCAAGTAATTGAGAAAGGAAGCGGGATATCTGGTTCCCTGAATCAGAAAACTAGCTTCAATGCATTAATAAAGTTATTGCCAACTTTCACCAAACAAAGAGGACATAAACTTCACTTTAGTTAATCTAGTGTCATACAATGCATGTGAAAAGGTAATGATGCCTAAGGTTGGTATCCAAATTATATGTACCATCGAGCAGCCACAACCTGACCACACATTTCCCACTAAATTACACTAACACCTATATCGTTGTCTTGTGGAAAATGAAGGGTAAATCCATAGGTGCACTACGCCCTGGATTGATAATCACCAAAATAACAATGAATCCTCCCAGTAACACTCATCTCATCCTGCATCGCAGCCACCTTTTGTTGCAGTGTGGACTTGCCACTTAATGAATAAGCTGAGTAACTAATTTTAAAAGTCAATGTGTGGTACGAACAGGACCTTACAATCCAATCTGCCATTCAGTAGAAAAATATGAGACATGTCTGCAGTAGTTGAAACATGGAATTGGCACACTATCATCAGTTGCTGTGATAGGCGGCAGAGTGTCCTTAAAGAAACAGCAAATCAATTAATTTTACTGAATCCATGCTGTATGGAACAAATCTCTATCGTACATTCATCTTTCTCCCTCCTCCAAATGCTGTTTTATTGCTTTCGAGTATAGCGGTCGGCCTACCTAATACTTCAATAGATATTTTCCTGTAATACAGGTCATGGGAGTTGAGGTCTGAGTTCTGGAAGTAAAGCAAAACAATCTTAAATCTTACCAGATCATGCAACAATTAGCAAAAAAGATTGACCATGCTGTAATGTTAGCAATGTTACTCTGTCAATCCAATGCTCTTCTGCAAGTCCACCATCAACCTGCCACACAAGACACGGATAAGTGAACTACACATTGGTTGAGAATTCCAATGAATTTGATCGTCCCAGTTATGCAAATATGAAAAACCGTTCAGAACAACAAAATCCAAATTGAAGCACCGATGAGAGTAACAGGAAAAGACAGCAAGAGAAATGATGGATATATTTATTAAATCCTAACCTGGAAAAGGGTAAAGGAGTAGAAAGTAATGAATTCTTGAATCTCTGGAGATTCTTTCGACACCCTGTAACATTGCAGGCCAAAATGGTCCTACAGTGGTATTTTACAGAAATCTCACACTGCGAGCATCAAAACTTCCTAAGCCATTCCTGTGGAAGGATATATCAACTCTCCCCTTTGTTAAGAAGGTGCAGTACTTGGCATCTTATCATTTACTTGCATTATTTAACGCATGATGCGAGGATATGTAGTGTATCTGCTTTAAAACTTGGATCTTCTGTCATTTTTGGGATTCTAAAGCCACTTATGGTATTGACCTCAGACTCCGAGTGAAAAAAAGTTGGAGGCTTAACTGCTAAACCTCAAAAATCATACCTTAACCTCATCAAAGGCATAAAATTTAGTAGACCAACACCTCTTCAAGTCTGGATTGGATTTTGCATTCTCACTGTCTCCTATTCCAACCTAGTTCACAGAACTGAAAAGTTGCTAAAACACAATAACTCAGTGGTGCTTTTTTTTGCTGTTTAGCCCACGAAATTTTATGTGACTAATTACAATCTGCTACCTCATTTTGAAGTTCAAACCTCTATATTTCAGACAGGATTTTCCAATCCAAAATTAATCTGAAACAATATGAGGCAGCTTCACCTCTTCTTTAACCAAACAAAGGAAAGAAAAAAAACAATCGGATGCAACTATATATTGCAAGGTTTAGCCAGAATGAATTGGGTGGAAGGAACAAAGATGCATGACTAAATCATTTTCTTTCAAGGAAGTTTGGTATTGATTTGAAATGTCAACAAGTCAATAAATTTGAGTGCTGCAAACCGTCTAGAATTGAAGTAAAAACAACAGCTAAAATTTCTGGATAACTGACAGCAAATCTTTATAGGTAACTGAGAATAAAATACCTGAAACTCTGCTGTCTCATCAAGGAGAATCACGTAGTTGAATGCTTCCACAAGTTGCACAGTTATCCCAAAAGTGAAATCCCAAGACGCATCTCAAAATTTAACAAGTTTAAGGTCATTAATCAAGGGCTCAAAGCAATAGTCCTTATTTCCCCATAATACTCAGCTAGACAATGGGTGAACTCTCTTCGTGCTGATGCATGTAGACCATGTCAAGATAAAGACCAAGATCAAGAGTAGTTATGCACCACTAGCTTTTAGATCTTCCCCCATTTGACCAATCTTTACTGTATATTCTACCTGTAAAAGACAATTATCCATCAAATTTCAGCTAAGAGAACTGAATAGGATTCACTTGAGATACCATTTCAAAGCCAAAGCTAATAGTCATGAGGTAAGTTAAGACATGAAAGGCAAAGCCCATCAGTTGGTATGTAGACAAAGAGGAACTTCAACAGTGAGACAGAAATTACCAACTTGCACTTAAGATCAGAGATTGCCTGCTCAGTTTGATTTGCATAAAACTTCAATGACTGACAAAGAACAAAATAAATCTTAGATCCAGGAATTATAAGAACTGAGGACCAAATAAACTAGCCATAAGACACAGAAGACTCACTCCAAGTCTCTGCATTTCAAGGGACCGACTTAAAGCTTGTCTTTTGTTTAAAAGATTTTGCGGCACCAATTCCGGGCGTCTGTAGTTCTTTCCCCGATAAATTATTATAGCATGGCCTTCTTTAAGTTTGTCTACAGAAACCAGTATTCCACCACTTTCTGCCTCCAGGAGATTTGCAGTATGAATGACGTGAGAAAAGATTTTCTGCATTGTGATCACCTTAACAACTTCTCTGTGCTTCCAATGCTGATGGAGACCCGCTAATACACCATCAAAAACACCGCGTCTCCCTGAAGTCAAATTGAAAAAGTAGATTTGAGCTGACCAAGTGATCAAGACAGTTTTATCATAGGACCAGAATTGCAACAATTCTCAATAATTAAAGATCCTAAAACTTTGAGCGATTAGAAATTATCAGATAAAGGCGTTATTGTCGAGTATTGGAATGAAATGGACCCAAATAAAAAAGAATGGATATGGAGGATCCATTTAGTAGGCCCAACTAGTTTGGGGGTTGAGGCCTTCTTGTCGAGCCCATGAATGATAATGCATTTTTTTATGCAAGCCCAACTAGGGAATATGACAAATAATAGCTAACTCTTTTTTTATGGAACTATCTAAGATGCGTAACCATATCAGAAATTTCAGAATCCTGGTAGATAATGGACAATTTATCTGTAGATGACTATGGAATTTTCAATAGCAACTCAGCTATAGCTTTCATAGTTTGACCACGAAATGATAAGAGAGGATAATATAGCAAAAGTCTGCTCACCAAGCACTAAACTCCTGTCCATCTTCAATCCTATCTGCCTAAGAGATCGTCTCTCTTCTTGTGTTAAGATTTCTTTATCGACATCTGGTTTGGCAGGTCTCCATGCAGCATCCAACTTTCCCAATGCTATAGATGATTTTTCAATCTTCTTCTTGAGCTGCACGATTGAGTAAGAAAGCATATTTCATTTGCTGCTGAAAACATTGAAAGTGGAAAAAAGAATAGCTGATATCTTACAATGTAAAGGCTGTGCTGTTCATCTCTCAGTTCTTTTTCTAATCTTTCTTTTTCTGCTACTAATTGAACTTCAGTCTCAGATTTCTCCCTTCCAGGTTCTGCAATTGTCTGGAATTCTGATAAAGTCCCAACATTACTACTGCTCATTGATTCTCCAGTAGTGATTGGAAGGGTTTCAATTGCTTTGAATCGTGCAGCTTCTTCCTCAAGCAGACATATTCTGAGTTCCACTTCCCTCTCAGCTACAAGGCTTGCAACTTGAGAAGGAAGAAAATCCTTACCTCTGTATAGGATTATAAAGAACTTATTCCGCAATAAAAGAACTCCTCCAGTAAGATACTACATAAAAAATTTGAGCATTTTATCAGAATCTGAAAGACAAAGCCGGTGATCAGTGATCTATACCCAATGTGCCCAACACTTTCTTTCTTTTAGCTTCTACCACTGCTTAGAAGAAAGCCGCTATGGCACTGGAGATTTTGTAGCTAGAAAAAGAGGCGAGAATAGAGGAAAAGATAGTCAACAATGCATAGACTAAAAAAAAATTCAGTCAATTCAGTAATAATGGAGCACTTTCAAGTAACAACTTCCAGGAAAGAGGTCTGCATTGGAATCAATTCTTTTAATTGATTAAAATAGTCAGGCTCCTCAAAGATTTTCCAAGAGTTTTAAGTTATACCAATGATGACATCATATCAGTCCAGAGAAACCAAAACCCAACACCAGAAACCACCAGCCAAAAATTCAAGTGTTGCTTTCATCACTACCAACTTCCAACACCAACCTCTGTAGCCTGAACCACAGTTCCACTGAATACTACCTAGACCACGTTCGCTTTAAGTGTTTTCAACACCAAAAAATTGTTTACAATGCCACACTCCAAACACTCTTAATCACAATGAAAGTGTTTTTGCTGAAACATTCACCACCAAGCTTCTTAAGCTCAACTCTAGGACCAGTGCCCTGACATATTCACCAACAAAGCTTCAAAACCATCTATTACCTAGCTGCTTAAGTCCTCCTCTGTATTTTGCAATTTTGATAGCTAAGTCAATCCTAAAAATGAGAATCGTTCAGACAACATCTGAAAATAGCTTTCTAAAATACTAGTAGAAAGTTCGAGGTGTGTTTTAATAGTTGTAGTATTTTTAAAAGACTTTTGTTGAAGTGAGTGTTTTGTAAGTAGAAAATTTGTTTCTCGAACAAGTTCTTTGAAATATACTCTCAAACCACAATTTCAAAAATTTATGCTTGGAAAATTCATATTTTTCTTCTTTGTAAAACTTAACAAACACGAATTTGAAATAAAATAATTGCATGTTCATAAAAAATTTCACTGACAAGCACCACCTAAATTTTAATCCATTAAATATATACTAGCTAAATTTGATTATTTTTATTTTTGTGTTTTGATAGCAGCGGTGTCGGGGCAAGCTTGTGCAGTTGTGCGTGCCTCGACTATCCTTCAAGTATCTATTAGCTCTCACTAGCACAAGTACCGGATAACTCTGTTCGCCAAGGGTTAGACAGATGGGAAGAAATCACCTAGCATCTTTTGCCTCGGCTGGGATTTGAACCCTAGTCTCCAAGGTTTTCACGCAGTTTATTGGGCGCTATGTCACATCCTTGGTACACTAGCTAAACTTGATCATTATGTATGAATAAGAAGAATTGAGAACATAGAAGGATGCAAATGGGTATTGAAAGTCAGCAACTTTAAAATTGAAAAACTTCAAGCCTCGCCAAACCCTGTGCTATCCTACTTCCATCCCAAATTTCATAGAGAACCAAAATAGTCTTTCAAACTGAAGAGGAGTAACAATTTTTTGTTGTTGTTTTGAGTAACTAGTTTTTGTATTATTACTAACCCTCAAGACAAGATAATTACATGAAACTGAGGGCAGTTAACAGCTCCTCTCCTCCCATTTTCTACTCTACTAAGATGCCTCGAAACATATCTGATGTCATGTAACAATAAAACAAGCTTGCTAAGAACTAATAGAACAGACTCATCTGTTGGTCCAGAAGTTGACTGCGATTGACTGAGAAAATATAAGGATGTTAAGTACGAATTGTTCCGACTAAACTTACCTTCAGCTCATTTGCCATTAGCTCATTGTTAGTATTTGGAATTCCCCACTTCAAAGCTATCTTTGCAATATGACATTTCTCCCACAATTTTATGACGGCTGCAGCCAAGCCTTGCAGTTTTCTGTTTCTCCCTTCATATTGTGTCATGGAAAAGTAATTACAATCTCAAACAGGACAAACATAGGCAAGTGTTGCACAAGGTGCATAACCTATTGCAACAAAGTGCTCAAAATTTTAAAATCATCCACGATACAAAACGCCAAATAAGTATAATTAGCTGATTTCTTATCCATGTGTTGCTACACAGTTGAGAGTGCACTTGTATAATGTTCTAGAGACAAGAGGGGAAAGGTGACTTCTGACTTGCTTTCTCTTTAACCTTATTCAAAACGGAAAAGGTCCAAATATGCCCTTGTACTATACGAAATTGAGCACATTTGCCCTTCGTTAATACTTTAGCCCATATATGCCCTTACCGTCATATAGTTGAACCATATATGCCCTTACCGTCACATAGTTGGTCCATATATGCCCTTTTCGAAAAGGAATCCGCCCTATTTCTTTAATTGTATTAAAGTGTATTACAAACACTATTTCCTTTTTATTAGTACTTTTTTTTTCTTTACCTTTCTCTTTTCTTTCTTCTTTTTTCTTTTCTTCTCTTTTTTTTCCTTTTTCTTTATCCCACATCCGATTTCCTCCATTGATGATGCCTTCTCCATTTCCGTCACCAATTTCAGGTAATTTTATTCCTAAAAATCAAACCTACACCACCAAAAGCTTCCTAGCAAGAAGGCTCTAGTTCTTCTGAAAAGAAGGAGATGAAAATTATCGGAGAAATTTTTTCGGTGGTGTTAATTTGGTGAAGATAAGATATGGTTATTCAAATTTTGAAGGTGTTGTTTTCTGTGGAGCTTCAGATCTGAAGGAAACAAAACCTTCAAAATCTGAATACCTATATCCTACCTTCACCCAATTAACACCACCGAAAAAATTTCTTCGACAATTTTCATCTCCTTCAAGTCAGAAGAACCTGTGGGGTTTGTGATAGTAAAATTAGCAAGAATTCTTGAGTTTTGTCAAGTGAAATTGGTGACGAAAATGGAGAAGGCATCAACAATGGAGGAAATCGGATATGGGAGAAAGAAAAAGGAAAAAAAAAAGAGAAGAAAAGAAAAAAGAAGAAAGAAAAGAGAAAGGTAAAGAAAAAAAAGTACTAAATCTAACCCTTCTCATTTGCTCTATGCAGATGACACTTTGATTTTCTGTGGGGCAGACAGAAGTCAAGCGCTCTATCTAAATCTAACCCTTCTTATATTTGAAGTTATTTCCGGTCTTCACATTAACATGCTTAAAAGTGTAATCTACCCTGTTAATGAGGTGCATAATTTAGAAGACTTGGCTGGAACTTTAGGCTGCAATACTGGATGTTTACCAACTTCTTACCTGGGACTTCCACTAGGGGCAAAGTTCAGGTCAGAAGCTATATGAAGTGGGGTCATTGAGAAATTTGAAAAGAAACTTGCTTCTTGGCAGCTGCAGTATTTGTCTAAGGGTGGAAGACTAACTCTAATCAGTAGTGTCCTAGACAGCATCCCAACCTATCAGATGTCACTCTTTCCAATGCCTAGTAAGGTCCTGAAGCAGCTTGACAAGATCAGAAGGAACTTTCTATGGGAAGGGACTAAAGATGGTCACAAGTTTCACCTGGTAAAGTGATCTAAAGTTATCTTACCAAAGCACCAAGGTGGACTAGAGGTCAGGGACTTAGCTTTGCACAACAAATGTTTATTGATAAAATGGCTTTGGAGATATACACAGGAGGAGCAGAGCCTATGGAAGAAAGTTGTCAATGCCAAGCATGGATCCCAAAGCCACTGGTGCACCAAGCTATCTAGAGCACCACATGGAGTTGGAGTTTGGAAGAGCATCTGCAAACTCTGGGAGGAGTTCTCGCAAAACCAACACTTCACAGTTGGAGATGGACAGCAAATAAAATTCTGGAAGGACAAATGGCTAGGCAACACACCCCTAAGGAATGACTACCCTGCTCTCTTTCAAATGGTTAGTGATCCAGACTCAACAGTTCATCAGTGCAGAGAAGGCAACTCATGGAACATAACATTTAGAAGGAACTTGCAAGATTGGGAATATGAGGATCTGCTCAGACTCCTTTCCTCACTCAACAATTTCTCAAGCAACACTCTAGTACCTGACCAGTTCAAATGGGGTAGTGCAGATGCAGGAAAGTACTCGGTCAAAGCAGCCTACAAGCTAGCAGGAACTCACAATGTAATGACTAACCATTGGCCTTGGAAGTTAATATGGAAAATCAAGTTGCCACCCAAAGTCATCTGCTTCAACTGGACTGCACTCTATGAGGCTTGTCTGACACAAGACAACTTAGCCAAGAGGAATTTTCAGATTGTGAATAGATGCTACATGTGCCAGAGGGAGGCAGAACTCACAACCATCTTTTTCTTCAATTCCCCGTTGCAACAGATTTATGGAGTATGTTTATATCACTCTTTGGACTTAGATGGATCATGCCACATAATATCAGGGATGCTTTTGAGTCTTGGAGTTACTGGAAAGTTGATAGCACCATCAGGAAAATAAGGAAGATGATACCTGCAGCTATTTTTTGGAGCATTTGGAATGAGAGAAACAACAGGTGTTTTGATGGAGTATCAACTTCTC
The DNA here is from genome assembly GCF_000715075.1 of Nicotiana tabacum. Taxonomy (NCBI): domain Eukaryota; kingdom Viridiplantae; phylum Streptophyta; class Magnoliopsida; order Solanales; family Solanaceae; genus Nicotiana; species Nicotiana tabacum. The sequence goes on from NC_134082.1 coordinate 124,827,003, forward strand.
CCCACAAACTCAAGGCTAGATGCCTCATGTATTTGTATAGCTGGGCTTATCTATCCCCTATAGACTCCCCTGATAGTTTTTTGAATTTTGTTAGCTCCTTAGTACTAGTATAACCATTTGTAAGGAGCTAACAATTGCTACACTCTTTTGTAATTTATGCATCTTCTTGATGCCACTAATGAAACCAATTACTTCATCAAAAAAAAGTACTAATAAAAAGGAAATAGTGTTTGTAATACTTTAATACAATTAACGAAAGAGCTAATTAGTTTGGGTGGATTCTGTAACGGTAAGGGCATATATGGACCAACTATGTGACAGTAAGGGCATATATGAGCTAAAGTATTAACGAAGGACAAATGTGCTCAATTTCGTATAGTACAAGGGCATATTTGGACCTTTTCCGTTTTCAAAATGAAGACTCTTTTAATAAATTTATCTACTATCTCCATGCAAATTTAATCATTTTGCTTCCTAGGGTCAATTTGACCAGATTTTGGGAAAAAACACAAGTTCAGGAAATAGAAATAAACCTAGGAATTACGTTAAAACAGTCTCAAGTCAAAACTCTTACATTGAGAATATTTAAAAATCAATATTTCAACAATCTTAGGCAAATGATTCTTTTGACCCTCACATGCAGAAGTGACAATTCCATAGCGATAAAAGGAGTACCTTACAAAAAAAGGCACCACATACAAAATAAATTTAAAACTTGTGAATGACAAACACCGTCAAAATTCTGAGTCAAATATCATTTTTCGTTATCGAAAGCCTTTCGAAATTAATTTAGATATTACATATCCACTTTTTAAATGTCTAGACAGTCAGACCGGAAGAAGCATATACCATTGCTAATGCACCGTTAGCAATTTTTCTCGCTTGATATAATCATATAATGGCATAAGCATCACACATACCAAACGTCATACAACAAGCAAACAACTGTGAGCACCTAATTTTTGACAATATTTAATTTTTTATCACTTCTTCTATGTAAATATTTTAGGGGTTTTAACCTACAATTTTTAGCTTTGTTACACTTTTTATTATAGGGTAAAAATACAAAATTTTAAAAGGTGAATTATTACTATTAATATTATTTTATTTTTATTTTAAAATAATAAAAAATTCCGAAAAATATTAATTTTTTTTAATTTTCAGGAGTGATTTAAAAAATAAGGAAAAGGGAAGTATTGAATAAAAAAAATAAAAGTAAAAGTAGGTGGAATTCTCTTTTAAAAAGTAAAAGAGAGTAGAAAATTACAAAAATAAAAGTAAAGTTTTGTGGAAATTTTAAAAAAATAAAAAGTAAAAGAAAGTTGGAATTAAAAAATAAATATAAAGGTATCTGAAAATTAAAAAAATTTAAAGTAAAAGAAAGTAGCATTTTTAAAAGAAAAGCAAAAGAAAGTGGATTGTTTTTTTAAGAAAAGTTAAATAAGTGGAATTCTCTTTTAAAAAGTAAAAAAAAGTGGGATTTTAAATAAGATAAAAGTAATTAAAGTTGGAATTTAAAAAATAAAAGTAAAGAAAGGTGGGATTTTTTTTATAAAAAAATAAAAGCAATTTGTAAGTGGGATTTCTTTTAATTAAAAAATAATAAAATATTTTTAAAAAAAAAATCTGAAAAATCTTGAAAATTTTGGTATAAATAGAAGAGAAAATTTGAGAAGAAAAAAAAGAAGAAGAGAGGGGGAGGAGAGAAATTTAGGTTGAAAATTTTCATTAAATTTTTCTTTCAACATTTCGGGCCTTAAATCTTGGGTTTGAAGAAGAGTTGATAGAGATTTTGTTGTTGCTGCTGTATTGACTCTATAACTTTCAGATTTTATTCATTTGAATTCACTCTCTTGTAGGTATGTAATTCAAGCTCTTGAGTTAAAAAATGTCGGAGCATCTTTATTGAAGCAGAAGCAAATTGATTTGGTTCTTTTGATAAAGTTTCTTTCGTATTGGATCTGTTCGCATGAATGATGTTTCTTTGATTGAGTGAATTGAGATTTGCAAATGTTAACGTTATTTTAGTATGTTCATGACTCTGTCTCTTTTTTGTTTTTTTTTCTTTATTTTTTTTTACTTTTTTTTATTTTTCTTGGCTCATGACTTGTAACCAGCAGGTATTGTTTTGTTTACATTTAGATTTCAAGCTCATGTAGCACCATGTTCATATTTTGAAATTTAAAGAAGTATGTGAAGTTGAACAATTTGTCAACATTAAGATGTAAAAAAAAAAATAGATTGCGTTAGTGGAAGGATCTTATCTTCAATTTATGTTATTGGTTGCATATTTTCTTAAATTAACCATGTGAAGATTCAACTTCCTCTGCTTCAAAATGGTACCGTAGAAGTTATAGCGGTGATACTACAACTTTCTCTTTAGCATAATGTTAAATAAATTAATTACTTTAAGTGTTCTTTGTTATAATCAAGTTTAAAATGCATTTTTGTATGTCCATGTTTGTTTTGTTCCTTCTGGTTCATCCGAATAGTTCTCAGCATGGTTTTTTTTTTTGTGCTCATATGGTCATTTAAGATTCATTATTTTGTTATAAAATTTTGTTAGTTTCTTTCTAGAATTTGAAAACGAAAGTCGGTCTTTTGAAGATGATATGGAGATGAACCCAAAGCTGGCACCTGTCTTTTGTTATTTTCACATAAATGTCAACTTCACCTTTCTGAATTGTAGTATGCTATAACAAAAGGCTCCAGTGATATACATGTAGCTAACCCATTTCTTTAGGCCTTTTGTACTTATCAATTTATACCACTCATCCACAATAAAACCTCAAAACTCATGACCCTCATTTAATTAATTTTAAATCCTTAGAATTTGAGGCATGTCATTTAGTGAATTTTCTATGGCCCTCGCAATTTGAAAAATGCGTAGTTGTTTTAGGCGCGTAATTTAAAATTACCTTCCTAAACTCGGGTGTGCATTTCATGTGAGCCAAATCCAAATCCCAACAACGTTAAATAAAATGTGTCGTGGACGGCGGGTGCATTTATGTGATGTGGTTCAAGACATATTTTAAATGACGTTGCAATCTTCCTAAAAATGAATAAGAGCGGTTAATAAGTTAAAATTGAACCATAGGCTAAAACATGTATTAAAATCAGATAATAGGCCAATTATAACAGTTGAGCGACCGTGCTAGAACCACGGAATCCGGGAATGCCTAACACCTTCTCCCGGGTTAACAGAATTCCTTACCCGGATTTCTGTGTTCGCGGACTGTAAAACAGAGTCAATCTTTTCCTCGATTCGGGATTTGAACCGGTGACTTGGGACACCATAAATTATCCCAAGTGGCGACTCTGAATTTTTAATAATAAATGAATCCCGTTTCGATTGTCACTTTAAGTTGGAAAAAACTCCCTTATACCCTTTCCGGGGTGTAGGAAAAAAGGAGGTGTGACAACAACAATTATAAAAATTAAAACAGGAAAATTGTCAATGATAAAGATAACTCGAGTCCAAGTAATCAGTAGAGAGACAGTATAGCGATCCAGGACATACACAAGCAGCAAACATATGCAGAATAAAATTCATGGAGCAATTCATCTGCACAAGATATGCATCATCAAGAACCAGAAACTTACCGAGGACAAAATGAGTTGGCAAAGAACGAGCAAGCTTTCTTAAGTGTGTAAGTTCATCATCAGTAAGCTTTGATCTTGAACGTGGTGGGCAAAGTCTAAATGGTGGCTTAAATCCAGGAACCACTTCAGGAAGCAAATCTGCATCCACAGGTAAAGGCTTTGGCCACCACCAATCAACATAACGAGGTCCTAAGTCATCCAATAATCTATTAGCTTCCCTCTCAAAGAGTGACTCATTTATTGTTAGGCTATCGTCTTCTGAGCTTTCACCACTTATCACATCTACACTTCTCCTACTTGAGTTCGACGACAAGAAAGCACTTTTCTTTTTAAAGGTGTCAGTAGATGAACTGTTTTGTTGACTACGGAGAAAATCATGAAGTCGTTTGGGGTCATCCTTCTGTCTCAAAGTATAATCACATCCTCTATAAACAACTAGAGCATTTTTCTTCCTCCAAACTACAAAGCCTCCAGTCTTCATCTGCAGTACAAAAAGAATAACACACAATTCTATCAAAAAGGACAGAAGATTAACAAAGCAACGTCTTCATTATTGAGCAAAAACTTCTAGAAGCGATGTTTGTATTCTTTAGCAACTATGAGGAATGGTTTGAGGATTCACACTTATGACCCAGTGACAGAACAACTCATAAGAAGTTGAATACAAAAGGAGAAATATTCCGATCAATCAAATACCTACTCATCCTTTTGAAGTTTGAGCTGAAGCTGAAATTAAGTCATTACAAATAACAGGTATCTGTGCAAGTTCTTTTCACCCTATGAAGCATCAAATATAGAAAGCTTATTTACGGAAATATAACAGTATATAAGACAGTGTTTATAGACCAACCTCAATAATTTCTTGAGCTCTGTCCATATTACGACATAAAGGCAGGTCAAATTTGAGCATTGCAAGTTCATTATTCTTCCAAAGCAAGTGGATTTGGTGAACAACAACTTGTGTCACTCCTGCTTTCTTAACCTTCACCCACTTCTGAATCTGTCCAGCCTCACCCCTCAATCTCTCAAGCAACACTGCATCAAGTTTCAACTCAGCAGCTGTTAAAACTTTCTCCTTCTTCATTCTCCTATATACAATTCTCTCCTCACTCTCCCATGGCATTTTCTCTCCACTTCTTCCTTCACTCTCTCCTGATAAAATATCAAATTCCACTCTTTCCACTTTGTCCTTTTTCACATATGGAGTTTGTTCATTAAATTGAAAGTTCACATCTTTCCAATTAGATAAAGAAGCAGGTGGGAACTGAAATTCAAACTTAGCATCAGTTTCCACATGTGTAAATTCCAAATTTTGTGTTTCTTGGAGCTTATCAATGCTTTGATAAATCTTCTTCATTGCCTTTTTACCTCTTCCTCCACTAACTTTACCAGAAAGTGCATCACTAGGATTTTGGGTTTTAGGAAAGTTGGCATCTTTCTTCTTTCTTGATTTGGATAAGTCCAAAACTTGATTGGGTTCAACAAGAAGAGGACCCCTCATCCATGGAGCAGTAGGGCCTTTAATTCCTGAACTTGAACGTGAAATAGGGTTTGATGTTGACCCATAATCTTGATTTTCAAATAAGTTTTTGTCGGGATGATTATTATCATTGGGTTTGGAGGAAAAGGAGGTAACTTTCGAACTGAATGAATTTAAAGAAAGAATTGTTTTGGGCTTGATAATAAAATTGGAATTGGGAGCTAGAAATAGAGTAGCAGACATGGATAAGAAGTTGCTAACTCTTGCACTTACTTTCCTTTTTCTCAGTTCCAAACTACTCTGCAATCCTTATTCCTTACCCAGGAATTTCACTTTATGTGGAGACTGGAGATGATGTCAAATTAAATCATAATCACACTTTCTTTACATTTTGTAAGAATACTGATATCATTTTATAGTATTGTTCTTGCAATATTTGCGAATCCAAATTATTAATTTTTCTATTTTTTAAACTCTGAATGGAGTAGCTTTTTTGTATAATTAACTTTTTGACCTAACTTTTCACTACGTCCAACTATTATTCACATTTCAACTTATATTTTAAAATTAATGTAATCAAATATCAGTCATATAAAATTGGACGAAAAGCTTCATTTATTTGAATAATCAAAATTACAATACTTTTGTTTGATATATGCAATATACTGTTTACTAACATTTCTCACAAATTAAAGCAATTTTAGAAGAGTTTTGTTAAAATTGCAGGAATCTTTTTTTATTGTTATGGTGTTGGTCTTTCTTATCGTAGTTGGCTGTTAATGCTCTCAAAATTACGATTATAAGAGGTTTCTCAAATGAATGATATATTCTTCTCATCAAGTCTCAGCCACATACTAAATATTCTTTGCAGTAAATTCTCGAGCAAAAAAATGAAGTTACATTCAAGCAGAGTCACCAACCAGAACCTAGAATTCAGCATATTTACTACATATAATTTAGTTTTAACTCATATAACAAATTGGATATTTGCCCAACATAACATGGTAACACGTTATATTCATGTGAAACATTTGGCTTTCGTTAGTTAATTACTACATTGTATATTTCTATAACTTTGTAATTCAATAATTACGTGGTCATAACAACTCCAATTAACTCTCAGTCCTGTCTTGTATCCTTGTTGATTACACATCAATAATGGAATGAGAAAAATGGGCCAGTTTATTTGGCAACCAAGCCCAATGTGCGAGAAAGTATCACATCAACAGTGTACGTTGTATAATCATAGCACAAACATATAACTTGACAGCACAAACATTTAACTAAAAATTAATTATTCTCCACGTAGTGTTTGTAGAAATCACAATGAGTTATCACAAGTTCACAACCAACATATGAACTATCAAAAACTGTGACATAGATTAGCCTGAAAGTTTCTGCCCCACTGATTTTATTAAATATAAAGGGAAGAACAGACATGAGATGACATAATCAGCCTACAGAATTGTTTTCAGTCTACAACTTAAACTACTACCAAAAAGCTTTACATCCATCAATGATTGGAAATACACGAGACAAATTCTAACATTCCACAGGTGGCCTAACAACTAGGACAATGAACAGCAAGGAACATCCTTGGGTGCAAATCAAGTACATTACATTTTCTTGGCATCCTCTTCAATGGGATCACGAAGAGTTCCAAACATCCAATCCATCCATATTGTGTAATGACCATAATTATGGCGGTATGTCGTATGGTGAATGGTATGATAGCCAGCACCCATTATAGGAAACACCTTCCCATGTATGCAGTCATGAATATTAGCCGTCCATAAGGCTTCCACAAAAATGAGTGCTATGTGTGTAGTAAAATGCATTGGCACCAGGAATAGAGCTACAACGTGTGGCACTGCCTGCAGTATTCCATCCAATGGGTGGAATGCCAATCCTGAGTAGCAGAACATGTTGATTATTATGAAGCTCTCGGAAATGAACTATGACTATGGGCAGATAACCATAAAAGAAGCTATGACATTCAGAGGTCAATTTGTGACAATTTAGCAACCAATTTCCTAGAATGGATATGCATTGCAAAGAACTGAGGCTTATAAGAAGTTCAGAATGTCAGAGATAATAGCATGGTTACAAAAGACAAAGCAGCGACAACTTAGTATTGTTTTACTTCCAGGGCTATGTATTTAGATTCTGAAACTCATTTAGATGGGAGGAAGAAAATCTATGGCTGAAAGCAAAAGTTTCAATTTTCATTTTGCAGAAATTCTTAGTATCCTATAGTTCTTGTTCAGGTTCTTGTGGAAAACTTGTTTGGAAGAACAAAGAAGCTCTCCATAATGTTGGATTTTTGGTTATCCTTTTTAGTAACTATTTCTCTTTATCTTTTATACCAAAAGGCATAAAAAGCATACTAGCTTTCTTCACTTAAAAGAAAAACAAGTGGATGTATATGGAACCATGTGTATTTATACAAGAAAAAGAGCCGAAGTTTGGTGTACACAAGTGGCTGTGCATGTGAGAAGAGAGAAGATAGGGAGGGTATTTTTTTCTGATGAAAAGGTAGGAAAGAGAAGATTGGGAGGAACTATGCTGCTGTGTGTGGGATTAGTGGCTGTCCTGCAGAGAGGAGATAAAAGAGTGGATTGGAACATACAGTTTGCATGTTGTGGGTGTGATTCGAATGGTCAATGGCATAGTTTGTAACATACATTATTTTTCTCTTTGTGGTGGAAACATAGGAAACACAACAACAACAACAGCAACATCATACCCAGTATTATCCCACAAACATTGGAAACACCTTTTAGCCATTTTTCACTCCTCAATCCTATCATGATTTCTAGTTTCCCACAAAATGGTAAGAGAAAATAAGAACATTTTCTTGACCAAACACTACTTTGCTCTTTCAAGTAATCTGGATTTCATACTAAAAGGTAAGAGATGAAATTCCAATGAATTGCTTTGTTCTCATCGTCTTTATTTCATTTCAAGTACTATTCATGAGAGACTTATAGTAGTCTTGGTAAAACGAGTCTAACCAACCACTTCAGTCAATCCTCTGACCAAGAAAGAAAAAGGTGATGACACAAGACTAGGATGTAAAAATTTACACATTAGTTTGTCCTCAGGACTAGCTTCCCAATATTATAGCCACCATACAGGAAATACAGCATTAGTTCGACAAATTATCAAGAAGTATCACAGAGAAACCTAACTGCTGCGCCAGCAACAAGCTGTTATCACAAATAAGCCACAATTATGAGATGACTAGACTTGAGAACTTACCAGCAAATGGGGAAAGTGTATTTTGCTTGTTGTAAATATGATGTGTAGCATGCAGATATTTGTACAGAGGTTTTATGTCATGCAACTCCCTATGCATCCAGTAGATCCCAAACTCCACTATTACAAGATAAATAGCCGCATAGATAACATAGGAAAGCCATCCAACATCACTTATTCTTGCATAACATTTTGTCCATCCATTTTCAATCATGTACTCAGAAAGTGATGGAAGGGCACAGTACCATGGCATCGCTTTCATGGCAACTGATATTTGCAAGAGCATTGCTTTGTTCGAAGGGATGGCATCTGCAATAAAAATGTTCATGAGCCCATAATTTCTCCTTTTCACCAAACGAACATCACAGGAAGAAATATGAAGTAAGATTTAACGTTACCTTTATCGAAGCATAAGAAAAATGGAGTTGTTACATCATTGAAAAATTGACATCCATATTTAGAACTAAAAGGACCATTAATTAAAACAAATATAAGATCAGCTTGTAAAATTCTACAACTACTGATATTGTCTTGAGATAATTGAGGAGATTTGCTCTGGAGATCATAAATAGCTATCGATGCGATCTAGTTCAGATTCATAGTCATCAAAAGCAGAATCACTACCTTAAAAATTGATAAAACAGAAAATTCGTAATTGTTTTTCAAGGTTATAAATAATTGATCTACATATACACAATGAAATGTGAATGCATGCGTAGCCTCTTTTCCTACTCTTACATATACACCTAAAATAGTGTAGCACGCAAAAATGACACATGTAAAAAGAAATTCAAAAAAACAAACATAAAGAGGGCAAAGAAAAAGAAAAATTCTTACCTTTGGGAATATATACATTGCGTTTCAAGTGATAGATGTAGAAGCACCAGAGGAAGCCGGAGATGAAGTAAAGCAGAACTCCACCAATGTAGTTACGGAGCCATCCCTGAAGCATGTGAGGAAGTGGTCCCCACCATGATTCCGGCAGGAATGCACCCAAAACCAGCCGATTGTAAAACGATGTCTCCTCCACAAACTGTTTCAAGTAATCATCCATCTCCGACGAAAGTGGTCGGGTCGGGTCGGGTTTGACCAGATTCTGACGGCGATAAGCCGGTGAAGAGGATGAGAAGTGGAGAAAACAAGTGGCTGTGTAGGCGACAACTATGTGTGTGTTTCTGGTCTGCGCCACTATTTTAGACAGAATAGATTCCCTTTTGGAATAATGAGCTAGCCAGCTTTCGCAAAGGATTCTAATATTAAATAATGAATTTTTTTTCATGATATTGTATTTCTTTGTAAAAACAAAAGAGAAATAAGGTACTAGGTTGTAGTGAAAGTAGTATATCAATTTTCAAGGTTAATTTCTTTAGCATTGACCAAAAAGATTTGGCTAAATTGTACGACCATATAAAGTACTCTAATTAAATATTTCTTATACCGAAAGACGAGAGTACTTTCCTCTAATTAATGTTCTGTCTAGTATTTAAAAGATTACATCATTTAATATGTAAAATTACAAATCTGTTAAATTATTTTTCTGAAAGCACTTTAGCATGCTTCATCTGTCTTGGTGTTAAGTACTATTTGACAATTGAATGTCTTGGTGTCAGTAATTGATCAGTCATCCACCTCAACTACCTTTGATTTTAGCTTTGAAATTATTTCATAACTGATCAGTATATTCTTTGTCTGTTCGATATTAAAGATTTGTACAATTTAATAGCTACGTCTATCTAACTTTAAGGAAACCACTGGAATAATGAAAGATAACAGGTTTTTTCCTTTAAACTTAGGGACATGTGGAGCTCAATCTCTGAAGAGTTATTATTGAGACAAACACTGTCTTGAATTAATGTCCTACCTCCCCTCCTCTTAAATGTTAACCTTTTCACCTAATTTGACAAAGAAATTATAGGTTCACTTGCACCATAATTTTGTAGGGTTAATTCGCTCCGGTAAGCACGTGATTTTTGTCCTATATGAGAATTACTCCCAAAAATTCAAAATAAAACAATTTTTCTTTTGTGTGCAATTTTGAGAATTTCGTGGCATTTTTGGATAATTATTTATATTTTTGTCCATGCATGTTTATTTGTTGAATTAATAAAAAATATACAAAAATATGCCGCATTTACATTTAGGATCTAATTCTACAATTAGAAGTAATTAAGTTTGTTTTACAAGGATGAAAATTACAAAAATATGCATCGTTTGCATTTTTAGCATTCAATGTCAAATTGTGCAATTTTGTTTTAATTGATGTTTAATTATGTATGATAATTGTTGCTAGGAATTAATTAGTATTTTTGATAAGTTAATTTAGTTTATAACTTAATTTAGAATTTTAGTTTTATTAATTAGAAATTAAAAGAAAAGAGAGCAAAAAATATAAAGAAAATCGGAATTGGGCCTCTTCTTCAATTTTAAACCTAGGCCCAAAACACCTCTACCCAACCCAAAACCCCTTGACCCAAGCCCAACCGCCCCCCGCCCCCAATCTGACCACACGACCCCCCCCCCCCACTCTTTCTCTCATTTTTGTTTCATTTGTTACTCAAAAAACCCTAAAGACCCCTTCTCTTTCTCCTAGCTACCGGACCCATGCACCCCCCTCTTCATCTTCTTCGTTCGCCCCTCCAAACCAACCCCCCATGCTCCAACGCCCCCCTCCCATGGCTGCCCCTTCCCCTTCACGTTGTCATCTCCGTCCTCACGTCCAAACGATCCCTCCAGTCGCGAAACGAACCAGTCTATCGCCACCCCCCCCCCCCCCCCCCCCGTCCGCCATTGACGAGCAGCAGCGCTGCTGCGTCGACCCCCCACGCTGCCTAATCGTCCACCAGCAGCAGCTCCATCTCATCGTCGAGGTCGTCCACCATGCAGCAGCATTAACCATCGTCGACCAACCACGAACAACCATCAACAAACAACACCCTGTCCGTCATTGACGAGCAGCAGCGCTGCTGCGTCGACCCCCAGCTTCACCTGCTGCTTCTTCTTCTTCAACAACCTCCCATGGCTGCCCTTCTGCTGCTGCTTCACCCAAACCACCATCGCTGCTGCTGCTTCTTCTTCTTCGTCCCCAGCTTCATCCATGAACAACCCCTCCAACTTCAACCAGTACGACACCTCCCTCCCATCGACCATACAGCCCCACAACCAGCTGCTCAACACACACAGCCTTACGTCCAAATAACCTGTTGTCTCGTCGTTTCTTCAGGTTCAATCCATCTAGGTCGTCGTTTGTCGTTCTAAGTTCGTCGAGGTTAAAAGAGAAGGTGGGTTTTCATTGAGTCGAGATCCGGTACGTCGAGGTTGCTATCCGAGTTTCTGTTCCGTTGCGGTCATTTCCGGTTAGTTGGTTTAAGTTTCATTTCTATCCGTATTTTGTTTGATATTCTCGGATCTGAAATCAGTATATGTTTGATTCTTTTCTTGTTCATTTCTTGATTATTTCTTCAGCTTGTTTTATGTTCTTGTTTAGTTTTAATATAGAAGTGTTTAGTTTAATCATGTTGTTAGATTTAATTTAAAGTTCAGTTGATTTGAGTTTGGTGATTTGAATCTACTTATTTGACATGTTCAATTTGTTACTGTTATTGAATCTGAAAGTATGTTTGTTGTTAAAAAAATGTTGTTCAGTCAAAATGATTTCAGTTGTTTCTTTATTGTTCATCATATGGTTTGGTTCCCTGAATCCTTAGTCTTTTTTGATGATATTAGACATAATCTGAGTTTCTAGTTTAAATTTGTTGTTGAAATTTGATTAGGAATTGGTTATAGCTGTTGTATTTTGGTTAATTGATTAGGTGAATTGGTTATAGCTGATGGGGGTAGAATGGTAAAATGGCAGTATTTTCAGGGGTAGAATGGTAATTTCAGTAGTTTCAGGGGCATTTTTGTTATTTTAAAGGAGTCTTAAAAAAATGATTAATTTGAGTGCTCCGTCCACTAGGTACTAATAATATTAAATTAATACATTTTTTATACGTAGTGGGGGACAAGACATAATGATGGAAATTAATATATTTGTTTAATATAGTGGGGGACAAAGCATGCGGTAGTGGGGAATAATGGAATTAAATAAAGAAAAGATATGTGTTAGTGGGAACTAATATATTTGTTTAATATAGTGGGAGACAAAACATTAAGTAGTGGGAAGTTAAAGGGGGATGAGTAGAAGATGGTGAGATTTAATTTAAGTGTTTAAAGTTTGGCTATAAAGGGGGGGGCTGGACACAAGAAAGGGGGGATTCGGAAATATTGAAGAGGATTAGAAGACGGATTTTTGAAGAGAGTTTGAGAAAAATTTTCTAAATATTAAGAGAGAATTAAAGAGGGGATTTTCTGAACATTGGATCAGAAGAAAAAGGTAAAACATTAACTGGTCTTTCAATCTAAAAAAGGTGAGTAATTTAAGAACTAAAAACTGAAAGAGTGAAGGATGGCTTTGACGACTGAAAATCAGAATTAGTGTTGTTTTTTTTGAATTGAAGTTCTGAGTTTCTTTCCTTAAGAGTCTGAAAGACAGAGAGTCAGAAATTGATTGTCCTATTGCATTCCTGGTTCACTTTGTTTCTGCCCGTTGATTGTTGTTGGTGTTTCTGGGCTTTCATTTGGTTTGTTCCTTGAGTTTGGTTGGTTATTTGTTATTGTTTCATTGGGGTGTTGCTGGAATTTTGCTGGTTTTATTAAACACTGTTACTGGGCTGTTCTGTTTCCGTTACTGGTGTTGTTGTTGTGTTGTTGCTACTGCTCCTGCTGATCCTTTTCTTCCTTTTCCTTGTGGTCCCTTTCCAGGTACACATTTCTGAGATTAGTACTGATGTGACTTCAAACTGCAAAAATGCTGAATTAAAAGGCTTAACAGATTGCCTATTAAAGTGTGTTCAATTAATGTATTAGAATGTACATTAGGAAATATTGTATATGTTTATGCTCATCTTAAACATGTATTTACATTGTACAACTATACTGAAAATTGGACTGTGCTTAGAACTATTCTAAGTAGTTTGAACTGTTTTTATATGCCTATGGGTACATGAATTGATAGATAGTCATTATTGGAGATTATTTTGATTTAAGAAGTATAACTCTGAATTCATGCAAACCGGAATAGAAATGAGTCAAAGCTTGTGAATTTTTAATCATGTTAGTAATGGAGATCTGTAAATATTAGGCAGAATCAAAAATGGCCAGTAATTTCGTATAATCAGTAGGCCCACTATATTTTAAGTTAGGATCGTAGTAGTAATTGCTAAGATCATTAATCCAATAGGCATGAGTTGAGTTCAAATAAGACGAGTTAACGATTAAGTTTAACAAACTTTCGAATAAGCATTAGTGATTAAGGTTAATTCCAGTTTCAAATAGTTATAAATAATTAATTCCAACTGTTCAATTCATCTAACAATGTGGGTTTAAATTAGTTAGAGGATAATTAGTTTATTTTGGTAATATTATTTGTAAATTCCGTATTCTATTTATAATTTCAATTTTAGTAATATTCAATTATAGAATAAGGCATGAAACAATCTCCCTTTGTCTCGATTGCAATTTTCAGTTTGCATTTGTCTTAATCCGATAAATAAGTAGCGGCCTTTTCAAGCATGTAATTAATTAGAATTTTTCTCTTTTTTTAGAGACGAACTTAAAATAGAAAAAATGTAGTCACTTTAGGATTATCCTTTTAAAATAAACGAGATGAGTCTCGCCCAATAAAACACACAAGTTGCGGGGCCCTCAATAATTGGTTAATAATTGTATAGACTTCGGGATCGGCCGTTTAGCAAATTTCACGGCCTTACCCAAAATAAAGATACGCTAGTCGCTTTAGGCGCGCCTTTAACAATTTACTTTCTTAAACTCGAGTGCACATTTATGTGACCCAAATCCAAATCTCAACAGAGTCGAAATGTGTCGATAACCATGGGTACATTGATGTGACGTGGTTCGAGATTCGTTTTTCACAATGTTGTAATTCTCGATAAAAATAATAATAATGATAAAAGCGGTTAAAAGTTAAAATTCGCACATATGTTCAACATGTATTAAATCAGATAATCAAGCCGAATATGACAGTTGAGCGACCGTGCTAGAACCACGGAACTCGGGAATGCCTAACACCTTCTCTCAGGTTAACAGAATTCCTTATCCGGATTTCTGGTGCGCAAACTGTTAAACAGAGTCAATATTTTCCTCGATTCGGGATTCAACCGGTGACTTGGGACACCGACTCTGAATCTTTAAATAAAATCTCGTTTTCGATTGTCCTTTAATTGGAAAAACTCCCCTTCGCGCCCCTTTGCGGCGGCGCCGGCGGAAAAAGGAGGTGTGACAGCTCTGACGACTCTGCTGGGGACCGAACCCAGAATCTCTGGTTCAGGGTTCAGAATTCGAGCTTAGATGAATTGTTATATTTGGCTTTGTTTATTATTTGATCTTATTACATGTTTTGGCCTAAATGTGCAAAATGATGCTTTTTTTACCACTTTTATATTATTTGAACTGTACATATAAACTGTGTTGAAACCTTCTCTTCTCACCTCCGGGGATGTGCTTACTAGTTGAGACTCCCTATTCTGTTAGTGTCATACCCTGAAATAAAAGAGGCTCGGAAAGTTTCTAAGCCGACCGGCCTTTTGGTTCCCGAAAAGGAGCTCCTTCCTCAACTCGAGTTGTCCGCTCGGGTACACTATCTAGAACATATACCCAGGTTGAACCTAGAATAATTTGACTTCATGCTGGATCCCTAGTAGGAACGTTTATTTGCATCATGTTGCATTTGACTTAGGGGACTCAACACAGGGGTTGGGTCCGTCTAGGACAAGCAACCTGAAACGAAAAAAGACCATCCTGCTGCATCCTGTTTGTTTTGCACATTTATTTGCTTCAGATCTGCATACTGACCGGCTTCTGAAATCGGGAATTTTTGAAAAAATATGAAAAGAGAAAAAGAAAAATAGCAGTGTAGGGAGATAACTACTTATTTTTAGAAAAATAAAACCAATGTCCAAGTAGTGTCAAAACCCTGACGAAATTTTGAAAAATGAAAAAAATTGTCTTTTTTAGTTTGATTTATTTGAAAAACAAAAGAAAGGAGTCTTGTTTACAAGTTTAGTTTATGTTCCTGAACTACGCGGGTTTGATTCTCACCGGATGTGAGATACGTAGGCAAACCTCTTCGGTTTCGGCCCACCATATTAAAAAAAAATCCAAAAAATATTTTCTTTCTTCTTTAGAACTTTTGAAATTTAAATCAAAATCAAAATCCAAACTTTAAAAAGTTCAAAATCCAAAAAAAAAAGTTGGTTTATTTACTTTATTCCAGATCTTTCCGAACTACGCAAGATCTGATTCATGTTCCCACATGATACGTAGGCAACCCACATCAGGTTCGATCACTATTAAAAAAAAGTAAAAAAAATGCAGAAATGAAAAATATTCATAATAATAAGGACCGACTGAGTCCATTCTAACATGTTTTGAATTGTGAAGAAAGCTGAGGTGGTCGGTTTGTGGTAAGATGGAAACACCAGATCCAAGGAAAATGATAACTGACATCGAAGCTGTTACAAGTGCTCAAGAGACTCAAGGTCAGAGGGTTCAACAAGAGTCTACTGTGCTGGAGAAAAATAGAATACTGAAACAGCAAATGACCGAAATGTGTCAAGCATGGGCCAGTGGTCAAGGACAGCCTCGTCATGAGTCACAATTTGCGACACAACAAGAGCAGTACCACTCTCCTGAGTATCACTTGTACTCGTTTGATCTTCCTGCAAAGATTGAGAAGCATGCCCGAAAGATGGTACAGGAAGAAATGACCCAAAGAGTGAAAAGCTTAGAACAATGGTTGACAAACATGCAAGGGTCGGCAGGTCAAAAGAGTGTTGCCTTCAAAGATCTATGTATGTTCCCTGATGTCCACTTGCCGCCTGGTTTCAAGACTCCCAAATTTGAAAAGTACGATGGACATGGAGATCCCATAGCCCACCTGAAAAGGTATTACAATCAACTGAGAGGTGCGGGAAGAAATGAAGAATTGTTGATGGCTTATTTTGTGGAAAGCCTTACGGGAGTAGCCTCCGAATGGTTTATGGATCAAGACACGTCTCGCTGGTATGTCTGGGATGACATGGCACAGGCCTTTGTCAAACAGTTCCAATACAGCATCGACATTGCCCCAGACCGCATTTCCCTTTCAAACCTGAAGAAGAAACCAAGTGAAAGTTTCAGGGAATATGCCATTAAATGGAGAGAGCAAGCAGCTCGAGTTAAGCCACCCATGGATGACCACGAGCTAATAATTGTCTTCCTTCAAGCGCAAGAGCCAGATTACTTTCAAAACATGATGTCCGCAGTTGGCAAATCCTTCTCGGAAGCAATCAAAATGGGAGAAATGATAGAGAATGGTCTTAAGACAGGCAAAATTATAAGTCAAGAAGTTTTTAAAGCCGCAACTCAGGCTGTCCGGGTTGAGTCTAAAAATTTTAGCGACACAAATGAGAAGATTGAAGAAATCATGATGACATTAGGGTCGAGAAGAGGTCCGAGGAGAACATCTCAAAGGTATGAGCAGCCTCCTCAAGTTTTCCATGAATCCCCTGAGCAGTATTATCCCCCTCAGAACCTACAACACTTTGTTGTTCCACCTCAGTATGTTGCCCAGCCACCAAAACACCCCAGAAGGCGAGCACGAGCATCACAAAATCTCCAGAAGCCTCCATAAAATTTTCAGGTGCCCTATAACCCACATCCAAGCCAGAGGTATAAAGGGGAACGAAGGTTGAAAGATAATTTTACACCAATAAGAGAGTCCTATGAAAGCTTATTTGAGAAGTTAAAGCATTATGACATGATTGCATCTATTCCTCCAAATCATATGGACCCACGTGCAAAAAGCTTTGACCCTTCTAAAAGGTGTGAATACCATTTCAATGCCCAGGGGCACAATGTTGAAAGATGTCGGAATTTGAAAAGAGAAATAGAAAGGATGATCCAGGAAAATCTGATTGTGATCCAAGATAGCGACACCCAGAATATCGCGCAGAATCCTTTACCTGCACATCATGATGCACACTTTGTGGGGAAGATGCCTGGTGACATAGAGTTTGAGAATCATCCCGGGAGTTTGCTAACTGAAGCTAAGGATGTTGAAATTGGAGAAGGCCCTACTGATTTTGATGAACAAATTTGTCGCTAAATGTCAAGAATAACAATTGAAAAGTCATTCCCTCCTCCTAGGAAGGAATCATGATAGCCTGTTTTGATTTTTTTTTGGGTTATTTCAGGGTTGTGATCCAGATTTTATTTGTTTTATTGAGTCAAACCCTTCTATCCTTCCATTCTGTTTGTATGAGTCTTGTCTGTCTGTTCTGTTGCTATTAGCCGGGTTATTTTAGGGTTGTACTCGGAATTTAAGTTGCTTGTTTAGTTGTCAAACCCTTCCATCCTTATTCAATAAAATACAGTTTGTCCTTTTGTGTCATTCTATTTCTAGTTCTTTTCTCGCTAGTTCTAATGACATGACATGAATGCGGAAATTTTGGCCAGATCTTAGAAACTGATTTAATCTGGAATTCGAGTAAAATTCACCTTCAAATCATTGTGAAGATCGGGTTTGAGGAAGAATCAATTGAAGTTTGTTGGAAAGTTTGACATTAAAGGATGAGAAGTGTCTTGTGACCACGACACACCAAGAAGACAGACATGTTCGTAAATGCTGGGATCGCGAAAAGAAAGCATGATTGGCATTCTCGAGGCTAGGAGGCATTTTTTCCGCTACCCAAACACTTTATGTCCTTTGCCACCCCTTTGAGCATGTGTTATTTTCTTTGGCCACCCTCTTTTGGAATCAAGTGTAGAGTCGGAAAAAGATGAAAAATGAAAAAAAAAAGGGAAAAAGATAAAAAGAGTCCATGTCCCAAGAGTACAAAGTGGGGCAATTCTTAGAAAGTTCAAAAAAAAAAGGATTGTCTGCCTCCAAAAAATAGAACCTGGGGCAATTTGTTTTGAAAAAAAAAAGGGAAAGAAAAAGAAAGAAAAAAACACAGAAAGAATGATGAAAATTGTAGTTAGGTCAGATGTTTGAACTACGTTCGACCTGATTCCTTAAAAAATAAGGATACGTAGGCAGCCTCACGGTTCGGTCCAACCAAATAAGAATTTAGAAGAAAAAAAATAAATAGAAAAATCCAAAAATCTCCAACATCTGAAACTGGGGCAAAAATTTTATTTCACTTTTGAAAGAGTCGATTCCAAGAGTTGTAAGTCTACAACCTCTCATTTTGAGTCTACTTTGAGCCTTCATATCGACCCTTCTTTCCAACCCTATCCAAAACCTTCCAAATAAAGACCTCTCGATATGCCTTCAAGAATGCCAAGAGAAGCATGCAATGAGTAATGGTTGTCACGCATCATATAACACTGTCAGGATGTTTGCGCAAGAAAGCAAAAGAAAAAGAAAAATAGAGAAGAAAAATAAGAGAGTCTTACTAGTGAAAACCCTCACGGGCACTGTAAGGCGACGGTAAGCAGAGATGAATAGATGAGAGAGACTTGTTGGTGAAAACTCCTCGGGGCACCATTAGTCGAAAGTGAGTCGTGAAGCTGATGCAAAGGATTGGCACGGATAATCCCGACTCTAAAGATCATAAGAATGGTAAAGGGGAAGATTTGGTCAGTTTGACAGATCGGCTGTTAAGTCCAAATGCATGTCATGATTATTAAGGCTAGTTATTGAAAGAAAAAAAATTTCTTCCTTCTGTCCTTCCGACAGGGGCATTTCTTGTTAATATTTTGTTTCTTTGCGTCATTGTGTCCTTCACCCTGAGTCAGTCCTTCTCAAAACAAGCAAGAAAAGATGTCAAAATCTGCTACCAGCTTTTCAGTTGTACAAAGTAATTTTGGCCAGCAAACTCAGTTGTTAATGTCAACATGCCTCGAGGATTCATACAAAGGCTCCCCTAAAAACTCTTGTCAGCCTGGTTGGTGCAAACAAAGATAACTTGTGATTCTCTCTGATAGACAAAGTGCTCAGATATCAGAAAGGATCATCTAAGAAAAGATCTTCAGTTGGGATAATGCTGATTAAGCCAGAAATACAAATGGTACCGGGTGTGAAACAGTCAGAGTTGGTGCAGAACAAAAGTGTCTTGAGACTGACTCAAGATGATCGAGCAAAAGCTAAGCTGCTCAAGACTCAAGGCCACAAACCGACCACCATTTTCAAAACTGACAAATTTTTCTTTGTGTGAAACAGAAACAAAGCAGGGCAAGGAAAATGGTTCAAAAAAAAAAGAGAAAGGGAAAAGACGAGAAGAGCCGACAAAGGGAAGTTTCTCAAATCTTTGCCTTTATTTGTCTTGCTACTATGCATAAAATCTTGCCGTTGATCTTCACATTTTCCCTCCTAGGATAAAAAGTCCTAGTCTGATGGATTTTCCTCCCAATATAAATCTTAGTCTGATGAATTTTTCTCCTAAGATAGAAAACCTAGTCTGGCGAACTTTCTCCTAGGATCACAATCTTAGTCTGATGAATCTTTCTCCTAAGATAACAAAAAGAGGACCTAGTCTGATGAACTTTCTCCTAGGATCAAAATCTTAGTCTGATGAATCTTTCTCCTCCTAAGATAGAAAACCTAGTCTGATGAATCTTCTCCTAGGATCAAAATCTTAGTCTGGTGAATCTTTCTCCTAAGATAACAAAACCTAGTCTGATGAATTTTCTCCTAGGATAAACGTCTTAGTCTGATGAATCTTTCTCCTAAGATAACAAATGAATCTTTCTCCTAAGATAACAAAAGTCCTAGTCTAATGGATTTTCCTCTCAATATAAATCTTAGTCTGATGAATCTTTCTCCTAAGATAACAAAAAGAGGACCTAGTCTGATGAACTTTCTCCTAGGATCAAAATCTTAGTCTGATGAATCTTTCTCCTAAGATAGAAAACCTAGTCTGATGAATCTTCTCCTAGGATCAAAATCTTAGTCTGATGAATCTTTCTCCTAAGATAACAAAACCTAGTCTGATGAATTTTCTCCTAAGATAGAAAACCTAGTCTGATGAATTTTCTCCTAGGATAAACGTCTTAGTCTGATGAATTCTCCTCCTAAGATAGAAAACATAGTCTGATGAATCTTCTCCTAGGATCAAAATCTTAGTCTGATGAATCTTTCTCCTAAGATAAAAAACCTAGTCTGATGAATTTTCTCCTAGGATAAACGTCTTAGTCTGATGAATCTTTCTCCTAAGATAACAAAAAGAGGACCTAGTCTGATGAACTTTTTCCTAGGATCAAAATCTTAGTCTGATGAATCTTTCTCCTAAGATAGAAAACCTAGTCTGATGAATCTTCTCCTAGGATCAAAATCTTAGTCTGATGAATCTTTCTCCTAAGATAACAAAACCTAGTCTGATGAATTTTCTCCTAAGATAGAAAACCTAGTCTGATGAATTTTCTCCTAGGATAAACGTCTTAGTCTGATGAATTTTCTCCTAGGATAAACGTCTTAGTCTGATGAATTTTTCTCCTAAGATAGAAGACCTATTCTGACGAATTTTCTCCTAGGATAATTTTAAAAAAAGGCAGTTTGAATTTGAAAAAAAAGGAGTCATTTTTAGTCTTCTTAAGATTATCAATGTTTAGTTTTCCTAAAATCAGGGAGCCCCCCCTGAAGAACAGAATGACGATTTATTTTTCGAAGTTGTTGTTGAGATCAGGGAACGCCCGCCTGAAGAACAGAATGGCGATTTATTTTTCGAAGTTGTTGAAATCTCGCCCGCCTGAAGAAAGGAATGGCGACTTATTTTCGAAGTTGTTGTTGAGGTCAGGAGCCCCCCCTGAAGAACAGAATGGCGATTTATTTTTCGAAGTTGTTGTTGAGGTCAGGAGCCCCCCCTGAAGAACAGAATGACGATTTATTTTTCAAAGTTGTTGTTGAGGTCAGGATCCCCCCCTGAAGAACAGAATGGCGATTTATTTTTCGAAGTTGTTGAAATCTCGCCCGCCTGGAGAAAGGAGTGACGATTTATTTTCGAAGTTGTTGTTGAGGTCAGGAGCCCCCCTGAAGAACAGAATGACGATTTATTTTTCGAAGTTGTTGTTGAGGTCAGGAGCCCCCCTGAAGAACAGAATGACGATTTATTTTTCGAAGTTGTTGTTGAGGTCAGGAGCCCCCCCTGAAAAACAGAATGACGATTTATTTTTCAAAGTTGTTGGTTGAGGTTGGGAGCCCGCCCATATAATAGAGGAATACATTTCAGTTTTTAAATTTCAAGTCCAGAAGTTGGGAGCTCGCCCATATAACAGAGGAATACATTTCAGTCTTTAAATTTCAAGTCCAGAAGTTGGGAGCCCGCCCATATAACAGAGGAATACATTTCAGTCTTTACATTTTAAGTTGAAGAAGTTGGGAGCTCGCCCATATAACAGAGGAATACATGGAAGTTTGAAGTCAGTAAAGCAGAGGGTTACAACAAAAAACCCCAACAGAAATCAGAAAGAAGACCACAAGTCGAGCCAAAAGTAAAGAAACAGCAGAGAGGAATACAACCAAAATCCCCAGCGGGAAACAACAAAAATCCCCAGCAGAGAAAGGAAGTTCAAGATTTGATGGAAAAATAATGCGAAGCTCCCAAGAAGGACATAAGCAGTTTGAGATCGGCAGTCAAGGGAGAATACAAGATAAATCAGAAGTAAAGAAATGCCAGAGGAGTCACAGAGACATCAAAGCAACAAGAGACACAAGAGCATGACTGAAGATCTAGAAAAGATTTTGTAATTCATAGACTATAGTTTAGTCTAGCTTCTTGTTTTCTTTCAGCATGGTGTAATAAGGAGGTCGAAAAGCAGTAATAACAGCATGCAACAGCAGTAACATTGCAGTCCCATGGTAGTTCCAGCTACCAAAACTTCCCGAACTACATTAACCTGATTCCCTTCTAGCCAGGGATATGTAGGAAACCTTTGAAGCAAAGGTCCGGTTAAATCTTTTTCAAAAAATGCTTCACACGAAGTACTCGGATGGGCAAAAATCGCTCACTTTATCTTTGTACGAAAACTCTTCGTGTTTTCGGACAAAGAGGGGCAGCTGTAAGCACGTGATTTTTGCCCTATAGGAGAATTACTCCCAAAAATTCAAAATATAACAATTTTCCTTTTGTGTGCAATTTTGAGAATTTCGTGGCATTTTTGGATAATTATTTATATTTTTGTCCATGCATGTTTATTTGTTAAATTAATAAAAAATATACAAAAATATGCCGCATTTGCATTTAGGATCTAATTCTACAATTAAAAGTAATTAAGTTTGTTTTACAAGGATGAAAATTACAAAAATATGCATCGTTTGCATTTTTAGCATTCAATGTCAAATTGTGCAATTTTGTTTTAATTGATGTTTAATTATGTATGATAATTGTTGCTAGGAATTAATTAGTATTTTTGATAAGTTAATTTAGTTTATAACTTAATTTAGAATTTTAGTTTTATTAATTAGAAAGTAAAAGAAAAGAGAGCAAAAAATATAAAGAAAATCGGAATTGGGCCTCTTCTTCAATTTTAAACCTAGGCCCAAAACACCTCTACCCAACCCAAAACCCCTTGACCCAAGCCCAACCCCCCCCCCCCATCTGACCACACGACCCCCCCTCACTCTTTCTCTCATTTTTGTTTCATTTGTTACTCAAAAAACCCTAAAGACCCCTTCTCTTTCTCCTAGCCGCCGGACCCATGCACCCCCCTCTCTTCATCTTCTTCGTTCACCCCTCCAAACCAACCCCCCAGCCTCCAACGCCCCCTCCCATGGCTGCCCCTTCCCCTTCACGTTGTCATCTCCGTCCTCACGTCCAAACGATCCCTCCAGTCGCGAAACGAACCAGTCCATCGCCACCAACGACCCCCCCTCCCCGTCCGCCATTGACGAGCAACAGCACTGCTGCATCAACTAGTCACGCTGCCTCATCGTCCACCACCAGCAGCTCTATCTCATCATCGAGGTCGTCCACCATGCATCAGCGTTAACCATCGTTGACCAACCATGAACAACCATCAACAAACAACACCCCGTCCGCCATTGACGAGCAGCAGCGCTGCTACGTCGACCCCCAGCTTCACCTGCTGCTTCTTCTTCTTCAACAACCTCCCATGGCTGCCCTTCTGCTGCTTCACCCAAACCACCATCGCTTCTGCTTCTTCTTCTTCGTCCCCAGCTTCATCCATGAACAACCCCTCCAACTTCAACCAGTACGACACCTCCCTCCCATCGACTACAATGCCCCACAACCAGCTGCTCAACACACACACACACAGCCTTACGTCCAAACAACCTGCTGTCTCGTCCTTTCTTCAGGTTCAATCTGTCGAGGTCGTCGTTTGTCGTTCTAAGTTCGTCGAGGTTAAAAGAGAAGGTGGGTTTTCATTGAGTCGAGATCCGGTACGTCGAGGTTGCTATCCGAGTTTCTGTTCCGTTGCGGTCATTTACGGTTAGTTGGTTTAAGTTTCATTTCTGTCCGTATTTTGTTTGATATTCTCGGATCTGAAATCAGTATATGTTTGATTCTTTTCTTGTTCATTTCTTGATTATTTCTTCAGCTTGTTTTATGTTCTTGTTTAATTTTAATATAGAAGTGTTTAGTTTAATCATGTTGTTAGATTTAATTTAAAGTTCAGTTGATTTGAGTTTAGTGATTTGAATCTACTTATTTATCATGTTCAATTTGTTACTGTTATTGAATCTGAAAGTATGTTTGTTGTTTAAAAAAAAATGTTGTTCAGTCAAAATGATTTCAGTTGTTTCTTTATTGTTGATCATATGGTTTGGTTCCCTGAATCCTTAGTCTTTGTTTTGATGATATTAGACATAATCTGAGTTTCTAGTTTAAATTTGTTGTTGAAATTTGATTAGGAATTGGTTATAGCTGCTGTATTTTGGTTAATTAATTAGGTGAATTGGTTATAGCTGATGGGGGTAGAATGGTAAAATGGCAGTATTTTCAGGGGTAGAATGATAATTTCAGTAGTTTTAGGGGCATTTTCGGGATTTTAAATGAGTCTTAAAATATGATTAATTTGAGTGCTCCGTCCACTAGGTACTAATAATATTAAATTAATATATTTTTTAATACGTAGTGGGGGACAAGACATAATGGTGAGAATTAATATATTTGTTTAATATAGTGGGGGACAAAGCATGCGGTAGTGGGGAATAATGGAATTAAATAAAGAAAAGATATGTGTTAGTGGGAACTAATATATTTGTTTAATATAGTGGGGGACAAAACATTAAGTAGTGAAAAGTTAAAGGAGGATGGGTAGAAGATGGTGGGATTTAATTTAAGTGTTTGAAGTTTGGCTATAAAGGAGGGGGCTGGACACAAGAAAGGGGGGATTCGGAAATATTGAAGAGGATTAGAAGTCGGATTTTTGAAGAGAGTTTGAGAAAAATTTTCTAAATATTAAGAGAGAATTAAAGAGGGGATTTTCTGAACATTGGATCAGAAGAAAAAGGTAAAACATTAACTGGTCTTTCAATCTAAAAAAGGTGAGTAATTTAAGAACTAAAAACTGAAAGAGTGAGGGCTGGCTTTGACGACTGAAAATCAGAATTAATGTTGGTTTTTTTTGAATTGAAGTTCTGAGTTTCTTTCCTTAAAAGTCTGAAAGACAGAGAGTCAGAAATCGATTGTCCTATTGCATTCCTGGTTCACTTTGTTTCTGCCCGTTGATTGCTGTTGGTGTTTTTGGGCTTTCATTTGGTTTGTTCCTTGAGTTTGGTTGGTTATTTGTTATTGTTTCATTGGGGTGTTGCTGGAATTCTGCTGGTTTTATTAAACACTGTTACTGGGCTGTTATGTTTCTGTTCTTGGTGTTGTTACTGTGTTGTTTCTACTGCTCCTGCTGATCCTTTTCTTCCTTTTCTTTGTGGTCCCTTTCCAGGTACACATTTCTGAGATTAGTACTGATGTGACTTCAAACTACAAAAATGCTGAATTAAAAGGCTTAACAGATTGTCTATTAAAGTGTGTTCAATTAATGTATTAGAATGTACATTAGGAAATATTGTATATGTTTATGCTCATCTTAAACATGTATTTACATTGTACAACTATACTGAAAATTGGATTGTGCTTAGAACTATTCTAAGTAGTTTGAACTGTTTTTTATATGCCTATGGGTACATGAATTGATAGATAGTCATTATTGGAGATTATTTTGATTTAAGAAGTATAACTCTGAATTCATGCAAACCGGAATAGAAATGAGTCAAAGCTTGTGAATTTTTAATCATGTTAGTAATGGAGATCTGTAAATATTAGGCAGAATAAAAAATGGCCAGTAATTTCGTATAATCAATAGGCCCACTATATTTTAAGTTAGGATCATAGCAGTAATTGCTAAGATCATTAATCCAATAGGCATGAGTTGAGTTCAAACAAGACGAGTTAACGATTAAGTTTAACAAACTTTCGAATAAGCATTAGTGATTAAGGTTAATTCCAGTTTCAAATAGTTATAAATAATTAATTCCAATGGTTCAATTCATCTAACAATGTGGGTTTAAATTAGTTAGAGGATAATTAGTTTATTTTGGTAATATTATTTGTGAATTCCGTATTCTATTTATAATTTCAATTTTAGTAATATTCAATTATAGAATAAGACATGAAACAATCTCCCTTTGTCTCGATTGCAATTTTCAATTTGCATTTGTCTTAATCCAATAAATAAGCAGCGTCCTTTTCAAGCATGTAATTAATTAGAATTTTTTTCTTTTTGTTAGAGACGAACTTAAAATAGAAAAAATGTAGTCACTTTAGGATTATCCTTTTAAAATAAACGAGATGAGCCTCGCCCAATAAAACGCACAAGTTGCGGGGCCCTCAATAATTGGTTAATAATTGTATAGACTTCAGGATCGGCCGTTTAGCAAATTTCACGGCCTTACCCAAAATAAAGATACGCTAGTCGCTTTAGGCGCGCCTTTAACAATTTACTTTCTTAAACTCGAGTGCACATTTATGTGACCCAAATTCAAATCTCAACAGAGTCGAAATGTGTCGATAACCACGGGTACATTGATGTGATGTGGTTCGAGATACGTTTTTCACAATGTTGTAATTCTCGATAAAAATAATAATAATGATAAAAGCGGTTAAAAGTTAAAATTCACACATATGTTCAACATGTATTAAATCAGATAATCAAGCCGAATATGACGGTTGAGCGACCGTGCTAGAACCACGGAACTCGGGAATGTCTAACACCTTCTCCCGGGTTAACAGAATTCCTTATCCGGATTTCTGGTGCGCAGACTGTTAAACAGAGTCAATATTTTCCTCGATTCGGGATTCAACCGGTGACTTGGGACACCATAAATCTCCCAAGTGGCGACTCTGAATCTTTAAATAAAATCTCGTTTTCGATTGTCCTTTAATTGGAAAAACTCCCCTCCGCGCCCCTTTGCGGCGGCGCCGGCGGAAAAAGGAGGTGTGACAGCCCCGCATCCTTATAAAACATTTAGTTTGATAAATAGACTATAGGTTCTTGTGCACCATATTTTGAGTAATGAATACGTGGTCCTTTACCTCTTTCAGTTTTCATGCATATATTTACGGCTTGAAAGAATCTTCACTTTGAAAGAGATATAAGAGCAATGTTTGGTGAAGTGATTAATGCACATTCATTCTATGTAGATAGTATCAAGATGTTACAATTTAAATTGTAATGTAATGTTATAAATATAAAGCTGGGAATTAGCATAATGATGTGGCAGTCCTCTAATGCCAACATTCTTATTTATCTTTTTTCCTATTTTTTTGGACTTTCATCCTATTTTTAGTACAATCTCCATTATTAAATTGTTTTTCCTACATAAGTATTGGTATGAGTTTAAATAAGGGAAGAGGAGGAAATTTTGGAATTGAATTACATCTTTTATTATATACATTAATTATGAATATTAAATAAGGGAGAGGAAGACATCATTTTTCCCATTTTTTCTTGTGTTTCCCCTATTATTTTCCATTTATTTATGTTCTCTATCATAATAGGAACTTCAATTTAGTATTGCTATTATGTTGTCAAAATTCATGTTCTTCCAAAAGGAGTGAAACGGGTGCAACAATTAATACAAATAATGGTTGCAATATGAAACGACACCTTCTTGGTTTATGGGAAAGTTACAACATTTAACATAATGGTGGCAATTAATCTGCATTCATTTTCTTCTTTAAAAAGCTTAGCATGAATAAGCTGCTAAGTGATCAGAAAATTCAGGGGATCCAAAAAAGGCAGTGATAATAGGCTAAATTCAGGTAATTTTGCGACTGTTTATGCCCCAGCTTGACTATATTTCACTGTTATAGGATAGTTAAATGATGATAAATCGACTCTAATTATGAATTTCATATTTTGCAGGAGCGAGTTGCGCGTATGAGGACTTAGAACTGTATTTGGAGCTAAAATGAAGCAAGGGAAGCCCCTCGAAGCTGAGTACGTTGAAAGAAGAGAGAAAGAAGGGCTGAAATGATGACCCAGACTAGCGCGCCCACTAGCGCGACCGTGCTAGCCCAGGAGTTCGAGGAAGAATACTACGCCATATGCGCGGTCAGTAGCGCGCCCACTAGCGCAACCACGCTAGTCCAATTCGGAAAAATATAATTCAGGGGTAAACTTGGAAGTTCTGGGCTAATTTCACTTAACCTATAAAAGGTCCAGCTCGCCCAAAGGAACATTATCAAGGTTTTTAGACTGAATTGGAAGGCAAGAACAAGTGTGAGAAGAGCAATCAACCATTTGAGTTTTTCAATCTTCTCTTTGTTATTTCAATTGCACATTATGAATACTTTTGCAGTTTTATCTTGCTTTGCTATAAGTAGCTAAATATTTAGTCTAGGGTTTTGATGGAACCTATTGAAGGATGAACTTCGTGTTATGTTAATATAGTTTGCCCAGTTAATCTCTATTTGTTCAACTACGTTTTTGCTGTAGTTAATTGATAGGATCCTCAATTAGCTGTGCCTATTTAGTACGTATTACTCGGGAGTGAGTGCATATTTAGGTAATTGTTGAACAGCACCACTCCCAAAGTATATGAGGGATCAATAAGCGAGGGTTTAACGGCGGGATTAGGGATAATAAAACCTTGGGTGTGATCTAAAGGGAGCTATAATCAAGGCCATCTAGCGTAACTCGGGAGAGTGCGTCTAGTAAATTGTCGTAATTACTCGGGAGAGATTTAGGTAGTAAGAGTGCTCATGATCGATATAGATGATTATGCAAATCTGTATGAAACATAACAGAAAGGGATTACATCAATAGGGGAAATCACAACCTTAGATCCTTCTTTTAATTGTTTACAACTTAATCATAGTTAGTCTTTAGTTACTTCATTCCAGTCAGTTATAGTTAGTAAAAATATCTTCAATTGTTATTCAAAACATTTAGGAAGTTGATTACGTAGAATTTAGTGAATCTAACAAGAGTAATTGATAGATTAATTCCTTGTGGGTTCGACTCTGGGCAAATACTCAGATTATATTTACAACGTCCGCTTATTCCTTTTTATAAGGTATAGTTGGGCATTATCAGGGAGTAAATTGGAAGAGGTATCTACCACCATGGCGAGAAACTATGTGTTCTTTCCCTGAAAGAAGTGTTACACCCCAAGTTTTTATACATGAGAGTACGTCGTAAGTCATTGATGTAAGCTAGGAAATGAGATTATATTTGGAAGAAAATAAAGTAAGTTAATCATGTTACCTTGGAGGTTACAAATATTTAAGATCATGAATAACGAGTACCAAGAGGGTTGGAAATCTTAGAAGCTAAACCAATTGAAGAAAATAAGTTTCGTCGAAAGTCGACAAGTTTCGAATGTTATAACATGTACTTTGGGGTGAGACTAGGGTTATTAACATGATAAGTAGGTTATTATATGAGTTATTTTATTCGTATGATATTCATTTTCTACATTTTGAAGGCAAGCAAATTGTGCAACAAGAGTTGGCAAAGGTCATCACAAGTTACATTCATAAATTTGCTGAAATTTAGGTCAAATGTATCTGAGAATTTCTCTAAATATACTTAGAATCATGGGTTGTTGTACCTACCAAATTGAAGGTCAACGAGTCTAGTTTCTAACTCATTAAACCGTTTATCAATACGACATTGGAGTAGAGAGATATTCGCGTTTTCGCGAGACCGCGCAAGCAGCTCCCAATGGGACCCACTTAGGCGGTGGTTGACCTACTTCAATTTATAAACGATTTGGACGCCTATTTTTGCTCATTTTTCAACTACAATTCATCTCCAAACTTCTCCTAACCCTCCTAAACATATACCACAAGGGTTTGAAGTGATTCCAAAGTGATTACACCATATTTCAACATCAAAACTTAGTTCTAGTGAAGAACAACACCTCTTTGAGGTTGTGTTGTCATTGAGGATTGTTGTGGGCTGTATTTGGATGAAATTCCAAGTTTTTGCTGCTGTCTATGGTGAGTATAACAGCCTACTAATTGTGCTTAATCTTTCTTGTATGTTGGTTAAGTTGTTAGGATGATAAACTACAAGATAATACTTGGATTAGCTTAAGTCACTTCTATGGTGTTGTATTGCTATTAAGGGTTGTTGTAAACTGAATATAACTTGGATTTTGACTTGAAGTTACTGTATAAGGTATGTATATTGTGATCTTGCTTGTGCCTAAGGTTATCTTGATGTTGATTAAGTTAAATGGATGGGCTAGACATGAACTAGTGAATAAAGTTGCTAATTGAGGATAGTTGAAGTTGTGGATTATTTTCGTTGTTATAAATATATGGTTTAAGGCTGGAATCATTGATTAATGACTTCATTATCATGTTAATGATACTTTTATGTTGAAGTAAGAAGTCTATAAGGACTGATAAGGGGTATACGGATTCCAATCGGAGCTTGCCGCTCGTCGTAATGTAGTTGTGACTTGTTGTTGTTGTTATATGGTGTCTTGATATTGATAATTATGTATTGATGGATTGCTCTGGTAATTGTTGTTGGTATATGGTATTGGAGGAGGCCCTTGTTACAAGGGAGATACTGCCCAAATTTACGTAAACGAGCTACTAGCTTAAGTTATAGACTTAGCCTTTGCTCAGCACTGATTTTGAATCTCCTTATACTATGATAGATTGAGTTGACTTGTTTGAAGAGTTGATTGGAAGGGATTAGGGACTCAACGGGTTTAAGGTATGTTAAGGCACTTTCTTCTTTCTTTTGGCATGATTTAAAGTGAAATGAATACGCTACTTCATAACGGATCTACTCCTAGCAACTAAGGTTGTCCATGATGTTCTTTCCTTATAAAATTATTCTAAGCAAGTGTGTATGATCCTTGAATCCTACTAAGGTTCATATTGAGGGTATGGATGTCCATAGTGCTCTTAAGTCACTCCAAAAGGTTTAGAAGGTGATTCCATGAGTTGAGTATGCATTATATATATGTATTTATTTTACTCCACCGAGTCGCGCTATAGTCGGTCGGGTATGGCACCTATTGTGCAACCACTGATCAGTTGGGTTTACCGAGCTCCACGTGGCCGGGTACGATTCTACCGAGCCTTATGATGGTCGGGTACGTTTTTACCGAGTCCTCTTTGAGGCCGGGTACGATATGATGATGATGATGCCCACAGAGGCGAATGTTTTAAAAAGTTTATGTATATATATGTATTATGCATTTCATATCAGTAACCCCCAGAGGCACTCAGATGTTACAGGTTGTATCTCCTCTATCTCTCTCTTTACATTACTGTTCTTGTTTATGCTTTCCTGCCTAACATACTCGGTACTTTATTCGTACTGACGTCCCTTTTGCCTGGGGACGCTGCGTTTCATTCCCGCAGGTCCCGATTGATAGCTTGACAGTCCTCCTAGTAGGCTATCAGCTCAGCGAAGGTGTTGGTGCACTCCACTTGCTCCGGAGTTGCCTATTTGGTCAGTATGCTTTGGATATATATTGATTGGTATGGCGGGGCCCTGTCCTGACCTTTATGATTTTATGTACTCTTAGAGGCTTGTAGACAAATATCAGGTGTATGGATACTTGTATGGCCTTGTCGGCCTATGTTTCGAGTTTACTAATGGTAATGTCGGCCTTATAGGCCCGTATGTCACATATATAAGTTTGTATATCATGGTGGGTCTTCATATGTTGAGTATTCCCTTATGTTTTATTCTTGTTATCTCATGACGGGTTTTCTGGCTCATTTACTCATGATAATATGATAAGAAAGATATGTTGCGTTGGTACTCGGTTGAGTAAGGCATCGAGTGCCTGTCGCGGCCCTTCGGTTTGGGTCGTGACAAGAAATTTCCATGATGAGTTTATTCTTTTGTGCAATTCTATATGAAACTTCGAAATCATCAATTATTAAATTTTTTTGGGCTTCTTTTTTATTGTGTTCTTTTATTTATGTTTACCATATTATGAAGAACTCTTGTGCTGGGAGACTTTTTTCTTTCTTTTAATAATAATAGTATAATTTATATTTTAGGTCCATGAGGTGGTAAATTGAACTCGATTTAGTGAAAGGAAGAAACTACAGGCCATGTCCAAAACACGAACAAGGTAAGTTATTCTTTGCCTATATGTCTTTGTTTTCTCTTTTGAGCCACGGTGAAATTTTACTAATTTTGTGAATCATTTTATGTTCTTTTGCAGTATTCCATATGTTGGATTTGTTTCTTTCTCGCCCGCTGTCAACTAGCAAATTATTTAGTTTATTATGGTAACCTTGCACATTCATAAAATGTCAAGAGAACCCAAATTTAGCACTGCATTTTTCTTTGAAGGTCATGCTGGAATTTGCAAGCACGTGTATATATGTACTTTGTTCACATTGTTAGTCTTGATTGTTCAGTCTTCAATGAGGTAATTGAGACTTTCTGCATTTATTTGTTATCATAAGTCTTTATTATCTCTTAATTGGTGAATAATATATGTAACATGTGTTGGAATGCTTCACCAGCCCGGTTATTTCTGGTATCTCTAATTGCAAGCTTGGTAGCACACCGTTTATATGATAGCCAAAAGTCGATGCTTCAATGATATCTCTTGTCTTGGTCATTCAGTTAAATTTCTTCTTCTTTTTCTGCTTCTATTTTATAGAGTCTATATGATATTGAATTAAGCCAAAAAGATTTCAAACCCATGACAATATGTTGAATGTCACAGTTTTGTTATACGGATTCTTTAGGTTATTAAAAATCTCATAATGTACTTCATAATAGTAATACATTATCATTACTATTTAATTTTTAAAAACTAGAAGACAACGTGTTTTCCCTATTTTACAGTTACCTTACTATTTACATAGCACAAACGTCTCTAAATATGATTACTCAACTTTCCTCTAACACTATAATTGTTATTTATCACGTATTAATAAAACATCGATTTATGTCTTCTTTTATGGCCCAATTTTTTTATTCGATACTTTACTTTAGTACTTGTAACATGGCACTCTCTTACATTGAATACCTATTTGTTCTTTTGACATTTTTATACTTTCTTATTTTTAAAATATCAAAAGTCTCTGAATACTATTACTGAGGCGAGGGCTTATGAGTATAGTTTATAATACAATTCTTCTGAGTATAATTTATGACAATATTTAAATAGGTATGGAGTGTTTCTCTTCCAGTTGAGAAGATTTCTCCCCAGCACACTGTTATCATAGAGCTACAAAAAGTGCGATACTTCCTCTAGATTTATCTTTCTATTTTATTTTTTCATATGTAACTTTTCTTTAGTGATTTTTTGTTTATTTTTTTTCCCGTATGTATGTCTTATGTTACATCTATAAATTTTATCTTTGTGGAATTATGAAAATTTTAGCTCTTCTCTTAACTAAATTTATAAAAAAATTATTTAGTTGATTCATTTTTAACTGCATGAAATGCGGATAAGTTAACTAGTTATATATATAAATTTCATACTCCTCTCTTGTTAACTATTTAGAATGAAAGTGCAAGGCACGCTTATTTTGACAAGTTGACGTACATAAAGAGTTTAATTGGAAGGGTTAATTGATATTGAGAAACTTTGAGGAGCAAAAGGTACTTCCAATACATGATTAAATATATTAATGGCGGTCACCTATATACCTTAGAGGAAAAAGATATTATTATTATTGTTGTTGTTGTTGTTTGATCTGTGCCGTTCTTTATTCAAACCGCTCAGGAAAACCAAATACCATTGAATAATGAATATCCTGTTATTATGATATTCAGGAGGTGGTTGTCTTCGTTTTGGTAAATTGTTTGGTTTTAAACTAAATTACTTAACTAAAATCAACAGTACTTATAAGTTTCACACCTACTACATTGGCCACTTAAAATTTTAGGTGGTTGTACGAATAAATAGGGAGAAACGTGGTGTACATTGTTCTTGGCCACAAAAATGACACATTTAGACGACAGTGCAAAACAAGCAAAGAAAGCTGCTGCACCAATGGAAAAGTCTAGCCTTCGAGAATGCTACTAGCTCGATCGACCAAAGGCAAGATTCACTACCAACTGCAGAGAAGACTACTAACCTATGATAGGCTTGTTAAATGGGGATTAACTATGATATATATTAAGTTGTACATGTGTTCTGCTGATGCATCTATTTGTTCAATGTGTGTTTGCGAGGAATATATATATGGAACAAGCAGTGGTCGAGATACCTATGCACTGGGAACAATTTGTGGAATGGGCAATCAAGGGAAGAACTCAAGCATATAAGATGGTGTATGGCGAGTGTATCCATGCCATTTGGATGGAGAGAAACCAACGAATATTTGAGAAGCAGATCTAGTGCCAATTGGGAGAACATTGCGAAGCAGATTGATTGCTTATGTCTGCAATGTCCGAGCTACTCCAGTATTGGACTTTAAGCCATTGGGCTTTAAAGACGTGAATTGAAAAATGGTGAAAATAAAATAGAGGGAAATGAAAAATTTGGAAAATTTGAATCAAGTGAGTTTTGTCAAATGAACTTTGTCCCTCATTGGTGAGGGACAATTACACTTGTGTGTATATATATAAGATCACTTCTTAGAGCTCTTAAAAGGAGTTGAAGAGAATGAAGCCTCGTGCCGTCATCGATCGATCATTTGACAAATCCGAATCCGAAGCCGAGCCGAGCGACGACGACGGCGCGAGGCTTCATTCTCTTCAACTCCTTTTAAGAGCTCTAAGAAGTGATCCTATATTTATACACACAAGTGTAGTTGTCCCTCACCAATGATGGACAAAGCTCACTTAATTCAAATTTTCATTTCCCTCCATTTTATTTCCCACTATTTTCCAATTCACACTTCTAGTCTTTAAAGCCCAATGGCTTAAAGTCCAATAATCCCCCACATGAATGAGAATGACTGTAACAAGAACAAACATAGATGAAAGCTGTGTAATTTGCAAGTAAGGATTAATTGCATTTGGATAAGTAGGTTTCCCTTTGAACTTTCCGTAGTGAGCATATGTCGGATATACTCGGTCAATTGATAGATTTGATATCTTTGAATCGTTGAACTTTAGTGTATACCTAGACAACCATATGTCACACAACCAACCCTTAACCGTCTTTTGGGTCTCATTATTGTGTTCATTTCAGCCATGAACACTGTCTGGTTTCATAAGTGCGTAGAGAATTGGCCTTACAGAATTCTCATTGAAGCAGCTTCCACTCCACACTTACATATGTGATTCCTAAACGTGTAATCCTTTAGATTGGCACTATTTGATAAATACCACATCAAACTTAGGTAATCATTAAAGAACGTGTAAAGTTCTATCCTTGTTACTGAACATTGTCTTCGTGTAAAGAAGAGACCAACGATTTTTCTTTGACAATGTTGAATCGGTCAATCACAACTTTGTTTGAGCTCCTTGAACCTAGATCTCGGAATATCCAAAATTCTAGGTAGAGTTACCCCCATGATGACTTGTCCTCGGCCATAGTCCCATTCCCTTAGATGATTTCTCAACTCCCTCTCTAGTTAGGCCTTTTGTAAGCGGATCTGCCACATTATCCTTTGATCTTACATAATTAATAGTGATAATTCCACTAGAGAGTAGTTGTCTAACGGTTTTATGTCTTCGTCGTATATGACGAGACTTTCCATTATATATAACGCTCCCTGCCCGTCCTATTGCAGCCT
Organism: Nicotiana tabacum; assembly: GCF_000715075.1. Taxonomy (NCBI): domain Eukaryota; kingdom Viridiplantae; phylum Streptophyta; class Magnoliopsida; order Solanales; family Solanaceae; genus Nicotiana; species Nicotiana tabacum. The sequence continues at coordinate 124,862,532 of NC_134082.1, forward strand.
TACTATCACATTGTATGCATATAGGAGCCAAAGGTTTTGTCCAGAACGGAATGTCTTCTAAGAAATTTCGAAGCCATTCAGCTTCTTCGCCGACCTTATCCAAAACTATAAACTCTGATTCCATTGTAGAGCGAGCGATGCACGTCTGTTTGGAAGACTTCCAAGATACTGCTCCTCCACCAACAGTCAAAACATATCCACTTGTGGATTTTGTTTCTGTTGAGTCGGTTATCCAATTTGCATCACTATATCCTTCGATAACTGCAGGATATTTATTGTAGTGCAAAGCATAGTCTTGGGTATATTCCAAATATCCCAGAACTCGTTTCATTGCCACCCAGTGATGTTTGTTGGGATTACTTGTGAATCGACTAAGTTTACTTATTGCACAAGCTATATCAGGACATGTAGAGTTCATGATATATATTAAGCTTCCCAACACACTAGCATACTCCAATTGAGACGTGCTTTCACCTTTATTCTTTACAAGATGATGGTTTAAGTCAATTGGAGTTCTTGCACTTCTAAATTCCAAGTGTTTGAATTTTTCAAGTACCATTTTCATGTAATGTGATTGAGACAAACCTATACTCTGAGGAGTCCTCTGGATTTTAATTCCTAGAATTACATCGGCAACTCCTAAGTCTTTCATATCAAACTTACTAGCAAGCATACACTTAGTAGCTTGAATGTCGACAATGTCTTTGCTCATTATTAACATATCATCAACATATAAGCAAACAATGACTATATGATTTGGAACGTTTTTAATGTAAACACATTTATCACATTCATTAATCTTAAAGCCATTTGACAACATTGTTTGGTCAAATTTTGCATGTCATTGCTTGGGTGCTTGTTTTAGTCCATAAAGGGACTTAACAAGTCGTCACACCTTCTTTTCTTTTCCCGGAACCACAAACCCTTCAGGTTGGTTCATGTATATTTCTTCCTCTAGATCACCATTTAAGAAGGCTGTTTTTACATCCATTTGATGGATTTGAAGACCATACAAGGTGGCTAATGCTATTAGCATCCGAATGGATGTAATTCTTGTTACCGGCGAGTATGTGTCAAAATAGTCTAGACCTTCTCGCTGTCTAAATTCTTTGACAACAAGTCTTGCCTTGTATTTGTCAATAGCACCATCGTCTTTCATTTTCTTCTTGAAAATCCATTTAGAACCCAAAGTTTTGTTACCTGGAGGAAGATCAACCAATTCCCAGGTGTGGTTGCTCAATATGGATTCTATTTCACTATTGACAGCTTCTTTTAAATATTGTGCTTCTGAGGAAGACATTGCTTCCTTGAAGGTTCGAGGCTCATTTTCTAGTAGGAAAGTCAGAAAATCAGGACCGAATGAAGTAGATGTCCTTTGACGTTTACTTCTTCTCGGATTTTCCTCATTAGGCATACCATCTGTTGTTTTCTCCAGAGGTCGTTTTGACTTTTGGTAGGACAATTCACTTTCCTTTTTATATGGATAAATAGTTTCAAAGAATTCAGCACTATCTGATTCTATTATCGTATTAACGTGGATCTCAAGATTTTTCTGATTTATGAACCAGAAAACGATATGCCTTGCTATTGGTTACATATCCAATAAATACACAATCAACCGTTTTTGGACCTATCTTAACCCTTTTAGGTTTAGGAACTTGTACATTCGCTAAACACCCCCACACTTTGAAGTATTTCAAGTTGGGCTTCCTTCCTTTCCATTTTTCATAAGGAATGGATTGTGTTTTACTATGAGGTACACGGTTGATTATTCGGTTAGTTGTAAGTATAGCTTCCCCCCACAAGTTCTGTGGTAAACCAGAATTTATCAACAATGCATTCATCATCTCCTTCAACGTTCGATTATTTCTCTCTGCAATTCCATTAGATTGTGGAGAGTAAGGGGCAGTTGTTTGGTAAATAATGCTATTTTCCAAACATATTTCTTTAAAAGGAGATTCATATTCGTCACCCCTATCACTTCTTATCATTTTGATCTTTTTGTTTAGTTGTGTTTTAACTTCACTTTTGTATTGCTTGAAAGCATCAATTACTTCATCTTTACTATTAAGTAAGTAAACATAGCAATATCTCGTACTATCGTCAATAAAAGTAATGAAATACTTTTTCCCACCGCGAGATGGTGTTGATTTCATGTCGCAAATATCTGTGTGAATTAAGTCTAAAGGAATTGAATTCCTTTCAACGGACTTATAAGGATGCTTAGCATACTTTGATTCCACGCATATTTGACATTTGGAATTAATGCAATCAAATTTTGGCAATACTTCCAAATTTATCATTTTTCGCAATGTTTTGAAGTTAATGTGACCTAGGCGTGCATGCCATAAAGTGTTTGACTCAAGTAAGTAAGAAGAAGCATTAACTTTATTGATAGGAATTGCTATTACATTTAGCTTAAAAAGGCCCTTATTTAGGTAACATTTTCCTACATACACATCATTCTTACTTAGTACATTGGTTTAATGTCATAATTTTTCCCGACGTCATCTTCAACGCAATCTTGCCAACTCCTTCAATTTTGGCTGTAGACGAATTTCCCATGAAAATTGTCTTGTCGGGTCCTGCAGGGGCATAGGAAGAAAATAACTCCTTGTTAGCACAAACATGGCAGGTGGCTCCAGAATCAATCCACCATTCTTTAGAATTTCCTACCAAGTTGCATTCAGACAACATGGCACACAAGTCCTCCATTTCTTCAGCATTTTCAACCATATTAGCTTGATTCTTCTTCTTCTTATTCTTTTGCACATCATTCTTTGGTGCACGACAGTCCACAGCCTTATGCCCAAACTTTTCACAGTTGTGGCAATTACCCTTGAACTTTTTCTTGCTTGGGTAATTCTTTGGTCCAGAAGCCTTCTTTCTCTTCTTATTTTGTGGCGCCTCCTCAACAATGTTAGCCCTTATTATTGTCGAGTTTCCACGTGACTTCTTTTTAGCATTTTTGTTGTCTTCTTCTATCCTCAAACGAACAATCAAATCTTCAAGTGTCATCTCCTTCCGCTTGTGTTTTAGATAGTTCTTAAAGTCCTTCCACAACGGAGGTAACTTCTTAATGAAAGCGGCGACTTGAAAGGCCTCATTTATGACCATACCTTTCAATAATAAATTCATAATTAATAACAAGATAAATCTTATTAATACAATTATTGATTCGGGTCATAGCTTCAGCAAGGAGGTCATGTACAATGACTTATAATTCTTGGACTTGAGTTATGACCGACCTAGTGTCAACCATCTTGAAATCGAAAAACCTTGCAGCCACGAACTTCTTAATTCCGGCATCCTCAGTCTTGTACTTCTTCTCAAGCGCATTCCATAACGCTTTTGAAGTTTCCATGACAATATAGACGTTGTACAAGCTATCTTCCAAACAACTCAAAATGTAGTTTTTGCACAAGAAATCAGAATGTTTCCATGCTTCATTTACAACAAATCGTTCGTCATTCGGAGTGCCTTCAGCCACGACCGGAGGATCCTCCTTGATGAATCGCTGCAAACTCAACGTAGTAAGATAGAAGAGCATCTTCATTTGCCAACGTTTGAAGTCAATTCAGGAAAACTTTCCGGGTTTTTTTGCTGGTGCCATAGCATGAGCAGGAGTTGAACGGCTCGACGAGGCAACAACACTCATAACAGTAGCACCCGTTCCATTAGCATTAGTTTGGTCCTCATTTGCCATTTTTCTGTAAAGTTGGCAACAAACAGAACTTTTTAAAATCAGTGAAGGTTTTATATATTCAAACTGAATACCAAACCAAACATTCAAAATATAAACGGTGAAGTTTATTATATTCTTCAAACCGTATTCAAATTTAATACCCCGGTAAAGTTTTTATGTTCTTTAAACCGGAGTAAAAAATATAGCGGAGTAGAAAGCACCAAGGCTTTAGTCTCCAAAACAGTATACAAAATATAGATAACAGTTTAATATAGATTTCAACACAGAAACGTTAATTAAAATTCCTTAAGCTTGTTGTCGCTACTGTGTTAAAACAGAAATTAGAAAACTGTTAGAAGAAACTGGAAAAACTGTATACGATAAGAAATATTCCGAGTCCACAATTTTCTTTTGCGTTCTTAAGGAATTTTAACCCCCTCACAAGTTGCCAAGGTAATGGATTAAATCCTCCCAGGATGAAACAAAATAAACCTTCCTGCAACAATGGCAATACAAACTGCAGGATACCAACAAATTCAAAGAACGGAGCAAAATCACACTTACAAATTTGAAAGAGAAACTGCGAAGCAGAATGCATGATTTTCAGAATGAAGTTCTGTATTTTTCAGTATGTGAAAAGGAAGTCATGCCTCGGAATTTATAGGCAATTGTCGGAAGAGGTATGATTTCTGTTCGTAATGTGAACAGATATTTGAAAGGAAGAGGTGTCTGTTCAAAAGGGAAAACCAACGTTCGGCATTTTAGATTTCAGTTAATTTCGTTAACTACTGACTGACACTTAATTAATTCTTAAATAATTAATTAAATAAACGTGTCAAAAAATTAATTTTGCTACTGTGTTAAAACACTCCAGTAATTAATTAAAGCTATGCTACAGCACTGTATTTTCTAAGAATATTTTAGAATATATGTTTAAGCTAAGCTCGCTATGGGCCGGTTTGTAACTTTTCTATTGGTGATTAATGAAAGATTTAGTTACCTAAAAAAGAAGAAATTAAAAAACAAGCAAAGAAAATGACATATCGACTATTAATTAATTCTCCTTGTATTTTTCAATCTTTGTTTTTCTCTCTTGAATCTTACGGAACCAAGCACCAGAATAGCACAAGAAGTTAAATGCAAATCTCCTTACAAATAGATACCAAATGGATGGAATTTGATTCAAAAGCTCATGATCCTTAATTCAACCGTTCCTAGGATGGTGTTCTCTCACTCATTACTTAACCCAAGTGATGTTGTTGCTAGCATCTGTTGGAGCCAAGTAATTAAAGAAGCTTCACTAACGTTGGAGAGTAGTCCTTCCGGCATCTGTTGGATCCTAAATTAATATAGTAGGTTGAGTTCTTACTACTATATATAAATGGTGAAATCTAATAGCGCATGGTTATCGCTTTATCACATAGCGTAGTGCAAATCTTTAATTTGAGAAGTCGAGTAGGGAATTGGCTTCTTTTTTTCTTTCTCTTTTTCCATAAGCAAGGAATTGGCTACACATCCTCTTTTTCATCAATCATAAATATGATGACCCGGTAAACCTGCTATTGGAGGGACAACTAAATTGAAGGTTAAACGTGCAACATCTACATATCAAATTGTGTGTGCATTAGAAAAATAAAAATAAATAAATACTACTACTATTAATAATAATAATAAATAAATTTGCATGCAGGTGCATGTCCATGTGCATTGGGAGCAGGTCTTCCTTTTAATACAGTACGATGTTAAATATAAATATAAGATAAAGTAAGGAGTAAAGTGTAAATAGTCATTCTTGTTATATTTAGTGTCTCGTTTCAGTGTTAGGCAAAGGCTTTAACTAATATGCTGGTGTTGAACCTTATCCGTTTCATTGTCGGTTCTTTAACTGCTCAACTTCAGTTTGTCAAGTTTCTGCCTGCTATAGTATTTTTGCTTCTCTTCCACGCCTAAATATTTAACATATATATACAAACAGTAACACGCCTTTTTGGGTATAACATTATTTGGTGTTCGATATCCACTTTGAAATTTGACTAATCCAGATTTGTGCCAAATATTCCACGCTATAACAATACGCATACGCATCGTTCGTCTCATTCTCTTTATTTTGCAAGGTTGGAATGCGGAACATGAAAACTAAATCGGAGGGTCGAATAAAAAAAATCTAACACATCCTTGGAAGTCCAACTGATATATTTTTTTTTTTTTTTTTTTTGCGTACTTAGTCCATATGATGCTAAAGTTACTTATTCAAACTAAATTCAAAATGTTGCAAATACGTATTTTCCCAAAATTTTTCTATTCTTTTTGCATTTTTACTCGGCAATCCTAAAGAAGACAATAGATTTTAAACTCGTAGAGAAAAATTTAATTGTCTTGCATAGAAGAGAATAAAACAAGGTAAGATAAATTGAATAAAATATGAATAAGATAATTTGGGATAAGGAGTAAAAATAGCTGTCTGCGATCTACACATAAATATTTCGGAAAAGGGTCAAATATGTCCTTATACTATTAAAAAGGGTCTAATATTACCCTCCGTTATACTATCAGTCCAAATATACCCCTAACGTCATACTATCGATCCAAATATATCTCTGACATCATGAAAGTCGTACAAACCTATCCTTCCTTCGTTAACTGCCTCCCCTATGAACACATTTTATTGCTACCCCACCATTTCACCTTATTTGCAGCTACCAAGTTCAATTACTTTAAAGTTCTATCATTATTTTGAAGACTTCACTGCCTTTATTTCCTGTTGCTTTTCAAAATACATGTTGCTTCTCCGGCCGATCCTGGAATTGTACGTACCTTTCACTTGATCTTACAATTTTGTGTTTTATTTTACATTTCCTTGTGTTGCCGCTGAATTTGTAAGACCTGTTTAGGGAAAATTTAGTAGCACTTTTATTTTAACATAAAACGTAAAGAGAGAAAAAATGGTAGCCTTCCAGAAATTTGGTCGAAGAGAAAGAAACAAAAAAAATAACTCTCGTGTCTAGGTTAATTTTCTTTTTCACCATGGTCAATTTTGAAACCTTAAACTAGTTTGCATATATCTTTGCTTAGTTTTTTATATAAAACAAAATGTATTTTCGTTCGTATAAGCATGAATTTTGAATAGCAAAATCAGAATTTTCTCGGTTCACGTTGTTTTATATTATCTTTAGCTATTAGCATTTCTTTTGATATAGTTTGTTTGTATATCTTTGATCTGTGATTTTCTTCAAATGAAAGAGAAAGAAAGGTTGTGGGGAAGGGATGAAAATGAGAGTATAATGGTGAGGTAGTAATGAAATGTTGTCATAGGGAGGCAGTTAACGGAGGAAGGATAGGTTTGTACCACTTTTATGATGTCAGAGATATATTTGGGCCGATAGTATAACGAAGGGCAATATTAGACATTTTTCAATAGTATAGGAACGTATTTGACCTTTTTCCGTAAATATTTTGGACCACACAGAGTACTATTGATCCGAAAAAAATAGGGAACAATTGATAAATAGTCACTTTTTAGCTACCTTTCAAATTGTATTTACAAACTAGCCACTCATTAATGCAAAGATACAAGCTGGACAAAAATTACCCCTATCTAAAACACGTAAGAACTCCAGTAATTGATATCGAATTTCAAATTTTTTTAGAGGTGAAACTCCAACATAATACACTGGAGATTGAAAAACTTTCTATCTGTGAAATTTCAATAGAAATTTCACTTTGATGAACAACTTAACAGATAGGTGGAGAAAAATATAGCATCAGCTCTACCAACTCAGTAGAGAAATATCTGAAAAATAGAAGTATGTCAATCTGATAGACTTCAGTAAACAACTTAAAAAATAGATAGAGTAATAACAACATAAACTCTATCATTCGGTAAAAAAAATCCTAAAGAGCAAAAGTATGACAATTCGATAGACTTTAATGAATAATTTAATCAGGTAGATAAACCCCCGAAGAACTATATGCGGTTTCGAAGTTATTTTTTAAATACCGCTAATTTTGGGATATTCAGCTAAGACCAGCTCCCAAAAGTTCCTTTTGTGTAAATCACCCATACAGTCTAGGGGTGAAAATAGCACAGGCTAGCCAGTTTTTGGACTGGTAATTGACAAATAGTCAGCGCTTGCAAAGTCATTGAAAAATAACCACTATTTTGCTGCAACACGAAAAGTTCCAGCATAGCATACTGGAGATTGATGCACCTGTGTATGAACTTCCAATATATTATGTTGGAACTTCATCATACAGAAAGTTCTAGTATAATATACTGAAGATTAGAGCACCTGTGTACTTCCAGCATATTATGTTGGAAGTTCACATGTAAAAAATTCGAACTCCAGTGTATTATGCTGGAATATTTTTCGAATTTTGAACAGTATTTTCGTTCAGATTTATCTTTACATTAAAAATGACTAAATTTCGATTACTTTTGAAACTATATTTTTCAATTACCACTTGTGGCATTTTTAAATTCACCCGGTTTGGGATCTCTACTATCGAGGCCCATTATAGTAATTGAACCCCAAAGGCCCGAACAAATTGCCACACGCAAAACGGGTTAGAGTCGGGTCTCCACCTGGTTGATGATCAGCAAAAATGGAAGAAGACGACGGAAGGAGAGAAGCTGCGATAGCATCAGCACCATCTCTACAGCCCAATTTTACCTCCAAAAAGGGTCTCAACCCTGCTCAAATTTCCAAGTTTCATGTAACCCCTTTGTCCTTTGCATCACTTTAGTCGATTTTATCATACGATAAAATATCTAAATTGAACCAACCTTGTTGTTTGAAATCATACACCTTAAAAATTAGCTCCATTTATTCTTCTTTTTTCTCTCTGAAAAAGTAGTAATTGCTGAATGTGGTGGGAAAACCAGGATTTTTCGTTGGTTGTTTTTCTAGATTATTCCTCACTTTATTCATTTATTTCCAGTTTTGAACTTGTGCTTTGCTAGGAAATTTGGTTGATGTTACTTTGGAAGTCTGTGATGCAGCAAGTAACCAAACTTGTATAACCTTAGAACTAGTGGCAAAGCCAGGAATTTTCTCAACGGTGTTCAAACTTGAAATAAGTAAAAAAAATAATCCGACAAAGGGTGTTCTACATGTTATGTACCTCCAAAATCTAATAGTTTACCTATATAAGCAGTGTAATTTTCCGACAAAGGGTGGCCAGTTGACCACCCTAACCCAAGTGTGCCTTCGCCCCTGCTTAGAACTACATATACATTGGCTGAATACGTAGGACTAGAGGAAGTTGTAAGTCTTGATATTGGAGGTCTCTTTTCTTGTATGAGAGGATGCAGAGCTAGCAGTGTCATTTGTTCGCTCTTTTATGTTGAATTATGCAATATAAACATTTGCTAACAGTAGTATCCAAAGCAAAATTGAAAAGGTTGAAATACATTGACTGGTTATGCTGAAAACACTAGAATCAATAGAAGGGTATTAAGTGGAAATACATTGAGTTGTCTGCCTCACTTCCTTTATGTAGCATGTGGAATTAAGTACTTGCAAATGTTTTCAAATTATGAAGGGGAATTTCACTTGGAAAAGAAGATGTTCCATATGTTAAAATACATCGCACTATTTTGCTCAGAATGCTATAAGTGATTGTTGGATGCTTTTAAGGTTCTCAATGTATCTCCACATATATATTTTGATGTTCCAATTAATGGTCCCTTAAACATTTTCTCTAAGTCGTGGAATAAGGGTTGTTGTGGTTTTGGGCCAATCGGTTGGATACATAGTTACGAGATGATAAAAGCGCTCTAAAAAGAATATATCAAAAGAATACTGTCAACAACAACATTGGCCTCATTTGTTATTTTTAAGATTAAGACGTCTAAATCTGAATACATATATGAATATGAAGAAGTGTATTAAGATTAAGACATCGATTCAATACACATCTGAATATTAAGATGTTTATTAAGATCTGAATACTAAATGATTAAGATTGTTTGTTTTTTTAACATCTGAATATATAAAATTTATCTTTATTTAAAAATTAATAAACATAAAATTTTAATAAATTGGTAGTGATAGCGATTATGATTGAGGATGGTGGTGGTGGATGGTAATAGTTAATAATGGTGGGTGGTCGCTGTGGTTGTGATTGAGGAAGGTGATAGTGGGTGGTGGTAGTTTATAATGGTGGACAGTGCCGGCTATGATTATTGATGGCAATGGGGTGGTTAGTTGTGGTAATTTGAGGTGGGTGAGTGTGTGGTTATGATTGAGGTTGATGGTGGTGGGGTGATGGGTGGTGGTAGTGGTGGCAGCTATGGTTGAGGATGGTGGTGGTGGTGGTAGTAGTAGTTGATAATGGTAGGCGGTGGCGGCAGTTAGTAATGAATGTGTATGATAGTATCTTAATGAAATTAAGTCTTTGTTAAAGATCTTAACCATACAGACCTATTCAGATCCATAAAGTGGTTGTGAAGTAAAAAAAACAAACACACTGATTAAGATCTAAATGGTTAAGATTCAAATTTTAAAAACAAACCCACTGATTAAGATCTAAATGTTTAAGATTCAGGCTTTAAAAACAAACACGCTTAATGTTTGAGATCTGAATGATTAAGATTCAGACCTCCATTAAGTGCAAACAAATGAGGCCTGAATGAATGATCTGTCAGAGAGATTCAAAACTTGCTTGCCGAGCTTGGCAACAGGGATGGTAAGTTCTGTGTTAAATCATGCTATCGGATACTATTGAACCTATTGGAAGTTGAAAGAAACATTGGCCATGGAAAATGTAAAATATAGGTGTCTACAAATTTGTACTTTAGGTGCAGGAAAAACCTTGTAATTGAATTGGAAGACATTCTGGGTTTCTTCGACTCATTACACTGATAGGAGGCAACTCCAGACACTTTGTATACATTCAGTACCTACTTGGTACTGTTTTATTATAAAACTTATTAAAAGAACTTGCTTGCTGAGCTACAGGTTAGGGACAACATCAATTAACCATATGGAAATTGGATATAGAGATGTGTGTGCATCGTTATTTTTTGTTCTTTCATCTTAGTATGACTGGATTGATCTTTTAAATATCATATGCATTGGATTTGCCAGGAGTTGCACCGAAGACGCCTAAAAATAAAAGCAAGATCAAAGGTCAAGGATAAATCAAAAGGTGTGTTGTTTGATTCCTCCACACTTTGTTTACATTTTCAACTATATTTTTTCCTATTTGTTTTATTATTTTCTATTGACTATGAATTTCTTGTTAACATTGTGATGAAGAGAAGTTTTCAGGAACTCTTGCTGAGGTGGGAAAGTATCATGGTAAAGATAACAATGCCAAATGCAAGGAGGCAATGGGTGAAAAATCAATTAAAACAGCTGAAGATCCAAGAATTACATTGTCCATAAGCAGTCTGACGGACCTTTCATCCTCACAAGAAGACAATCTAGTAGGACATTCACTGTCAAAAAAGCGGCAGAAGTTGCATTGGGGGTATGATCTTTCAAAATGTTTGCTATTGTTACTTTTAGAGCAAACAATTGGATTTAATGCCAAAGCAAATTTAACAGTATGGTACCATAAGTGTGGCATTTTGGTTGGTTATGTTTCCTTTCTTTTGCTTTTTGACTTTGTGTACTTTATGCTTTTATTAATCGTGCATATTTGACCAACTGTAGGCTTGATACCAAGGAGAGATGGGAAAGGAAGTCCAATATGTAGAGACATCACCTTCTGGAGTTTGCAATGCTGCTACCATGCTAGATTGCTCCAAAATCCATTGGAGGCAGCGTCTTTGATCTACGGGTCAAATATAAGATGATTGTATGAATTAAGATGATTTCTGACTAAATTATCTCCCTTGTAAACCCAAGCTTTGAAGTGTCAAGATGTATATTGATCTCTAGGTTTATGAGGAAATGGGAATTAAGTCTCGACTTAAAAAAAAAAAGTCTCGACTTAGGTGTAGATCAACCAATTTCTGCTAAATCGCTCTGATTCTTAAGGGCTTGAACATTTCACTTGTAAATGTGGATGTGTTTTGCTTGTTAATCGATAGTGTTTTTCTTGCAAAAGAAGAAAGAAAGAAACAAGAGATCATATAGTCTGAATATCCAGCTAACTGACTAGGAGTATGTTGTCTCCTCTTTATGTCAACAACGCCCAGTCCCTTTTTTGCTCTCAAACTGGTTTGTCTGGAACTGACGACTATCTTCTTAAACAACCTATATGGGTGTTTTTAATTTTCAGAACACTGTCGCATCTATACTGGGTGGAGTTCAATTCGTTATTAGGTATTTATTTAGTCATTTAGATAATTGACTGAGATTTCTTATTTAGCTGTGCAGTACACACCTTGTAGTCCGACTTTTCCCCGTACACACCTTCTGTGGATTCAACTTCCGATGCAACATCCAACGATGGATCCAATTAAACTTCTTCGTCATGTATACTTAATTTCAGCAACTAATCTCGCTAATACTGCCTAAGAATTACTGATTTCAGCTGGGGGTATAAAGGTTTGAACACAGTGGAGTCCAGTATAATATTGCCGTCCCTCTGGTCAAAATAACTTATTTCAGGTAGGCAGTGACTGTCAGATGACACCTCATTGTTAACAGATCTAAGCTTCACTGAAGTAAGTACAGTAGTAAATAATCAAAGGCTGAAAAGACGTTTGGCGATGGCTTTGGAGACTTCTCATTTTGGAATAAAACTATCAAGCAACTTGCATACCTAAGCTTCACCGTACACAAATAATTAACGCTGAGAAAGTCTTGAGATGGATTCTGAAATACTCATTTATACGTGGATAATCTTTCATACCAGTTGCATGTTTGTTACAATGTCGCACCATTCTTGATGCCGAAGTACAAGAAAATCAAACAGACGGCTAAAGGGTAAGTGATACAACTCCAGTCTCGCAACAGACTTCCACTGGGCAGTATCTCTTCAAAATCTACACCACTGGATGGCGGAAGCTGAAATTACTCAGCTGTTCATATGGTACCACTCATATTGCTGGACTTAACTCACGCTCTATGTCCTCCAGTGATCGCCCTTTTGTCTCCACGACATTACCGACTATATACATGACAGCAAGAAGACAAACGGATGCAAATCCCAGGTACACCGTACTGATTCCAAATTTAGTTACAATGCTCAAGAAGTACAGGCCAATAAAGAAGTTTGATATCTGTTCAAGGAGAAAGATGAGTTGGCTGTTAGAGACAATAAGTAAACATGGAGTGAATGAACCTTCGACTAATCTTACAATGCTGCAAATACCACCACAATCAATTCCTACTTTTTCTGTTTTTCATATTTATCTTCCTACAGCTCATGCTGGGAAAATAACAATCAAAAGCAAAAGATACTTCTTAAACGAAAGAAGTAAACGATACACTAAAAATCAAAGAGCCAAGGGACTACTGTGTTTGGTGCTTCAATAAAATGCATATTTCTCTAAGCACCCTGACATGCTATATTACTCGAGAGGCATGGCATTGAGAAATATACTCGGAAGACATTCGAGCATACTTCTGTCAGCACACATTTCAGCTTATTGTGATGTTAGGACTTTGGCATAAAAGTTTGCTTCCAGCTAAATCACGGAACACCATAAATGATGTTTATAGCAGTTATAACCTTTTGTTTGTCAAAAAAAGGAAAAAGAAGACTCACCCAATGCATCCCCAAAGACAAAGCCACCGCTTTTGCCCTAATTCTGGAGGCAAATATCTCAGGAAGTAGAAGAGCAGGAACAGGACCAGCACCAAGTGAGAAGGACAACACGTAGCTGAAGGAAAAAAGGTAACAGGAAATATATATATACATTTCATTTGCATTCCTTATTAAAAACAAAAAATCATTTGCATTGACAATGGAAAAAAAAGGGCCAAATAACAGAAGAAATTGCTCTGGTGGAAAAAAGGAGGAGGAGTAATGATCTAACAGCAGGGAAGCACATGATACTTACAGGACAGTACCAAGAACAGCTAGTGTGCCAGAATATGGTGTCAGGACCTTCCAAGTGAAGGACAAGGAAAGCAACATCATTGATGCAGCCTGTGAAAGGAGAATATGATGAGAATCAGAATAAGATGGATAGAACAAGATAAAGCTAAAATAGAATAAATCAGAAACAAGCCATAAATCAGGAGGATAAAAGCGTCATGTCCCTCAGGCCTCAGCATATGCATGCATGGGATGCTGCTAAAGAACCATCTTAGCATTGACAACTAGATGCAAAAAGAAATGAGTTCAACTGCCAAGGATTGTTTAGGATAAGACCGTGCAAGTCTTAGGCAAGCTATCCCAGAGAGCTTCATGTTGGAATTTACTCTGCGGGATGCTTATAGTTATGGAGTATTTCAAAGACCTCAAGTTTACCTTTATAAGACTAACTTCCCTTGTGATTTGGAATATTATACTCACTCCTTATTTTGATCTTTTCATAACAAAACTTGTTGAAATTATAAGATTTTTATATTTTTCATAAAAGTGCCCTTCTTGGATATTAATTATTGAATGGAAAATTTTCACAAATCCATCAAGGTTACATTTCTAATACTTACATTAATCATGGGTTGAGATATTATGTTCACTTCCTTATTCATAACGAAATTGAATTCAAATAATAACTTGTTATACATCCCGAAGTTGACGCCATTTTTACCTTGATTATTAGGTGCTATATTTGTAATAAGAAGCTCTATTCAATTTTAAATAAAAATCATTTATGCTATATATATTGGAAAAATAGTACTATCTGTGTGCTAAAAAATAAATATAGAAACTCGACAAGAAAATTTAAATAAGAATTAAGAGAGCCAAAAAGGAAAAAGAGAAAAAGAAAATTGTAAGATGCTTATCACTTATTTAATTATATCACATTGAACTCAGTTCCTCATTTCCATAATGGACTGCCCAAAGTTCGTTCATGAGCAACAATAAGGCTTCCACTAAGACGTGAAATGGCTATGGCATTCATAGAAATATGCAGGCGTCAAACAATTATCAGTTGATATTATCCTAGAGGTGCGTCCCTTCCCGGACCCTGCGTGAATGCGGGCTGCTTTGTGCACTGGGCTGTCCTTTTTTTAGTTGATATTATCCTAAACTTTGGGGTAAAATCAAGTATAATAGAGTGGAGAAAAATGAAGATTTAAATCTGAAGGTATATAATCACTGGACCTTAGCTTCTAATGGTGTTCCATCTCACTTAAATGAAGCGGAGAAATCTGCATGGTGTGAACTTCCACACCCACAACCTATTTTATAGGTTCATATACTTACAGTTTGTCTATTAATTGGGAGAATTACACGCTTCTCCATTTTCAGTCAAGGATACACAAGGACATCTTTGGAATAATAGAAATATTCTATCATTTAAATCAATCTTGTTACAGAAAAATCGAAATAAGGGAGGCTACTGTAAAATCTTAAACTACGAGGTAGGTTAAGGTCTGTGAAATTCTCTGTTATGGTTATGGTTCTAAGTTTCACATTATCATCTTAGAAGTCTAAGATTCACAAAGAGAAATCAAATGCCATGACATTTGACATTTGGATTAGAAAACGGTTTGGTCCTGTATAAATTTGGTCTCCTTCTAAAGAAAACAATGTTTGTGTTAGGATTTTGCATTTGGTTTTGGAAGAACTGGTCGTGTGCTGTAAGAATTATTTTCTCAAAACACCAACTTAGCATTATGGTTTTATGGGGGAAAAAACAATGGCTGGTTTTTTCCAAATCAAAACAGTTATTTCCAAACAGGCCCAAGCAAAGTGGTCTAGATATCCCTCTAAGCAAGGATATAAGGTTTTTAACCAAGAATATCAATTTTGATCATGAATATATAAACTGAGTTTTACATTTCTTTAGGTTCTTACAAACCATAACCAATAACAGAAAATGATTTAAAAAGTGGTTTATTTATCACTTAAATTCAAACGATAAGATTCGTCACTGTCTCTACTGCGTAAATGAATTGCATCACACTATGACAGGGTATAACGTTGCTAGTGCTAGAGATAGTTAGAACTTCTGGAAGTACAAGGTCCTTCAACAAACAAAAATTTTGAATGTTCTGTTTCGATGAAGATTTTTCTGTTTTTTCATATGTAAATATGTGTGCGCGCGTCCATCCAAATGCTACCATAATCTTTAAAGAGATTACATGTAATAATCAACTAAAAGTAAAAATATCACTCCTTAAAGGATTAAGGCAGTTCAGTTCCAAGTAAGTTGTATGTATAAACTCCATCAAGGACTCAAAGTGACGTACCATTCCAGTAAAGCTTACGAGCAACAGACTCTTTCTTCCTTGTTTGTCCATCAAAGAGGATGCCACCATTGTCCCTGGATACATATATACCTAATTAGAAAAATATATTCTATACTTAGTAACAGATGTTCTCGGAACTCTTGAGGAGAAGACTAACCAAAGACGTTGGCTGCTCCAACCAGAGCACTGGCTGCTACATCAGATGAAATTCCAGCACTTCGGAACACTGCAGTGGAATAATAGACCACAGCATTTATCCCAGCAAACTGCTGGAACAAGAACAAAGCTGCACCAATGCTAACAACTGCAATGACGACAACAATTAGATCATTTTGGCGGTACAATTGTCTCATTTTGGTTGTACAATATAGCACAGAAATATCAGGAGCTCAAACTATCAAATACATTTGGAACTAAGGAACGAGTGACCATAGACTGATAATAGCACATTACGAACAAACTTAGGTGGAGAAATGTGTGCGTACAAGCATAAACTTAGGCTCTTATTGTCTGGAGAATAATTAAGTTGTCAGTAACAGTTCTCTTCCAACCAAGAAGATTATGAAGGTCACGAATTGAGGAGGACAACAGAATTTAAGGCCCATTATTCTACATATTTAAACCCAAACACTGCCCCTCCCTCCCCCAAAAAACAAAAAAGGCAAAGTTGATCGAGGAATAACAAGAAGAAAAGAAAAGGAGACACATACCAGACTAAAACCTATGCTTCAGTGATAATTAAGGTTTGGAACTTAAGCAAAATAACTGAAAGACAGTTTTTCTTTATTGCAGCAGAACAGAACTACACACCACTGTTTAAAAGTTCCTGACAATGGTGGCACAAGATAACAGCCAAAAGCCAAATGTTAACAATATGACAAAATGTACAGAAATTTAAGTACGTTCTTTAACAATATGACAGGAAACTATTAGACCTAAGGATATAGAGAACTGAGGTTCAGACGCTTAAACAGTCACGTATAATCAACATTATCTCCAATACTTATCGATCAAAGATATACCTTTCCAATAGCGGCTACTAAAAAGATCAAGCCACCCAGCATCTGGTTCTGAAGAACCCTGCGCAGAAGCTTCCAAATCACCCATAACCTCAGCAACTCTTTCTTTGCCATATAGCCTTTTAATAGATGTCTCAGCTTCAGAAATTCTTCCTTGCTGCCAGATAAAAGTGAATAGTTTAGGTAAGATTATAAGTCTCCGACATAGATTTTAGCAGTAGAAAGGAAATCCATAACGAAGATTTCAAGCTAGAAAGAAAGATCTCATGAGAAAACCTGAAAGAGCCACCGAGGACTTTCTGGAGAAAATGCCATTCCTAACGCAAGTAAAACAGATGGAATAAGTGCTATACCAAACATTGTTCTCCACCTGACATATGAATTGGGAGACAAGTAACTTAATGGATTTAACATTAACCCAAAAATTTAATCATCACAAGAACTGCAAAGGTTAGACAAATCCATGCTCGTTAGTGTTTCTGAAGTCTGGCAACTACTAGTTGTTGAACCTTATTCATTTGTAAACAAGGTAGATGCAAAAGATATCAGTTAGAAAGGCCAATAAGAAATAGTCAGTCATTCAACTGGCTAAGGAGAGATATATGGAAGTAGAATATCCAGTAAGGCCCAGAAATAAGTAAACAAATAAATAACATTAACAGGTAATCCTGTTTCTGGTTTTGGTGATGTTGTTCTTTGTTTCATGGTTTCTTTTGATGGTACTGATCTATTGCCTCTTTTCGTCTTCTTGAGCCGAAGGTATTTCGGAAACAACCTCTCTACCTCATTGGGTAGGGGTAAGGTCTGCGTACACGCTACCTCCCCAGACCCCACTAGTGGGATTTAACTGGGCCATTGTTGTTGTTGTTGTTGTTGTTGTTGTTGTAACAGGTAATCCTGTGGGGGCCTGCTTGCTCTGGCTTCAATTACAAAAGTTAAAATTCAGAGGTACACAACTTGATTTGGTGCTTCCAATAATATCCAAAATGGTTGTTTAGAGAAATATTCCCTAAGCATGAACATTTTTGGCATCTGGGACATTCCAAAAAGATCACTGCATGTCAAAACTACAGAAACAGAGTATTGCTCTCTGCTTTAGCACCAAAAGCTGGAGTATGGCACTGCTAATAGCAATTAGAACCATTGCTGATTAGAAGTAATCATTTTACTTCAAATTCTTTCTCAAGGAAAACCAAAAACAAGGCACAAAGAAATTCCCTGATAAAAAGTGTAACACCCCACAAATTTGAATCAGTTGTAGATGCATTAAATGAGTATTAATATGATGATTATCAATTGGATGTGATAATAAGTGTACGAGGAATATCATAGGTGATTTGGGGTCCAAGAAGAGATCTAAGTCTAAGCCAAGTTGGAAAATTACATGATAGACTAAAATTCCAAATGAGTACGCACAAGACCAAACTTTGCACGAGCATATTTACATTTATATAAGGTTTTATGTGATACACAACTTATCAAATAAAAGATCTTTGAGTCTAGTTTCTAACGCTTCAAACCGTTCGTCATTTGGACACTCCTACCAGAAGTTATGACCAAATTACCAAAACAGCGCAGAATTTTACACTACCGCGCCGCCCCATGCGCGCGCGGCTGTGTAAATTAACAGAGCACCTCCAAATTTCATTTCTAAACACATTTTTCATTACCACGCCGCCCCATGCATCGCCCCATGCGCCGCGGCTGTGCAAATCTGCGTTTTTTTGTCAACCCGACCCTATTTTGATATAAAGCCTTCGGGGGTTATTTTCCCCACTTTATTTGGACGAATTTTAGGGTCTTCCTCCACCCTCTCAAGACCTCCAACCCCTCCCATCGTCAAGGTAAGTAATCTCCATTATCTTGGTGTGAATTTCATCATTTATACACAAGTATTGATGAAATCTACACATAAAATACTTAGATCTTCAAGGGATTTCTTCAAGAACTCAAAGGAGGGTTTTGCAAGATTCTTCCAAAAAGGTAATCCTACACCCTTAGACTTACATATATGGATTTATTAAGGGAATATGAGTATGAATAAGTATTGGAACTCTTGGTATGGTGATTGGAAATCATAAGTTCCCAATTTACTTACCCAACTATTATAGAGAGTGAAAGATGTTTATTTAATGGAACTCTATTGGTTAAGGTGTTGTTTACCTTATGGGTAATAAAGAATAATATTGATTATAACCATTTGAGACTTTAGAATTTATCCAAGAGCAAGATAATGGGTTATTTGGTGTAGGAACACCATTAATAGGGATTACGAAGCTTTATACTCACCAAGTGTTTGATAATATGCCTAAATGGCTTAAGTTATGGAATTTGTTACTAATATTTGGGTTCCATTGGATGTTGCTATTGTAGATTGAAGGTTCTTAGTATTGTGGATCATTGTAGTATCAATAAGGGGCGAAATTGAGGTATGTGAGGCTAACTCTCTATGTTTGGGAATGTTAATGATTCTCCCTACACTACGTTTCTTTTATGACGTTACTAATTGCTTTAGAAATATAGTTAAGCCCAGTTCCTTGAATAGTTGTAGAACTTCTATTCTCTAACTTCATAACTCGTTCATGACTTTCATTCTGAACGTTGTGAGCTCAGTGCGTATTCAATATAGACTTGGGTTTGATGCCCCCAATCTTAGTATAGATTACTCAGTATGCCATAAACAGTTGAAGTTTCAGTGTTCATAATCAGTTCAAGAATACATGTCTTAGTCTAGTCCTATTCAGTATTCTAGTATTATGTAACTCAGTGTGATCCAGTATTCCAGTATTATGTAACTCAATGTGATTCAGTATTTCACTATCATATATTGCAGCATGATTCTCAGTTCCTGATTTTAAATCCCTGAATATTGAACACTTGTATTTGGGCCCGAGGCTGCAGTTTATGCTTTATGCATCTTTGGGCCTGAAGCCGCAATTTATGCTTTATGCATTTTGGACCTGAGGTCGTAGTTATGTATACGTATACTTGGGCCCGAGGCCACAGCTTGTGCACATAGATATATTGGGCCTGAGGCCGCAGTTTAATATTCAGATAAACAGGTTGTTCATCATTCAGAAGAGGGAGTATTCATATCCTTACTTCCTTTCAGTTCAATTATTAGTTACCGTTCAGTTATTAGCTATCATATCAGTTACCAGTTATCAGTTTAGTTATCAGTTATCAGTTCAATTACCAGTTATCAGTTCAGTTATCAATTATAAATTCTCAGTTATCAGCGTAGTTTCAGTTTCAGCATTTATAATTCATTCTTTCAGTTGCTTTACATACCAGTACAATTCAAATGTACTGACGTCCCTTTTGCCCGGGGCCTGCATCTCACGATGCAGGTAATGATTTACAGGTTGATGATTCCGAGAGCTAGGATTCTCGTACCAGCTATTTGGTGATCCCCAGTTCTTTCGGGGCATTATCATTACTTTACAGACTTTTAATATTTACAGACAGTCAGTGTTTTCAGTACTTCAATAGAGGCTTCATAGACTAGAGTAACGGTTAGACAGAGTCTCAGACTTTTCATGTTAAGCCATGTTGGTTGCAAATATGTTTCAGAATTGTATTAGTATTTCCGCACTTTGATTTATATCATTCAGACTTTCAGTACATCAGCATGTGTTAGTTTATCTTCCGCATATAGTATGTTATGATATCACATGTTGATTCAGCCAGCCAGTTGGTTCGCTCGGTCACATGTAGTCAGACACCGAGTGTCGTGTTACGTCCAGACCCAGGTTCGAGGCGTGACAAAGCTTGGTATCAGAGCACCTAGGTTCAAGAGTCCTAGGGAGTCTATGAAGTCGTGTCCAGTGGAGTTTCCTTTATATGTGTGTGGCGGCCACTCATGGTTAACTACGAGGACATTCAGGATTGTCTCACTTCTTTCTACTCTAGATCGTGCCATGAAGCTTAGTGGAACAGTTACCTTCTCTTCCTATCGAATTCCAAATGTATTGGATGCCCAAGCGACGCGCAGGAGAAACCTATGGTTCTAGAGAGGACAATTGCACATTGGGGTATATCTATGAAGTACATGTTGGTAACAAATAAGAGTTGAGAGGATGTTGAAAGTGGGATGCAATGGATAGTAGTACAGATTAGAGCATAACCTTATCAGAAAGTACAAAAGTAGTCATTATGTTCTATGGTTATCAGTTTAACTCAGTTACCAGTTATACAGTCTTTCAGTTAGCAGGTTTATGGTTATTCAGTATGCCAGTTGTTTGTTATTCAATTACCAGACCTCCAATTCAATTCTTAATGTTTCAAAATTTCTAGAGACTTAGGAGTATACAGTGATGCATATGGATGCTCAAAGAAAATGTAAGTAACAGTGATTATAGCAAAATCTTCTCATGTTTTAGGTATTAAGACCCAAGACTCACCGGATGGTGCATAAAGTGATTATCAGATGTGTATGGCAGTGTATCCACATGTCAGACCTCACGGTGTAACAGGTTAAGAATTCAACCACAAAAGGCATAGAATTGATCACTATAGTTTTGGACAGAAAAGAGCCTAAGGGAAATATAGCTAAGAATAATATGATGTCGAAATGAGAACCAAGAGCAGGCGACATTGAATTTTAGGGAATGATTTTAAGTTGGTTAGATTTATTCAAATCAGAACTAGAAAGTACCATGTCAGCAAATTTGTATACGAAGTGGCTATTATTGTGAGATAAAATATATGATAGTTCCCCTTCACATGATGTGACTATGTGTTAGGCCGGAGGTTTATAGTCTGTAATGAATTTGAAGTGTATAGAAAGTTTGGGGTTAGATATTCCAATTTTATTTAAGACAGATGAAATTTCCCCAAGTGTGATCCATGTGCATAGTTCAAAAAGAATGATAGTGTACGGCAAAAGAATATGGTCAGATTATGAGGAAGGTTAGGATAAACCTTATGCTTCACTTAGTTATTCAAAGCAGAGCAAGAAAATATGATGCTAGCAGGTGGTTAGTAAAAGAATAGTAAATAAGTTTTGAGTAAATATAGTGAATTAGCAATTTCAGCAGAGCTAGTAGAGGTAAGATTTGATTCACTTAGTTAGGTTAACACCAGTGAGTGGATGACAGTTTGAAATACGGAAACACATGTTAGAACCCAAAGAGTTTAAGTTAAACCCGAAGTACAGTGGCAGTGGAAAAAAAATCAGCTAGCAGTGAGAGAGCAAACTATAGAAGAATACCCTTTAAGTATTATAGAAAAGGGGTTTCCCCAAGATTGACAGTGTGAGCAGAGTTAAATTATTAAGATTGTGTATGATAGGTGTGAATATATTAGCTTTTCGTTATGTGAATAATTTAGTTTTTCCTAGCTCAGAAGTAAGTTGGGAGATGAGTCGTCATTGACGCAGAGTGCAAAGAATTGCAGAAAATAAGGAAGGTTATTTGGATCCCAACACAAAAAGAAGGATCCGCAAGTATAAGACCTTTGGTCTAAGGGGTGAAGCAAAAATTTTCAGTAAGTCCAGTTAGAGATTTGAAACCCGAATAGTTAGCATGGATATGAAAGAGAAAATCAGTTCGATAATGAGGGAAAATTGTATAATTACCACAAGGAATATGTCTAGCATGTGTAAGAAACACAAAGTGAGTAGAATGACCACCGAACTTAGTTATTGATGATAAAGTGATCATAGATAAGCTATAAAATCATGCACAGTTATGTATTACGAGGGCAGTGCCATTGCACGAGACTCTAATATTCCGAGTAGTGGTCAGTGACTTAGCTCACAACAATACTATAAGTGTTTTCAGGAAGTGCTTAAGAAAATAATCAAGTGTGGGAAGTGTAATTCATGATTGAGGTAGATAAGAGAACTTTGGTGAAAGAAGTTCACCGCTTAGCCCAGCTAGGAGTTCAATTTGCGTACTCCAAAGATAGTAGAGTTGTTGTCTAGAATAGGACATATTCCTCCTTAGTAGCGGAAGTGAAGGAGAAATGGTTTGATGATCCCTACTTATTGTAGCTGAAAGAGGGGATTCACATGCATAAGACAATGGCTTTTTAACAAGGGGGAGATTGATGGTACTTTGAGGTACCATGATAGATTGTGTGTTCCAACCATAGATGGACTTAGCGAGTGAGGAAGATGTTAGAAGCCCATAATTCCAGGTATTTTATCCACCTAGATTTTCCAAAGATGTATCATAATATTAAGGAGATTTACTGGTGGAACGACATGAAAAAGAAAGTTGCAGACTTTGTGGCCAAGTGTCTGAATTGGCAGCAAGTGAAAGTCGAGCAGCAGAAAACCAAGTGTTTACCTCAGAACACACACATCCTTTAGTGGAGATGGTAAATATGGACCTTATAGTAGGATTATCTCGCCCATTTTGAAAGCATGATTTTTATGGGCGAAGGTGTAGACTGCCAATTAGTTGGTTTGAAGTTGCAAAGTGGAGTTGCTGGGACCAGATTTGGTCAATCAGCCTATGGAGAATGTCAAGTTGATTCAAGAGCATTTGAAGACAACTCAGAGTCGCCAAAAGTCCTATTCAAACATGCAACATAGAGACCTAGAGTTTCAAGTTGATGATTGGGTGTTTCTAAACGTTTTGCCTATGAAAGGTGTTATAAGATTCAGGAAGAAAGGAAAGCTCAATCCCAGATATATCGGGTCATATAGGATCCGATGAAGCATCGGGCAAGTAACGAGTTAGAGTTTTCACCAGAATTGGCGGTTGTACACTAGTATTTCACGTGTCATGTTATAATATTCAAGTTTCCATTATTCAAATCTCATGTCACGACAGTTGTGTTTCTAGTATTCAGGTCTTATATTAGAACACTAAAGTCAGTTCAGTACTCAGATACTCATGTCAGTCCAAGTACTCAGATATTCATGCCAGCTTAATACTCAAATATTGATGTCAGTTCAGTGATCAGATATTCACGTTAGTTCAGCATTGGATTATTCGTGCCAGTTCAGTATTCATGTATCCACGTTACTTCAGAATTCACGTATCCATAACAGACAAGTGTTCATGTATATGTATCATGTTATGCGTATTATTATGCCCGATGAAGCTAGTATTATGCTCTGTTAGTTGGTAGGTATTTTAGAGAAATTTCAAAGATATCTAACCTTCTCATTCAGACCTTAAATTACAATCTCCATATATTTCAGTATTTAGTCAGTTTAGTAGTCATTCAGTCTAGTACCTATTCAGTTCAGTATCTCATCAATTCAGTAATCATGTATTCATTCAGTTTAGTATGCAAGTGTTAATGAAAGTTCATGTTCCCACCAAACCCATTTAAGGTCCGGAGTTAGCCGAAGATACAGCCAGGACAATCATTCGAGGACGAATGATCCCAAGGGGGAGATAATGTAACACCCCGCAAATTTGAATCAGTTGTGGATGCATTAAATGAGTATTAATATGATGATTATCAATTGGATGTGATAATAAGTGTACGAGGAATATCATAAGTGATTTGGGGTCCAAGGAGAGATCTAAGTTTAAGCCAAGTTGGAAAATTACATGATAGACTAAAATTCCAAATGAGTACGCACAAGACCAAACTTTGCACGAGCATATTTACATTTATATAAGGTTTTATGTGATACACAACCTATCAAATGAAAGATCTTTGAGTCTAGTTTCTAACGCTTCAAACTGTTCGTCATTTGGACACTCCTACCAGAAGTTATGACCAAATTACCAAAACAGCGCAGAATTTTACACAACCGCGCCGCCCCATGCGGCGCGGCCGTGTAAATTAACAGAGCACCTCCAAATTTCATTTCTAAACACATTTTTCATTACCACGACGCCCCATGCATCGCCCCATGCGCCGCGACTGTGCAAATCTGCGTTTTTTTGTCAACCCGACCCTATTTTGATATAAAGCCTTCGGGGGTTATTTTCCCCACTTTATTTGGACGAATTAGGGTCTTCCTCCACCCTCTCAAGACCTCCAACCCCTCCCATCGTCAAGGTAAGTAATCTCCATTATCTTGGTGTGAATTTCATCATTTATACACTAGTATTGATGAAATCTACACATAAAATACTTAGATCTTCAAGGGATTTCTTCAAGAACTCAAAGGAGGGTTTTGCAAGATTCTTCCAAAAAGGTAATCCTACACCCTTAGACTTACATATATGGATTTATTAAGGGAATATGAGTATGAATAAGTATTGGAACTCTTGGTATGGTGATTGGAAATCATAAGTTCCCAATTTACTTACCCAACTATTATAGAGAGTGAAAGATGTTTATTTAATGGAACTCTATTGGTTAAGGGTGTTGTTTACCTTATGGGTAATAAAGAATAATATTGATTATAACCATTTGAGACTTTAGAATTTATCCAAGAGCAAGAAAATGGGTTATTGGGTGTAGGAACACCATTAATAGGGATTATGAAGCTTTATACTCACCAAGTGTTTGATAATATGCCTAAATGACTTAAGTTATGGAATTTGTTACTAATATTGGGTTCCATTGGATGTTGCTATTGTAGATTGAAGGTTCTTAGTATTGTGGATCATTGTAGTATCAATAAGGGGCGAAATTGAGGTATGTGAGGCTAACTCTCTATGTTTGGGAATGTTAATGATTCTCCCTACACTACGTTTCTTTTATGACGTTACTAATTGCCTTAGAAATATAGTTAAGCCCAGTTCCTTGAATAGTTGTAGAACTTCTATTCTCTAGCTTTATAACTCGTTCATGACTTTCATTCTGAACGTTGTGAGCTCAGTACGTATTCAATATAGACTTGGGTTTGATGCCCCCAGTCTTAGTATAGATTACTCAGTATGTCATAAACAGTTGAAGTTTCAGTGTTCATAATCAGTTCAAGAATACACGTCTTAGTCTAGTCCTATTCGGTATTCTAGTATTATGTAACTCAGTGTGATCCAGTATTCCAGTATTATGTAACTCAATGTGATTCAGTATTTCACTATCATATATTGCAGCATGATCCTCAGTTCCTGATTTTAAATCCCTGAATATTGAACACTTGTATTTGGGCCCGAGGCTGCAGTTTATGCTTTATGCATCTTTGGGCCTGAGGCCGCAATTTATGCTTTATGCATTTTGGACCTGAGGTCGCAGTTATGTATACGTATACTTGGGTCCGAGGCCACAGCTTGTGCACATAGATATATTGGGCCTGAGGCCGCAGTTTAATATTCAGATAAACAGGTTGTTCATCATTCAGAAGAGGGAGTATTCATATCCTTACTTCCTTTCAGTTCAATTATTAGTTACAGTTCAGTTATTAGCTATCATATCAGTTACCAGTTATCAGTTTAGTTATCAGTTATCAGTTCAATTACCAGTTATCAGTTCAGTTATCAATTATAAATTCTCAGTTATCAGCGTAGTTTCAGTTTCAGCATTTATAATTCATTCTTTCAGTTGCTTTACATACCAGTACAATTCAAATGTACTGACGTCCCTTTTGCCCGGGGCCTGCATCTCACGATGCAGGTAATGATTTACAGGTTGATGATTCCGAGAGCTAGGATTCTCGTACCAGCTATTTGGTGATCCCCAGTTCTTTCGGGGCATTATCATTACTTTACAGACTTTTAATATTTAAAGATAGTCAGTGTTTTCAATACTTCAATAGAGGCTTCATAGACTAGAGTAACGGTTAGACAGAGTCTCAGTCTATTCATGTTAAGCCATGTTGGCTGCAAATATGTTTCAGAATTGTATTAGTATTTCCGCACTTTGATTTATATCATCCAGACTTTCAGTACATCGGCATGTGTTAGTTTATCTTCCGCATATAGTATGTTATGATATCACATGTTGATTCAGCCAGCCAGTTGATTCGCTCGGTCAGATGTAGTCAGGCACCGAGTGCCGTGTTACGTCCAGGCCCAGGTTCGGGGCGTGACAAAAAGACCATAAAATCAATGCAAGACCTACAAAGTTTGAAGTATTTGGGAAAAAAATAAATAATAAATTGCATAAGTACTAAATTTGAAAAACTTAGAAGCCTGCCACTAAGAATAGAAATACAGTAGTAACTGAACTAAAATTAATATGTATTTAGGTTGTAATATTATCAATAGAAGATTCATGACTATAAAGAATGAAAAATACATAAAGGTTAAAAATAACAGAAGATACATAAGCAGACTAGAGAATGAGGCATCAAAGTGATAAATTCTGCCAACTACCCCAACTTTGATCTCAAACTTGTCTAGAATTATATTAAGACGCCTATTGGTTCTGGACTAATCAGGTCCAGATAGAATCATTCATGCCATCTTGTTGGAATTTTCTTCTGTCAAAATCTTTTGGAAGGCCTATGGATGACTTCATGTACCAATCATTTAAAAGTTAAAGTTTTCTGCTGTGAACATAAGTAATGAGAAATTACCACAAAGGATTTCCAGACAGAGGCAATCCAGCCACTAGTGCAACAAGGATTCCAATGCAAATGAATAGCTGATTGACAGTTCCAAGTGTGCCGCGAATTTCTGTAGGTGAAATCTAAGCACCAAAAGTTTGTCAGGATGCTAGGAAAACAAAAGTAAATCCATTGAAATAGTGTCAAAAAGGTGTAACTTTGAGTAAGATATACACCTCAGATATGTAAAGTGGCACAATAGCAGATGAGATACCAATGCCAATTCCAGTAAGTAAGCGACCAATGATCATAGCCTGCACACTCTGGGCAGTGGTACTGGAAGTTTTGACATCATATCAGATACTTCTATCAATGGTAATGATCAGACATTGTAGCTTTAACTATTAAGGTACATACCACAGAAACGCACCAACTGCAAGTGGAATCGCATCCAATACAAATGTCTTTGTTCGGCCAAATTTATCAGCCAGAGCTCCCCCAGTAAATGAACCAACAGTGGCGCCAGCAAGAACTGAGCTAACAATCCATCCTACTCAAAGCAATCAAATAAAAGTTTGATACTCCTATATCTGAACAAGGCTTGCCAAATTAAACTTTGTCCTCACACAGCCAAAACATTAACTCTGTGACAGATAGGCTTCATAGAGGAACTGACCCTTTCCAGCAGCTCAGGAACCAGTAAAACAGGATAGTAGTCCATTGGAACTATATTTCACATAAGAAAACCATTCAATTAAAACTTGCCTTGTATAACAGTGTTCTCGACGATCCCAAGATCCTTAGCTAGGTATTCAAGGGCACCATTCACCACCCTGAACCAGAAAAATGACAGTTATCACTAAATAGCACAATAGAAACAGAGGTTACAAGTATAAACTGCAAGGCTTAGAATATACATGAAATAAAGATCCCTTGCCGGCTTGGAAAATGCCTGAACTAAAAATGTTTGGTCCAGTCCAACTCAAAGATAGAGCAGACAGCCAACCAGAACTGAACCAATTCATCTATTTTTAGAATATCTAAGTATGGCGGTAGAAACACTCCCCTATCCCATTAGAATTTTTATCATTCAACTTCCCATCTTTTGGATCAGTTGTTATCGAGAAGGTATCAGGATCCATTTAAAGTTCAGCAAGTTGTTTGCCTCCCTTTTTGGGCCCCATTTGTTATTTATATAGCATAAAACTTACAACTATACCTTGAAATTCATAAGTTCTAATTATATGAGGAGAGAGAAAATTCAAAAAGTTGATAGGGGATGCAAACTACGAACAAAACTTTGAGTTCCGCTCACGAGAATACACAAATTTTTAGCTCATACAATCAAACAGCTGAAGTGGCAACCAAGACCAACTAAGCAAATATTGTGATTGCATTTTCTTTGGTTATGGTGTAGGTCCAAACCAGCATTCACTGTCTACTTCCAACCGGTGTGTAAAACAAACCAAACCTGTGGACACCCTTACCTTAATGGAGCGGCAACTATGATAACATATGTAAGGCAAAATAACAGTAAACGAATGCTCTTCAATCAATATAATGTCATCATACCCTAGGTGATACCCAAATAAAATTGCTCCCAGACAAGCTACACCCACATAGGGCAGTACTGATCCAGATGATTGCCCTTGAACTTTGAGAGGTGTTGCATCCTCAATATCTCCTCCTGCCATGCACCAATAGACATGATTGTTAGCAAGTTTCATGGCACCATGCAGGACTTTTTTTTTTCCATTCAAAGAGAGGCAGTCGGGTTGCAGCTTATTATTCCAATAAAATTCTTAGTACAACATACTCTACTGATGCTTAATTCACATGGCAAAACAATGAGAAATATTCCTTTTTCCAAAATGAAACCTAAACACAACCTACTCGAACAGAAAGCTCAGGTGGAAAAGTGAAGTTAAGTTTACTAAACCTACATGTTTTGGTTGTTTCATGATATGAGATCCAAAACTAAGAAAAAGGTATCTTTTCTCTCGGTTTCCATCCCGGATGAAAAACTTAATGTTCTTTAACAATCTTCCCTGCGTTATAACCATCCACCGGATATGGCATCTCCTACTCATAACCTGTGCATGCAACCAGTTAGGACTGCAACCCACCAATTTCTAAAGTTGATCATTCTCACCAAATTACAACTAACCCTTACCACCATACCAGTAGTACAGCACCATAGCAACAGCAGGCCCAATTATTACCCAATTTTAGTCGCCCATCCTTGTCCCTTCACCAAATCAGAAATGTGGCGATATACTGTTAGAGCAGGTTTCCACCTTATGTTTGCAACATAGCATAATTTAGTGCTCCTTCGCAGGTATAAGCAGAAACTGAGCCAATGTGGAGCAGTTCCACAAATGATCTGTAAGTGAAGACAGCAACAAACTACCTCACAGTTTAATCCAATAGAGCTAATCCCTACAGTCCATATGAGATGCTGAGACAAGTTTTAACTAGACCATCATTGTGTCCCTAATCTCGTCAAGGAAGAAAATCTACCACAATAAGTCTTACATGTCAGCGAACAGGGGCATACTCTACAAATGATACCAAAATATCATATTTTTATTAAACACAAGGACATTCAGAATTCCACACATAAATGGAGCAGAAAGTTAAGGCAGTGACTGCAAACAACAATCAACCGAAGCTATAATGTTGATTCAGTAAATAAATTTAAAAAAAGGAGACTTGAGACATGTACCAGAAGCTCGAACACGGTGTGATCTGGCCTTTGCCGATGAACCAAAGACACTTTGAACAGTTTTCCTAGCACGGCCAAGTTCGATCCCCATGGAAGCAGAGTCCATACTGACTCCAAAGCAACTACTTCTCTCCGGCATCCGGAGACTTCTAGAAGCTAATAAAGTATTCCTTTTCAAGTCACCAGAGCCTTGTAAAATCCTACGATTCTGAAGGCCAAAACCTATGATGCCTTTGACTGTGAAAGTTGAAGCTTGCATTTTTATGTTTACCTGCGGAGAAAACGTAGATATAACGGAAAAGTCAACAAAATAAACGGCAATAAACAAAGCAATACACAGGCGCCCATATTCCACCATCATTATCAGTCAAACAACGTTCATTTCATCGTCAACACTAAACAAGTAATTTTATCCAGTTCAAGCACGACAGATCAGAAATCAAACCAGATTTGAAGCAAAGATAACCTAAAGAGCTCGACAGTCCACAGTATGAAAAAAACAATTAAGGGAAATGGCATTGAGATTGATAATTGAAAAAGCAAACAACTGGAATTAGGATCAAATACAGTGGAAATATGCCGAGTGAAGAAATGAAGTTGATGAAATCAAAGCAGCTTCTAGAGTTAGCTTGTTGAACTCGTATTTGTTCTCATGTGCGTCTGATCAAAATATATTTGTAAACTTGTAATTGAGACAAGAGTGGCTTTGGGAAATCCGATTAGAATCCAGACCTCTGTTTGCTTACTGTAGTTATTAACAACGAAGTCCTCTTTTTCTGTTATTCCCTTGATTTTTGTTTTTTTATTCTTTAATTGCCAAGTGGTAGGCATTTTTATATTTACACAAAAATCCAGATAGCAAATTTAAAATGTTGTTAATTGTAGTATCAGTAGTTAAGAGATTATAGTAGAAGCTTTAAATCGTAATATAGGGATTAAATAAGGGAAAAGGGGATTAAAAAAGAAGAAAGTAGAAGGAGGGGGTTATGGATAGAATGCAGTTGGATTTCAGATTAGATTTGGGTTAGCGTTGGAGATGTCGCGGGCCGTGACGTGGACGGCGCTCTGCTCTCTCGGCATTGCTGATTCATCACACGTGAAATTTGGAAGTAAAACTGGCGTTACTATGACCATCATGGGCCCGTGTCCAGCTTATGGGTCGGCCCACCCATATAGTGACTTCTCATACGGATCGCACACATAACCAAATTAATTCACTTTTTACCTTTTAATTATATATATATATATATTAAACGTTTATATATCATTTTTAATTTTAAAAATTAGGTGGATGTCTATTTGAATTGATTCTTCAGAGAAACAACTTGCTTTCATGTGATATTTGAAGGATGGTATTGGCTATTCTTAGCCAACTGAGAGATGAAGAACATGCCATTGAAAGATGAGTACATAGGTTATGAAATCATAATACACATCTATACAATAAATAGAATTCCTCCAAAAATAAGCTTTAAAGTTGTGCATAAATCTCATATAGCCAAGATCTTTTTATGTCTAGGCATTGTTCTTTTATCTTTTTGTTTTATATTTTTATTTATTTATTACATAAATAACTTTTTCAGTACTGAAATCCCGTCAGTAATTGTATAGCTTAATTGTCAATAATTTGACCACCATTGACATTTAACATTAAGGAGGTCAAGTTTTATAAATTACTATTATTACTACTCACTCTTTAGAAATGGGAATCGAGAGGAGCTTCTGGTTTAAGTGAATTGCCAAATAAACCAAGTCAAGAATAATCAGGCAAGCTCTTTGTCAGAGGGTAATTAGGTCATTGCAAACATATCTCCAAATACACGTGGGTCCCACTTAATTTTTTCTACACGCGCTCAACTTGCATCACTTTCCCTTAACATAGAAAAGGAAAATGTGGGGCCCACGTAATAGGTGGATCTCCTTGAAGTTCATTTGGCCTTTATGCTTAGCTTTTAGGAAGCCAACTCTTTTGAGATATAATTTTTGCCCTTTGTTTAGCTCTTTACTACTTTAGTTATTTTTTCGTAAATAATATTTTTACTTAGCTTGAATACCACAATAATTTAAGTAGAACAATCAACATTTAATTTGGGAAAAAATTCAATATTTGATTTAATTTAGAATTTTTTTTATAGATGTGGTTTGGTTGTTAGAAATGTCAAACCAGAAATAATATTTTAAGGAATTTTCGAAAAAATTAAAAAGAAAAAGGAATGTCATTCCGTTAATAGAACAAAATTAAAATATCATCAAAAAATAAAGGAAAAATTAATGTCATTTTGTGAATAGGAAGAAACATCTTAAGAAAATCGTCAGAAAAAATATAAAAAAGGAAAAGGAATTGTCATTTTGTATTATGCAAATATTTTAAATAAAAAAGAATCGTTAAATTAGAAAAATATATATCTCTAACTTTTCAATATTTTTATATTATTTTGATTGAAAGGAAGTTAACACACCTTATTTGAATTCTATAATGAATATTAGACAAACTTGTTATAAGATAAATCTTATGGTGGATGTCTACTCCTCCTCCATGATTTTTACAAATGTTTAATGACATATTCAATGACATATTTTTTATGTTTAATGACATATTCAATGACATATTTTCTTTACTTTTCATGCCTATATAAAGGCCTTATAATAGATAGATAAATACATACAATTGAAGAAGAAATAAATTTTCTTCCTTCTTTCTATCTCTATTATCTTGTTCAAGTTTATAATAAAATGCTTTTAGTATCATAACACGTTATAAGCACGATTGCCACCTCTATTTTTCACAATCACATCCTAGTTGTGTTCGATTCTCCTTCAGGTATATCATTATATATTCTTTTAGTTTATGGTAATATATATGCACCAATATGCTATTTATTAACAAATTCATATACTGTTAAGCATTTATTTTAGTTGATCATGTTACACAATTCTCTTACCTTGCTTATTGTTAAAGAAAATATAAGATATAGATTTTAAGTGTGTTAAACTAACAAAATAAAGTAGTGATAACTAAGGTGACTAAATAATAATTGTATATAGTAGTTTAAATTGCTTTACAATTGGTGGAGAGTAATATTTGAATATATTCACTCTTATCACCATATATGGTTATTCCTCAAGTCCCCGTTTATAATAAATTGCTTTTCTTTTACCATACTGAATATATTTGTTTGTGTTTATTCATGTACTCTATAATTCTTGTTTATTTGACATATATATTGTATGTTACTTACATTTCTATTTATACTACATGTTTGAAGTGATCAACTTCTTAATTAGTTGTCTGATTTTTTTTAGAAGTATATTTTCATTAAAAATTATTTTTATTCTTTCTAACCCATTTATTTTGTGATTAGTTTCAATATGTCAAACTTGTCAAAATTTGAATTTGTCACACTAGACATTACCGGAAAGAATTACTTATCATGGGTCCTTGATGCTGAAATTCACCTTGCTGCAAAAACTCTTGAAAATACTATTATACAAGGAAATGAAACATCAAGCCAGGATAAAGCAAAGGCTATAATATTTCTTCGTCATCATCTCGATGAAGGATTAAAAACTAAATACTTAACCCTAAATGATCCATTTGAACTATGGAGCAGTTTGAAGGAACGATATGACCATCTTAAGGCAACGATACTGCCAAGAGCTAGATATGGATGGATTCACTTGCGGTTACAAGATTTTAAAACTGTAAGTGAATATAATTCTGCTATATTTAGGATAACTTCCCAACTTAAATTATGTGGGAAAATTGTGAATGATGAGGATTTACTAGAAAAGACTCTTTCTACCTTTCATGCATCAAATATGATATTGCAATAACAATACCGCAAAAAAGGTTTAAAGAAATATTCTGAATTAATCTCATGCTTCCTGGTGGCTGAGCAACATAATACCCTTTTAATGAAAAATCATGAAGCCCGTCCTACTGGTTATGTACCATCTTCTGAAGTTAATATGGTAACAACCACTCAAAAGTCTGAAAGAAGATAAAATTATTATTGTGGTCGTGGTCATGGCAATAGTCGTGGGCGTGGACGTGGACATGGAAAGGGGCGAAATAATTATCGTTGTCATGGTGGAAATAAACGTAAGAATCCTCAAAATAATTCTTTAAAAGATAGAGTTATGGTATGAGAGGTCAATGGGCACGCATTTGTCGTACGCCAGATTATTTTGTCAAACTTTATCAAGCCTCCCTTAGAAAGAAAGAAAATAATATGGAGGCACATTTGACCTTTCAAAATAATGACGATGAAGCAGGTCCCTCAAACAAATATGATTCCGAGGCACATCTTGCATATAAAGATGATGATTTTGGACTCCTAGCAAATATTACTCATTTAGAAGCTGAAGACTTCTTTGAGGATATTAACTGAAGAACTAACCATCTTACTAGGGAATGAAGGCTATAATAAAAGTTGTCATTTTTTTTATGTTTGCAACTAGTTTATTTTTCTTGAGTGTGTTTCCTAATGCATCATGTGTTGCTAGTCTCTACCTTCCTAGTGTAATTTTTAATATTTTTTTTTTGTTTGTCTTTCATATTTCTTATAATGTACTTTTTGATTTTTTTTTATAAAGAATATGAGAATTTCCCAGTCTTCAGTTGGACTCAAGATTAATAAAGATGATATATGTCTTCTTGATAGTGCTACAACACACACTATTTTAAGAGATAAGAGATATTTCTCTTATTTGGTAATGAAAGAAGCCAATATTATTACAATCTCCGGTAGTACAAGATTAATCGAAGGTTCTGGAAAAGCCAATTTATTACTATCAGGAGGAACAAATTTGGCTATTGATGAAGCATTATATTATAGTAAATCTCAAAGAAACTTATTAAGCTTCAAAGATATTCGCAAAAATGGATATCACATTGAGACTACAAATAATGAAAAGATTGAATATCTTTATATTACTACAATAAATTCGGGTAAGAAATATGTGCTTGAAATGTTACCTGCTCTTTCCTCTAGCTTATATTACACAAGTATTAGCAGGATTGAAACACATGTCATAGTAAATGAGAAGTTTACTAACAAGATAATTTTATTATTTGGCACGACCGGTTGGGTCATCCTGACTCTACTATGATACATAAAATAATTGAAAATTCACATGGACATTCAATGAAGAACCAAAAGATTCTTCAATTTAAGGAATTCTCTTGTGCTGCATGTTCTCAAGGAAAATTAATTATTAGACCATCAACGATTAAAGTTAAGATGGAATCCTCTATATTTCTGGAACGTATACAAGGTGATATATGTGGGCCCATTTGTCACACCTCCTTTTTCCGCGCCCGAGGGGGCGCAGGGGAGTTTTTTCCAATAAAAGGACAATCGAAACGGGATTTGTTTATTTATTTCAGAGTCGCCACTTGGGAGATTTAGGGTGTCCCAAGTCACCAATTTTAATCCCGAATCGAGGAAAATAATGACTCTATATTATAGTCTGCGTACCAGAAATCCGGATAAGGAATTCTGTTAACCCGGGAGAAGGTGTTAGGCATTCCCGAGTTCCGTGGTTCTAGCACGGTCGCTCAATTGTTATATTCGGCTTGATTATCTGATTTTATACAAGTATGAACTTATGTGCAAATTTTGACTTTTAACCGCTTTATTATTATTGTTTTTACAAGAATGTGAACATCGCTTAAAACACGTCTTTGGACTGCGTCACATGAAATGCACCCACAATCCGGAACACATTTTATTTGATATTTTGGGATCGGATTTGGGTCGCATGAAATGCACACCCGAGCTTAAGAAAGTAAATTATTAAACACGCGCCCTAAAAGACTATCGCGTTATTATTTTGGGAAGACCACGAAATTCACTAAGCGGCCCTCCTGAATTCTAAGTAATTTAAAACAAGTATTTAATGAGGGCCCCGCAATTTGTGTTTTTATTCGGCGAGGCTCGTCTCATTCTTATTTTTTTAAAAGGAATTTGCAACGTCATGGAAATGCGTCTCGGGCCACGCCACAATCAATGCGCCCGTGACTAGAGACACATTTCGACTCCGTTGAGATTTGGATTTGGGTCACATAAATGTGCACCCGAGTTTAGGGAGATAACATTATTAAAGGCGCGCCTAAAGCAACTAGCGCATTATTATTTTGGGGTAGGGCCGTGAAATTTACTAAACGGCCCGTCCCGGAATCTAAGTATTTAACACATATATTTTGCGAGGGCTCCGCAATTTGTACATTTTTATTTAGCGAAGCTCGTCTCTTTTTATTTTTTTTATTATTATTTATTATTTATTTTTTTTTATAATTATTTATTTATTTTTAAAGGATGCCATTTTAACGCCTTTAACAATGCTAAACCTTACGGCTTCTTCACAACTACAATCTCATAACTTGTCAAGATTTGCTAAAAGAAGTTAAGCGAATGAGTGTTTCGGGCGTAGCAACAACAGGTACTAATACTAATTTTGTCCAAATAAACTAAGACAATAATAACATAACACATTGAACGTAAATAATAACAATATTAATCTTGGGACTACTAATACAACTAAATCAAATGACATCAAGTAATCAATAATAACATAACACAAAAATGAACTAAAATGCATACGGTGAAACATAAGCAGAAAATTATCATATCAATTGATATATTGCAACTTCAAACATTGAACGTAAAATTTCTTTAATCCAATACATCGAGGCTTACTAACCTGAATAAACAGAAACGCATAGAGCCATGGACCAAACCTCAACATCGACCTCACCGAACAAACTCGACGCGCCGGACCTCGACGAACAAAACAACCTCACCGGACTGAAGAAAAGACTGAGCTACTCAGCAATGCAGCGACGCAGCAACAGCTGCTGTATTTCGACGCAGCAACTGTTGCGTGAAGCTGCAACATAAGGGGTCGTTGGAGATGAGGGAAGGAGCAGCTATGGAGGGTCGTTCGTGTGGTGTCGAGGAGCTGGTTGTTGCTGCGTTTGGAGAGGTCGTTTGGGCAGTTGACGACGGGGGGTGGTTGGACGACGCAGCAGCCGGAGATGGTTTGGGTGAGGGTTTTCGTTGGTTTTGGTCGTTGGGAAAGAAGGGACGGAGGGAGCTATTTGGGGTGTCGGAGGGTGGTTGTTTGGGAGGCTTGGTGGTCGACGGACTGGGTTGGGGTCACGGGGTGGTGTTTGGGAGGAGGAGGGTGGTCTGGTTTGGTCGTGGGGGAGAGGGCTTGGTTAGGTTTCGTTTGGGGTGGTCCGGAAATGGAGTTTTCCGGTTAGGGACCCGTAGGGTTTTCTCCCTTTCTTCTTTTTAAGAAGAAAGAGGAACAGTAGTATCCTTTCAAAAAATTCCCCCCGGTCCTTTTCGTTGGTCCTCCTCTTTTCAAATTCTGTCCGTGTTTTTGTAATACAATGCCCATGAAAATGAGCCCCACGCGTGGTGGGGTTCGAGGCATATGTCCCCCACGCGTGGTGGGGTTCCCCACGTGTCCTGGACACGGTTTATTATGGGCTCGGTCCGAAAATTAGGCTTAAAACCGGGTAATTTAAACCCGAATATTATTCTTTTGCTCGGACCCGAGAAATAGGAACACGTTGCTTAACTAGTCCTATGTAAGCAAAATAACTACCAAAATAATACTAGTATTTAAACAAAACTATATCTTTTTAAATATTTTTCAAGGTTTAAAATAGCTACAAAATATTAATAAAACTATTTGTAATTTTCGTTTTTTTTAAATATTAAGATAAAATATGAAGTAATTTTTTTGTATTTTTTTTCAAAGTTAAAATGACTATAGAATATTAATAAAACTATATTTTTTGTAATTTTCGTTCTTTAATAAAGACAAAAATATGAAGTAATATTTTTTTGTATTTTCAAAATTATAATGACTGCAAACATTAATAGAACTATATTTTTTGTAATTTTCGAAATTATATAAAGTACCAAAATAAAGTACAATTTTTTTTGTATTTTTCAAGTTTATGAGAAATATATAAACTAAAATTATATATATATTTTTTGTGATTTTTCTTTTTGCAACGAAATAAAGTAAAATAGTTAAAATAGCTATACTAGACCCAATTTCACATATTCACGCTAAAAAATGTGAAAATCCTCGGGGAGGGTCAAAAATCACGTGCTTACAGCTGCCCCTCTTTGACTGGAAACACGAAGAGTTTTCCGACAAAGAACGACTAGACGTGTTTTTGACCCGACCATTACTTGGACGGACTACACTTAAGGAAAGGGAGGGAATGTGACCGAGCCCTGGTATCTGAGCTGCCTACATATCCTTGGTTATACAGGAATCAGGCCACGTGTAGTTCGGGAATAAGAGAGATAGAGAAATGTACCGAGGTGGAGAGCCGATCGAGGTGCCGTTCCGTCGAGGTTCCGGTCCGCGGTCCTGTCATTACAACAAAAATGAAAACTGAAAAAGACTAAGTAAGCCTATCAGCTACTAGTTACAAGGATTCCTATCTCTTAAGTCTTCTGAAACTTGGTCTTGAGTCTTGAATCGTGCTTCATACAGACTTTGGATCTGAACCTTGATACTTGCTAGTTGTAGGTGCTAGTTCTTGAGCAGACCACATTTGTTCTCCACTTCCGTAATTTGGGTTCTTTTTCTTTTTTTCTCTTTTTTTTTTCTTTTTCTTCTTGTTTTTTTTTTGTTTTTTTGGTGACCAGCTTCTGTTGATCATCCCAGACTGTGGACTTGCATTTTTGGGGCGAGCTTCTTGTTGCTTCTATCTTGGATTGAATGCTGGGGATTTTTGTTGTAACCTTCTGCTTTCCAGTGGGTCACTGCTTGATCTTGAAAAATGTTTCCCCGTTCTACAAGCGGACTCCTGACTTCTTCTATCTTCGACACGCAACAACCTCCGTTCTACAGGCGGGTCCCTGACAATCAAAACAAACAAAACAAACAAAATTTCCTAACCCAGTTTGTACTGGGAAGATTTGTGAGTCGTTAGCAAAATCGTAACTCACTTACACTACTGATGCAATGATGAGAGTAAACTAAAGACTAGGCTAGGATGTGCATCTCCTATGAGTAAAACCAAAACTCTTGCTAGCAAATGTGTCTGCTAAAATAAAAAACCTCAATGACTCAAACTAGAAAGTGTGTCTTCTATGGTTGAATCGGAATGAGCTAAACTAGGAAGTGCGTCTCCTAAGGGTGAAAACTTCAGTGACTAGAACTAGGAAGTGTGTCTCCTATGAATAAAATCTCGATTAGGAAGTGCGTCTCCTACGGGTAAACTTCAAAAACTGGACTAGGAATTGTGTCCCCTATGGTCGAACTTAAAATGAATCAAACTAGGAAGTGCATCTCCTAGGGGCGAAATCTTTTTAGGAAGTGCGTCTCCTATTGGTGAAACTGAACTTAGGAAGTGCGTCTCCTACTGGTGAAACTTATCTTAGGAAGTGCGTCTCCTACTGGTAAAACTTGCTTAGGAAGTGCGTCTCCTACTGGTGAAATATTTTTAGGAAGTGCGTCTCCTATTGGTGAAACTGAACTTAGGAAGTGCGTCTCCTACTGGTGAAACTTATCTTAGGAAGTGCGTCTCCTACTGGTAAAACTTTCTTAGGAAGTGCGTCTCCTACTGGTGAAATATTTTTAGGAAGTGCGTCTCCTACTGGTGAAACTTGTCTTAGGAAGTGCGTCTCCTACTGGTAACAATGGATTTAGGAAGTGCGTCTCCTACTGGTGAAACTTGCTTAGGAAGTGCGTCTCCTACCGGTGAAACTTGCTTAGGAAGTGCGTCTCATATTGGTGAAACTTGCTTAGGAAGTGCGTCTCCTACTGGTGAAATATTTTTAGGAAGTGCGTCTCCTATTGGTGAAACTGAACTTAGGAAGTGCGTCTCCTATGGTAAAACTGAACTTAGGAAGTGCGTCTCCTATCGGTGAAATATTTTTAGGAAGTGCGTCTCCTATTGGTGAAACTGAGCTTAGGAAGTGCGTCTCCTACTGATAAAACTTGCTTTAGGAAGTGCGTCTCCTATGGTGAAACTGAACTTTAGGAAGTGCGTCTCCTATGGTGAAACATATCTTAGGAAGTGCGTCTCCTATGGGTGAAATGAACTTAGGAAGTGCGTCTCCTATGGTGAAACTGAACTTTAGGAAGTGCGTCTCCTATGGTGAAACATATCTTAGGAAGTGCGTCTCCTATGGGTGAAATGAACTTAGGAAGTGCGTCTCTTATGGTGAAACTGAACTTTAGGAAGTGCGTCTCCTATGGTGAAACTGACTTAGGAAGTGCGTCTCCTATGGGTGAAATGAACTTAGGAAGTGCGTCTCCTATGGATGAAACTTGCTTAGGAAGTGCGTCTCCTATTGGTGAAATATTTTTAGGAAGTGCGTCTCCTATTGGTGAAACTGAACTTAGGAAGTGCGTCTCCTATGGTAAAACTGAACTTAGGAAGTGCGTCTCCTATCGGTGAAATATTTTTAGGAAGTGCGTCTCCTATTGGTGAAACTGAGCTTAGGAAGTGCGTCTCCTACTGGTGAAACTTATCTTAGGAAGTGCGTCTCCTACTGATAAAACTTGCTTTAGGAAGTGCGTCTCCTATGGTGAAACTGAACTTTAGGAAGTGCGTCTCCTATGGTGAAACATATCTTAGGAAGTGCGTCTCCTATGGGTGAAATGAACTTAGGAAGTGTGTCTCCTATGGTGAAACTGAACTTTAGGAAGTGCGTCTCCTATGGTGAAACATATCTTAGGAAGTGCGTCTCCTATGGGTGAAATGAACTTAGGAAGTGCGTCTCCTATGGTGAAACTGAACTTTAGGAAGTGCGTCTCCTATGGTGAAACTGACTTAGGAAGTGCGTCTCCTATGGGTGAAATGAACTTAGGAAGTGCGTCTCCTATGGATGAAACTTGCTTAGGAAGTGCGTCTCCTATTGGTGAAATATTTTTAGGAAGTGCGTCTCCTATTGGTGAAACTGAACTTAGGAAGTGCGTCTCCTATGGTAAAACTGAACTTAGGAAGTGCGTCTCCTATCGGTGAAATATTTTTAGGAAGTGCGTCTCCTATTGGTGAAACTGAGCTTAGGAAGTGCGTCTCCTACTGGTGAAACTTATCTTAGGAAGTGCGTCTCCTACTGATAAAACTTGCTTTAGGAAGTGCGTCTCCTATGGTGAAACTGAACTTTAGGAAGTGCGTCTCCTATGGTGAAACATATCTTAGGAAGTGCGTCTCCTATGGGTGAAATGAACTTAGGAAGTGCGTCTCCTATGGTGAAACTGAACTTTAGGAAGTGCGTCTCCTATGGTGAAACATATCTTAGGAAGTGCGTCTCCTATGGGTGAAATGAACTTAGGAAGTGCGTCTCCTATGGTGAAACTGAACTTTAGGAAGTGCGTCTCCTATGGTGAAACTGACTTAGGAAGTGCGTCTCCTATGGGTGAAATGAACTTAGGAAGTGCGTCTCCTATGGTGAAACTGAACTTTAGGAAGTGCGTCTCCTATGGTGAAACTGACTTAGGAAGTGCGTCTCCTATTGATGAAACTTGCTTAGGAAGTGCGTCTCCTATTGGTGAAACTTGCTTTAGGAAGTGCGTCTCCTATGGTGAAACTGAACTTTAGGAAGTGCGTCTCCTATTGGTGAAACTGAACCTAGGAAGTGCGTCTCCTATGGTAAAACTGAACTTAGGAAGTGCGTCTCCTATGGGTAAACTGAACTTAGGAAGTGCGTCTCCTATGGATGAAACTTGCTTAGGAAGTGCGTCTCCTATTGGGTGAAATAAACTTAGGAAGTGCGTCTCCTACTGGTGAAATATTTTTAGGAAGTGCGTCTCCTATTGGGTGAAATTATTCTTAGGAAGTGCATCTCCTATTGTAAAACTGAACTTAGGAAGTGCGTCTCCTATGATAAACTGAACTTAGGAAGTGCGTCTCCTATGGTAGAACTGAATTTTAGGAAGTGCGTCTCCTATGGGTGAACTATTCTTAGGAAGTGCGTCTCCTACTGGTGAAACTTGCTTAGGAAGTGCGTCTCCTATTGGTGAAACTTATCTTAGGAAGTGCGTCTCCTATTGGTAGAACTGAACTTAGGAAGTGCGCCTCCTATGGTAAAACTAAAACTTAGGAGGAAATGCATCTCCTATGGGTAAAGACGTGGAATGTATGCCTCTGTTATCTGGGCGGGCTCCCAATTTCAACACCTAAAAGTAAAGACTGAATGTATTCCTCTGTTATTATGGGCGGGCTCCCAACTTCAACACTTAAAAGTAAAAAAGACTGAATGTATGCCTCTATTATCTGGGCGGGCTCCCAAATTCAACACTTGAAATAAAAAGACTGAAATGTATTCCTCTCGTTATACAGGTGGGCGCCTGGAACATGAAATGCAAATACTGAAATGTATTCCTCTCGTTATACAGGTGGGTGCCTGGTAAGAATTTTAAAGACTGAAAGTATTCCTCTCGTTATACAGGTGGGCGCCTGTTTGTAAAGATATGAAAAATGATATGCCCGTATTATACTGGTGGGTGACCTAGAACAGAAATGAAAAGACAGAAATGTATTCCCGCATTATACTGGTGGGTGACCCAGAACAAAAAATGAAAAGACAGAAATGTATTCCTCTCGTTATTCAGGTGGGCGCCTGTTGGTAAAGATATGAAAAATTATATGCCCGCGTTATACTGGTGGGTGACCTAGAACAAAAATGAAAAGACAGAAAAGTATTCCCGCATTATACTGGTGGGTGACCTAGAACAAAAAATAAAAAGACAGAAATGTATTCCTCTCGTTATTCAGGTGGGCGCCTGTCTTCAAAACTTGAAATAAAAAGATTGAAACCAACATATCCTATTTGAGGGCGGATGAACCCAACATATCCTATTTGAGGGCGGATGAACCCAACAGATCCTATTTGAGGGCGGATGAACCCGACATATCCTATTTGAGGGCGGATGAACCCGACATATCCTATTTGAGGGCGGATGAACCCGACATATCCTATTTGAGGGCGGATGAACCCGACATATCCTATTTGAGGGCGGATGAACCCGACATATCCTATTTGAGGGCGGATGAACCCGACATATCCTATTTGAGGGCGGATGAACCCGACATATCCTATTTGAGGGCGGATGAACCCAAAATATCTTTAAGACTTGAAAATGTCTTACCTCGAATACTTTCTGGGGATTGGGATGAGTTTTCCTTTTCTACCTTCCCCATTTTTATTATTATTCCTTTTTTTTTATTACCTTTTTTTGTTTTTGTTTTGTTTTTGCATAGCTTCTTCCTTCAAAGACTACCTCCCTTAATTTACTTACCTGTTGGGGGAGGGGGGGTAAAATATTATCAGCTGGGGGTACCTGACTTCCAGAATATTTTCTAAATGGAAGGAAAATTTTCTGCCCCCGTTTGATAATATCCCTTGTGGCATGCAGTTCTAGCATCAATGCCATTTCCTTTACCTGTTTCAAATCAAACAAAATTGTTAGTTTAAAACATGGTGGTTGGTTGTGATACTCCCAACGGGATGGCTTTTCCTTTTTTCCTTCTTTGCGTTGCGTTGCACAACTTGTTGGGGACGATTTTATTTGCTGGGTACAATCCCTTTCTGCTGGGGATATCCCTCTTCTTTTGTGGCATAGCTCGGAAACTGGCATTTCCCTGACCTTTTAGTCTAGTATGGATTTCGCCAAATCATGCTCACTGCTTTCCTTGCTTTGTCCATGGGCCTTGGCCTTGAGGTTTATAACTTTTGATAAAGGCAACGGTATCCCTCTTCACTGCTTTACTAGTCAGATCTCATTTTGGAAAGCTGATGGCCTATTTGAAGTCATTTCGTACTTGTTCTGACCAGACAGACTCTATTGGGGATTTTTCTATGAAAGGAAAAAGATAAACATGACTTTTTAACAAAAGAAACTATAAATAAAAACCCTATCAAATGCAGACACCGACTCTAATGGCCATGACATGCGTATATGGCCTATCCTCTACCGTCAATCATCTTTTAAGATCTTCAATTGGCGATTCCCCTCTGACTCTCAATCTTATTCGACTTGTAGTGCCCGAAGGGTTTTCACTATCAAGTCTCTCTCATTTTTGGGTTCTTCTCTCAGCTTTCATCGCCTTATGGTGCCTGTGATGGTTTTCACCGATAAGACTCTCTCATTTGTATCACTTTCCAGCTGGGGATTTGGAGTGTCGCCGGTATGACTCTTTCTGCTGGAGATTAGAGTCCCTTTTG
Source organism: Nicotiana tabacum (assembly GCF_000715075.1). Classification (NCBI taxonomy): domain Eukaryota; kingdom Viridiplantae; phylum Streptophyta; class Magnoliopsida; order Solanales; family Solanaceae; genus Nicotiana; species Nicotiana tabacum. Next base: position 124,906,791 of record NC_134082.1, read on the forward strand.
CTGTGGAACAGAATGTTATGCTCGCCGGCAAGACTCTTCATTAGTCTGACTTGACATCTTTTAAAGACTGATCGGAAGGTCTTTCTTTGGACCGTAATGTGGGTTTTGGATAGGGCTAGAAAGAAAGGGTATTAAAGGCTCAAAAGTGCATCAATTCTGGGTTATTAATTACAACTTTCGGAACCAGATTTATTTACAACGAACGCAACCTCTGCCCCAGTTTCTTGCTTGAGGATATTTTAATTGATTTTTTTTCATTTGTCAAAACTATGACCGAGCCGTGAAGCGCCTACGTATCCTCTTTGAGGAATCAGGTCAAACGTAGTTCCCAATTCCTCTTTTTCATTTGATTTTCTTTTTTTTCTCTGTTATCAATTTTCTTTTCTTTTCTTTTTTTTTCTCTTTTTTTTTCGTTGTTGTTTTCTTTCTTTCTCTCTTTTTTTCGTTGTTACTGATTCCGAACGAGGGGTATGAAAGAAAAATAAATAAGGCTCAAAAGGGGTAACAAAGGATAAAGTGTTTAGGTAGCAGAACAAAATGCCTTCGTCATTCCAGTCTTCAAAATATGCCAAGTGCAAACAACACGATTTAAATTTGTAGTCTCTTCTGATGGTGCTGGACTTGACAATTATATTCAACATTTGTTTGTTCATTTGTCACTTCTAACGCACCGTTGGGCGACACTCTAACTCTCATTGTCTTGAACAACCCTCATGCCAGCTTGGCGAATCTTGCTTTTAACGGTTTTCTTTGTGCTTAACTTGCCCCTAGTTCCACATGACTCGGGCTCTGAATAATCTCAAACCGTTCTTATTTTCTTTAAATGGTCTGATCACCTTTACAGGGTTTTATGATTAACTTTAAAGACTAGGCCCAAAGTGTGTGCGCATGTCATGTCACTAGAATCGGTGCTGAATAAAAATGACATAAGGACTAAACAAAAGATGACTGGATATAATACAAGACTGAATTTTTTGCATTGGACTGAACAAATTGTTTTAAAAACAAAGCAAACCGGAATAAAATCCTAAACGACTTGGACAAACTTAAACAAACCGCTATGACAAAACGGAAAGATAAGCGGAAACATATTGACACAAAACAAATCCGAATTACAATCCTAATAATCCGAACAACGGAAATGACAACAAAATAGACCATCAAAGATCCTCTCCGGTTGACCCAAAATGGAGTGTCTTTCCAACTATCCAAGCACGGCATCTCCGGCTGACCCAAAATGGAGTATCTTCCAACTGCAAAGCATGACATTTTAGCCATTGATCTCTATATCAACATTGCCAAGACCATCCCCAACTTCAGTATTATCAACATCAATCAACAAGTTCTCAAGATGATTCGCCTGCTCCCTGTCACTGTCGTCGATCACAATTGCCCCTTCCTGAATCATTCTTTCGATTTCCTTTTTCAAAGAACGACAGTCTTCAATGCTATGTCCTTGGACATTAGAGTGGTACATGCATCGTACAGCAGGATTGAACCCTTTTGCATATGGATCTGGAGTATAGCCAAGGAGCGGCTCAATCAGTCCTGAAAGCTTTAGCTTTTCAAACAAACTTACGTAGGACTCCCCAATTGGCGTGAAATTGTTTCCTTGCCTTTGTTTTCCCCCTTGCCCCTGTTTTCTAGGGTCGTTGGGTGCTTGGAAACGATGTGAAGGCAAGAATGCATTATGTGGTGTTGGCTCTCGCCAGCGGGGGTGACCTGATGGTTGACCCTGCGACCGGACCTTGTTCGAAGGATAATACTGAGGCGGATTATGTGGAGCTCGGGGGCAGGCTTGGGCATGATGGTCTGAAAAGAGTGGCTCTGATGGTGGGTAGTAGGGTTGTGGAAGGTTGTATGGAGTGTGTGGATAATTTGTATGACTGGGCCTGGGCTGGTAGTGAGGGGAAGGACCTCTGAATTTGGACCCAGTACCTGCTTCGACTGATGCGACCTCGAACACACCTCCCGCGCCGCTCTGAATAGCTTGGGTCGTTGCCTTGAGCGCTGAGTAATTTAGGATTTTGTTAGACCTTAGGCCCTCCTCTATCATGACCCCTATCTTTACCACTTCATTGAAGGATTTCCCAACCGTTGTCACCAAGTGACCAAAGTAAGTTGGATCAAGTGTTTGCAAGAAGTAGTCCACCATTTCTCCCTCTTTCATGGGAGGATCAACTCTGGCCGCTTGTTCTCTCCAGCGGAAACCAAACTCACGAAAACTTTCCCCAGGCTTCTTTCCAATCCTCAACAATGTGAGACGGTCCGGGACTATCTCGAGATTGTACTGGAAATGACCTGCAAAAGCCTGCGCCAGATCATCCCAAGTATACCACCTACTGGAATCCTGCCTGGTATACCATTCTAGTGCAGATCCGCTCAGACTCTGGCCGAAATAAGCTATTAGCAGCTCATCCTTGCCGCCTGCCCCTCTCATTTTGCTACAGAATCCCCGCAAATGTGCCATGGGATCACCGTGCCCTTCATATAAATCAAACTTAGGCATCTTGAACCCAGCCGGGAGTTGGACATCGGGGAAAGGGCATAGATCTTTGTAGGCCATGCTGACCTGGTTACCCAATCCGTGCAGGTACCTGAAGGACTGCTCCAGGCTTTTGAATTTCCTCAATACTTCATTTTGTTCTGGGGCTTTAACCGGCTTTTCAATTTCTGTCGGTGCTTCCAAATGTGGATTGTAGCATGTGGTTCGGGGGCATGGGATGTAGGCTCAGGGGGATAGTATTGCGTATCGGGAGCCTGAAGCAATGGCTCGCTGTTTGATCTTTGCAGGGTGGCTGATATGGGTCCCATAAAAGTGGGAACATTTGGTATTGGGAGAGGTTGATGGGGCGGTGGAGCTTGGGAATCATGGGGGCTTCTCTCCTGATGATAACGGTGATTCGGGAGGCTTGTTGAAGGGCCGGAGTGAGGGTATTCCGGCATGTGCCCCAACGGTTCAGGGCTCTTTTGTGATTTGGCTAGAGCTAGATGCATTGCATTCATCTCTAATCCCATCCTTCCTATCTTTTCTATTGCTTCCTTTAACAACTGGCTCACCGGCCTTTCTTCCTCGGTACTATTCTCTGAAGTAGCCATGCTTGTTGTTATCGGTCCTTTGGATATAGTTTGGTAAGGGTGTGTTGCCAGAATTCTTTAACAACTAACTGTTTGAGATTCGGAAAACAACAAACTTGTTAGCGTTTAGAGTTTAACAGATTTGACAACAACACATTGAGGATGCAATGCCCCTAGGCAATTAACCGTTTCTAACATGCTTTGCTATAAACAACATGCGTCACCCCGACTTGCTTATTTGCCCCTTTGAAGCACTTTGGGAACCCCTGTATTTATTTTGTATTTCCTTTTTCTTTCGATCATTTTTTTCCTTTTCTCTTTTTCGATTTTTTCATTTTTCCTTTTTTTTTTTTTTTGATTTTTCCATTTTCTTTTTGTTGTGGTCGAATCTTATGGAGATTGCCTACGTATCATGACCCCGCATGAATCAGACCTTGCGTAGTTCGGCCCAATAAGATAAACAACAGTAAACATTTTTCAATTTTCATATTAAAACAAACTGGGTTTCAAAGGTTTGAAGATGACCTACAAACTTGAAAATCAAACAACCCGCATGTTCTAATCAAAAGATTGGTAGACTTAAAAAGAAAATTCCAGCTCCCTTCCTCTGTTCGACAAATGCAACCAAATGGTTATTTTTTGCAAATGTGGCCCCTTCCAATTTTCACATGAATTTTGAGGCCGGGGAGGATTATTTTGACACTTTAAAACTTGTCCATTCTTTTACGAAAATAACCTTTCGACAACTGAAAGATACTCTAAGGCTATTTCGGCAAGAACGGTTTAAGACGCGGCCGAAGCTGGCTCGGCTTATTATGACAAAAGACGGTATTCACATGACCGCTGACTCTTTGATTTTTTTTCTTTTCAAATTACAATAAAAGACTTGGCGTTGTAAACACGGCCCTTCAGCGCCTCGGGGACGAAGATTTATAAGGCTGTGTGGGTCCATATCTCAAAATGACCCAAAGGTGGCTGTTTATGCCAAGTCAGCCTTCCGGCGTCCCTTTCGGGAACATTCGGCCCTTTTTATGACAAAACAGCATCACCTGACTTATTTATAACTCTTTTTATCGTTTTTCAAATGAGAAAAGTCAATATTGCAAACACGGCCTTTCAACGTCTCGGGGACGAAGATTTTTAGGCTGTGGGGGTCAACTGGACCAAGTCTTAAAAATGACCCAAAAGTGGCTGTTTATGCAAGTCAGCCTTCCGGCGTTCCTTTCGGGAACATTCGGCTATGTCTTGATAAAACAGCGTCACCTGACTTTCTTTATGACAAAATTAATATTTATATAACAGGCAAACGAACTATTATTTTCATTCATAACAAACAAACTAACTAACGTAAAATATAAAACATTCCTTCTTTTTCCTTTGTTTTTCTTATTCTAAAGAAAAAGAAAAATGTTTTTTTTTTTGGAATTTTTAACTTTAATAAAAGAAATGCTTTAAAAATATTTTTTTTTGAATTTTCTTTTGAATTTTTTTTGATTATATATTTATTTTGGAACAAATAATAAAATCACGTTCAACGCCCGACTCTTTTTATATTTTTATTTATATATTTTTGGCATTTTCATAGACAAGCAAAAAAAAACACATTTTAAAACGAGACTCTTTTTCATTTTCATTTAATGGCAAAACAAACTATTTTCTTTAATATTTAAAAAAAACACCAGACAGAACAATGATGATTTTTTTCCTTTGCTTTTAATATAACAAACTAATAAGACATTTTTTCATTTTTCAAAATTTCGGCAGAGCTTCGACTCTACTCGGACTTCTATGCTGTTATTTTCTCCTTTTTTCACGATTTTCTTATATGTGGAAAATGATGACAACATACAAAATCTTTTTGAATTTTCATGCTTTGTTTTTATTTGTATTTTTATTTTTTATATTTATTATTTCTTTCAAAAATGTGGCATGGGGGACATAGGGAATTTCAAGATTTCTTGGGTTCCGCAAATGTTCCCCATGTGCTTTTCCCAAAAATGAAGCGTGGGAGACATAGTGGATTTCCAAGGCATCTTGGATTCCACAAATGTTCCCCATGTGCATTCCCAAAAAGCAAGCGTGGGGGGCATAGGGAATTCCAAGAATTCTTGGATTCCACAAATGTTCCCCATGCTTTGATTAAAATAACATCAAGCTGGAAAAACGTGCGGCCTTCTTATTTAAATGTGATCAACCTAACAAGGTGTGTTATTTGTCCGCAACTATTATTGGTCCGCCAAACGACCCATTCACCCTTGAATAAGTACAACATGTAGCACATAGGATGCCAAAAGATGGTCTATTATTTTCAGGTTGCTTGTCCTAGACGGACCCAACCCCTGTGTTGAGTCCCCTAAGTCAAATGCACATGATGCAAATAAACGTTCCTACTAGGGATCCGGCATGTGGCTTTGTTATACTAAGTTCATAACCTGGGTATTTGTTCTAGACCTGGCTTACCCAAACGGACAGTTTGAGCCGAAGCGGGGGCAACGTACCGGGAGCCGAAAGTCTGCCCGGCCTAGTTACTTGTCCCAACTCCGTCTTATTTGGTATGACTTTAACAGAAAGGTGGGTCACGCGCACGTGTACACCATAAATTCAGAAGACTCAGAAAGAAGGGTTTCGTAGCAGTTTTATATACACAATTCAGATAATATTAAAGCGGTAAAAACATCATTTAGCACATTAAGCATATATCATGTAAAAATCAGATAATAAATAAAGCCAACTATAACAGTTATTTTAAGCTCGAATTCTTGAACCCTGAACCAGTGGTTCTGGGTTTTATCCCCAGCAGAGTCGCCAGAGCTGTCACACCTCCTTTTTCCGCGCCCGCAGGGGCGCGAGGGAGTTTTTTCCAATTAAAGGACAATCGAAACGGGATTTGTTTATTTATTTCAGAGTCGCCACTTGGGAGATTTAGGGTGTCCCAAGTCACCAATTTTAATCCCGAATCGAGGAAAATAATGACTCTATATTATAGTCTGCGTACCAGAAATCCGGATAAGGAATTCTGTTAACCCGGGAGAAGGTGTTAGGCATTCCCGAGTTCCGTGGTTCTAGCACGGTCGCTCAATTGTTATATTCGGCTTGATTATCTGATTTTATACAAGTATGAACTTATGTGCAAATTTTGACTTTTAACCGCTTTATTATTATTGTTTTTACAAGAATGTGAACATCGCTTAAAACACGTCTTTGGACTGCGTCACATGAAATGCACCCACAATCCGGAACACATTTTATTTGATGTTTTGGGATCGGATTTGGGTCGCATGAAATGCACACCCGAGCTTAAGAAAGTAAATTATTAAACACGCGCCCTAAAAGACTATCGCGTTATTATTTTGGGAAGGCCACGAAATTCACTAAGCGGCCCTCCTGAATTCTAAGTAATTTAAAACAAGTATTTAATGAGGGCCCCGCAATTTGTGTTTTTATTCGGCGAGGCTCGTCTCATTCTTATTTTTTTAAAAGGAATTTGCAACGTCATGGAAATGCGTCTCGGGCCACGCCACAATCAATGCGCCCGTGACTAGAGACACATTTCGACTCCGTTGAGATTTGGATTTGGGTCACATAAATGTGCACCCGAGTTTAGGGAGATAACATTATTAAAGGCGCGCCTAAAGCAACTAGCGCATTATTATTTTGGGGTAGGGCCGTGAAATTTACTAAACGGCCCGTCCCGGAATCTAAGTATTTAACACATATATTTTGCGAGGGCTCCGCAATTTGTACATTTTTATTTAGCGAAGCTCGTCTCTTTTTTTATTTATTATTTTTTTATTCATTTTTTTTTATAATTATTTATTTATTTTTAAAGGATGCCATTTTCACGCCTTTAACAATGCTAAACCTTACGGCTTCTTCACAACTACAATCTCATAACTTGTCAAGATTTGCTAAAAGAAGTTAAGCGAATGAGTGTTTCGGGCGTAGCAACAACAGATACTAATACTAATTTTGTCCAAATAAACTAAGACAATAATAACATAACACATTGAACGTAAATAATAACAATATTAATCTTGGGACTACTAATACAACTAAATCAAATGACATCAAGTAATCAATAATAACATAACACAAAAATGAACTAAAATGCATACGGTGAAACATAAGCAGAAAATTATCATATCAATGATATATTGCAACTTCAAACATTGAACGTAAAATTTCTTTAATCCAATACATCGAGGCTTACTAACCTGAATAAACAGAAACGCATAGAGCCATGGACCAAACCTCAACATCGACCTCACCGAACAAACTCGACGCGCCGGACCTCGACGAACAAAACAACCTCACCGGACTGAAGCAAAGACTGAGCTACTCAGCAATGCAGCGACGCAGCAACAACTGCTGTATTTCGACGCAGCAACTGTTGTGTGAAGCTGCAACATAAGGGGTCGTTGGAGATGAGGGAAGGAGCAGCTATGGAGGGTCGTTCGTGTGGTGTCGAGGAGCTGGTTGTTGCTGCGTTTGGAGAGGTCGTTTGGGCAGTTGACGACGGGGGGTGGTTGGACGACGCAGCAGCCGGAGATGGTTTGGGTGAGGGTTTTCGTTGGTTTTGGTCGTTGGGACAGAAGGGACGGAGGGAGCTGTTTGGGGTGTCGGAGGGTGGTTGTTTGGGAGGCTTGGTGGTCGACGGACTGGGTTGGGGTCACGGGGTGGTGTTTGGGAGGAGGAGGGTGGTCCGGTTTGGTCGTGGGGGAGAGGGCTTGGTTAGGTTTCGTTTGGGGTGGTCCGGAAATGGAGTTTTCCGGTTAGGGCCCCGTAGGGTTTTCTCCCTTTCTTCTTTTTAAGAAGAAAGAGGAACAGTAGTATCCTTTCAAAAAATCCCCCCCCGGTCCTTTTCGTTGGTCCTCCTCTTTTCAAATTCTGTCTGTGTTTTTGTAATACAATGCCCATGAAAATGAGCCCCACGCGTGGTGGGGTTCGAGGCATATGTCCCCCCGCGTGGTGGGGTTCCCCACGTGTCCTGGACACGGTTTATTATGGGCTCGGTCCGAAAATTAGGCTTAAAACCGGGTAATTTAAACCCGAATATTATTCTTTTGCCCGGACCCGAGAAATAGGAACACGTTGCTTAACTAGTCCTATGTAAGTAAAATAACTACCAAAATAATACTAGTATTTAAACAAAACTATATCTTTTTAAATATTTTTCAAGGTTTAAAATAGCTACAAAATATTAATAAAACTATTTGTAATTTTTGTTTTTTTTAAATATTAAGATAAAATATGAAGTAATTTTTTTGTATTTTTTTTCAAAGTTAAAATGACTATAGAATATTAATAAAACTATATTTTTTGTAATTTTCGTTCTTTAATAAAGACAAAAATATGAAGTAATATTTTTTTGTATTTTTCAAAATTAGACTGCAAACATTAATAGAACTATATTTTTTGTAATTTTCGAATTTATATAAAGTACCAAAATAAAGTACAATTTTTTTTGTATTTTTCAAGTTTATGAGAAATACATAAACTAAAATTATATATATATATTTTGTGATTTTTCTTTTTGCAACGAAATAAAGTAAAATAGTTAAAATAGCTATACTAGACCCAATTTCACATATTCACGCTAAAAAATGTGAAAATCCTCGGGGAGGGTCAAAAATCACGTGCTTACACCATTCACCCTCCATGTGGACCATTCAGATATTATATGGTTTTGGTAGATGCATCTACAAGATGGTCACATGTGTGCTTACTATCAACTCGCAATATGGCATTTGCGAGATTGTTGGCTCAAATAATAAAACTAAGAGCACAATTTCCAGATTATGAAATTAAGACAATTCGTCTTGATAATGCCGGTGAATTTACATCCCAAGCATTTAATCATTATTGTATATCAACTGGGATAATAATTGAGCATCCGGTCGTTCATGTTCATACACAAAAATGGTCTAGCGGAATCATTGATCAAACGCCTCTAATTAATTGCTAGACCAATGCTTATGAGAACAAAACTTCCCATTTCAGTATGGGGTCATGCTATTTTGCATGCGGCATCACTTGTACAGATAAGGCCCACAAGTTATCATAAAGTCTCCCCATTGCAATTGGCTTTTGGCCAGGAGCCAAATATTTCCCATCTTAAAAATCTTTGATTATGCGGTATATGTTCCAATTGCTCCACCACATTTGGCCCCCAAATAAGGTTGGGGATATATGTTGGGTATGAATCTCCTTCTATTATAAAATATCTGAAGCCTATGACTGGAGATTTATTTACATCGAGATTTTCTGTTTGTCATTTTGATGAATCAGTATACCCAACATTAGGGGAAGAAAATAAGCAGCTGAGAAAGGAGATAGATTGGAATGTATTATCACTATCTCATTTAGATCCTCGAACAAATCAATGTGAACAAGAGGTTCAAAAGATAATTCATTGGCAAAATATTGCAAATCAACTACCAGATGCGTTCACTGACCTACCAAGGGTGACTAAGTCATATATTCCAGCTGCTAATGCTCCAGTTCGAGTTGATATCCCGGCAGGACAATCAATTAAAGCAATTGAGTTTAAACCACGCTTGAAACGTGGTAAACCAGTCAGTTCTAAGGATAAAAATCCTCGGAAAAGAAAAGGAGTAAATGATCAAAGTGATCATAATACAGAGGTAGTAGCTCAAGAAGACCACATAGACATAACAAATGATAAGAGCTCAAGGTAGGTTCAGGTACTGAAAATGATGATGATGGAGAGATCTCAATAAGTTATGTCTCAACGGAGAAAAGATGGAACCGAAATAATATTGTTATTAATAACGTTTTTGCTTATAATGTTACTATTGAAATAATGCAACAAGACGAGGATCTTGAACCAAAATTTGTCGATGAATGTAGATAGAGAGATGATTGGCCAAAATGGAAAGACGCTATCCAGACAGAATTAACTTCACTTGCGAAACGTCAAGTTTTTGGACCTGTAGTGCAAACATCTAATGGTGTTAAGCCTGTTGGATATAAATGAGTCTTTCTACGTAAAAGGAATGAGAAAAATGAGGTACAAAGATATAAGGCACGTCTAGTTGCACAAGGATTTTCACAAAGGCCCGATATTGATTATGAAGAGACATATTCTCCTGTTATGGATTCTATAACATTCTGTTATTTCATTAGCTTTGTTGTTCATGAAAAGCTTGACATGCATTTAATGGATGTAATTACAGCCTACCTTTACGGTTCACTTGATAATGAGATATACATGAAAATTTTCGAGGGATTTAAAATGCCCGATGCACATAATTCAAAGTAGTGGGAAATATTTTCAATCAAATTGCAAAGATCTTTGTATGGGCTAAAGCAATCAGGAAGAATGTGGTATAACCGCCTTAATGAGTATTTATTAAAGGAAGGTTATATAAATGATGTTATTTGTCCATGTGTTTTTATAAAGAAAACAATATCAGAGTTTGTTGTACTTGCTGTATATATTGATGACATAAACCTTATTGGAACTCCTGCAGAACTCCAAAAGGCAATTGATTATTTAAAGAAAGAATTCAATATGAAAGATCTCGGAAAGACAAAATTATGTCTTGGTTTGCAAATTGAACATTTGGCAAATGTGATTTTTGTTCATCAATCTGTACACAGAAAAGGTCATGGATGAAGCACATCCATTAATTACTCCGATGATTGTTCGATCACTTGATGTAAATAAGGACCCATTCCGACCTCAAGAAAATAATGAAGAGCTTTTTGGTCCTGAAGTACCATATCTTAGTGCAATTGGTGCACTAATGTATCTTGCTAACTCTACAAGGCCTGACATAACTTTTTCAGTTAATGTCTTAACAAGATATAGCTCTGCTTGTACAAGGAGACATTGGAATGGAATCAAACACATATTGCGGTATCTAAAAGGGACTGTCGATATGGAATTATTTTATGGCAATGATTGCAGTTCTGATCTTGTTGGTTATGACGATGCTGGGTATTTATCTGACCTACACAAGGCTCGATCTCAAACAGGCTATGTATTTACATGTGGAGGTGTCACACCTCCTTTTTCCGCACCCGAAGGGGTGAAGGAGTTTTTCCAATTAAAGGACAATCAAAACGGGATTTGTTTGTTTATTTCAGAGTCGCCACTTGGGAGATTCAGGGTGTCCCAAGTCACCAATTTAATCCCGAATCGAGGAAAAGAATGACTCTGTTTAACAATCCGCGAACCATAAATCCGGATAAGGAATTCTGTTAACCCGGGAGAAGGTATTAGGCATTCCCGAGTTCTGTGGTTCTAGCATGGTCGCTCCACTGTCATATTCAACTTGTTTATCTGATTTTATACAATTATGAGCTCATGTGCAAGTTTTAACTTTTAACCGCTTTTGTCATTATTATATTTTTTTTATCAAGAGTTGCAACATCATGGAAATACATCTCCAACCACGTCACATCAATGCACCCGTGGTTGTTGGCATATTTCAACTCTGTAGAGATTTGGATTTGGGTCACATAAATGTGCACCCGAGTTTAAGAAAATTAAATTATTAAAGGCGCGCCTAAAGCGACTAGCGTATCATTTACTTTGGGCAGGGCCGTGAAATTTTGCTAAACGGTCCATCCCGAAGTCTAGCAATTTCAAAGCAAATATTTACCGAGGGCCCCGCAATTTAAATTTTTTATTCGGCGAGGCTCACCTCATCCTTATTTTTTAAAAGGAATTTGCAACGTCATGGACATGCATCTCGGACCACATCACAATCAATGTACCTGTGATTAGAGACACATTTCGACTCCGTTGAGATTTGGATTTGGGTCACATAAATGTGCACCCGAGTTTAAGAAGGTAAGATTTATTAAAATGCGCGCCTAAAGCGATTAGCGTATTATTATTTTGGGTAAAGCCGTGGAGTTTGCTGAACGGCCTATCCAGAGTTCTAAGTAATCAACACATACATTTTTGTAAGGGCCCCGGAATCTATGCATTTTATTTGGCGAGACTCGTCTCATTTTTATTTAAAAGGTTGTCCTATAGTGGCTATGTTTTCTATTGAGTTTGTCTCTAATAATGAAAGAAGAAGAACGGTCCAACTTTATTTACATGCTTACAAGTTAGTTATAGTCGGGTTCCGAATATGATTTGCAAAATCTGAAACATGAACGCGTATATGGGCAGTCGCTTAGATATTACGGGCCCAGGCCCAGTGCATACTGTATGGACTGGACCTAGGCCATTCCTTTTCCGATAAGGGCCTGTTAGTTCACTCGACTCAGGCCCAACATTTATGAGGCTGAAATGGAAACTGGTGTTATTTTATTCTAATGGTATTGTTGCAAGCTATAGTGAGGCAACCTACTAAATGGAGTGAGATTAACTAGCAATGGATAATTTAACACTTAACATGCGTTAGAAGATATGCTAATCACAAACACAGCTAAAATTCCAGATATTGCTTACTACACTATCACTTCTTTTCTATCTACCAACATACATACATAAAATGATACTAAGTTGCCATACGTGATGTCTAGTTATACATGATGACTACCCTCATTATCCTAATAGAAGATATGAACTATTATACATACAACTTCAATATGCAGACTGAAACAGATTCGAAAAAAAACTTCAACTCTTCATTTTTTGCATTCATGTTTCAAATTTCAGCCTACATTGACCAGTGTATCAGTTGTGTACCTGGTATAGGAAAGCAAAAGATGAAGAGGAATGATCAGTGCAGCAGTAGCATACACAACAACAGCAGCAACAAGAAAAACAGCAATCCGCAGCAACACAACCCAACAGTCAGATTTTTTAACACCAAGACAAAGAACCCAGTTTGCAGCCCAGCAGCACCCCAAAACAAACACAGGCAAAGCAGAGAAGGAAACAGATGCAGAAAAGCAATAGCCTCTGATTGTTATGTACAAAATCCAGCACACTCTTAACTCTATATCACTCTGAAAACAGACTGTCCTCTAAAGGTTGAAAGACCACCCTTGTTTTTGCTTTTCTTTTCTCTATCCAAACTTAAAACTGTCCAGCCCCTTCTTAACTCTAAATCAACCTATTTATAAGCCAGAAATGGCAAGCCCCCAGGCTGTCTTTCCCCTCTGCCCATACCCCTTTAAACTAATCAACAATGTCCATGCCTAAATGTCTTTTCTTGATGCCCACTATATTGTTCCCCATGTTTGTCCTATTTATTTTAATCAAGAGTCATGGGAGGGGTTATGGTATTCAAATAAACCCATGCCCTTATGTTATGTACCACACTAACAATTAAACTAAGTTTAACAAATGACCCCTAGGCAGTCCTCAGCTTTACAGCCTGTTAACATGCTACTAAACTCCCAAAATTACCCCTTAACCCTTGCATATTACTGTATTACCCTAACTCTTAACAGTCAGTATATAAACCCCTCTGAATTTAGCTAATCACTGAACTGACTGTATCAACTTAAGCCTAACACTGATTTCAGGTTGATCTGTTAAACTTCTACAGTTATACCCAATTCTCAGCCTAAGTTCAACCAATGATTCAAACTCAATCAAACAAGGGTGCCAATCAAATGGTATGAGTTGGTCATATTGGGAGCCAATCCTGACCAACTCAAAACCAGAATGCAAACAGGTCAACAGTCAACAAGCTAAGGCCAAAGCAGTAATGAACAGGCTTCCATAGCAGACTATGAAGATCATGAGGTTACTGAACGAATGAGTAGTCTAGTTCAAAGACAAAACTGAACATATTCAACAGGTTCATTATAAGTTAGCATACAGATGTGGTGCTGGCAAACATACATGGAGGGTATTAATGAGCTACTGTCCTGTTTCCTTCTAATTTTCAAACAAATTAATTGACGACACTTATTTAAACGACTATACAAGCTATAATAGACAACAAACAATCAATAAAACACACAAAACAAATAAACATTACCTCAGGATTCACAGACTTGACTGAAAAATCAAAACAAACTAAACTAAACATGAAAAACAGATAGAATTCATAGGGGAACAAAAGAAAGGGAAAAATTTACCTCAGGGATTCGAAATCAATACTGACCCAGGCTCGAACTCGGGCTCGACCATTTTTGGGGCCGAATGGACTTTAATCAAAGTGTTCTCAACTGAGAACACCTCGGTTAAAGTCTATTAGACCCTGGCCCTTTTGTTGATTTGGACAGACCCCCATAGATTTGAGTTCTAGGGTTCTTGGGGCTCGAATTAGGGGTTCGAGCCTTTTTAGTTATATTCGAACGGAACCAAGGTCATTTAGGGGGTGAGGAAGGTCAGGAAGATGAATGGTGTGAATTTGGGCTTGGTTGGGGTGAGTTAGGTTTTTGCTCGAATCTTCGATTGAAGATTCGAGAAGTTGTAGGGTGATTCGAGGTAAATGGTTAACGGATTTGGAACGAGGGTGGTTAGGTGCATCAGGGGTGTTATTTTGGTAGTCATCGGAGTCGTGGTTGCCGGGTTTATGGTGGGGGAATCCTAAGGCGGCTAGGGTTTGTGAGAGGGGGTTTCTGGGGATGAGGATGAGCAGTAGGCGAGGGGGGGTTTGGTTTGGGGTGTGGCGTGATTGATTGGGTCTTATATACGGGGTGGGTGGTTTAATCCTGGCTGCTGGATCAATCAAGATTGATGGCTAGGATTATGGGAGTTAACCAATACGGCGTCGTTTGGTTTAAGTAGGGGGGTAGGTTCGAACCGGGAAACGGGTCGGGTTCAGGTAACGGGTAAGGGGATGAAATCCTGGTCGTTGGATCGATTTAATCCAACGGCTCTAATTAAAAGGGCCAATACGACGCCGTTTGAGGCGTCTCAAAGCTTGCCCAAATCGGACCGGATCTGGGGGCTGTTTTGGGCCTGGGTTTGGGTCCAACTAGGGTGGCCCAATTCTGATTTCCTTTATTTTCACCCATTTTCCTTCTTTCTTTAATTATCAAAATTAAACAAAAATCCTAAATAAATTATAAAAATAAAAAAAATAAAATTACACACATATTATTTAACACCTATAATAATTAACACATAATATTAAAAAATAAAATCACACAATGACAAGAAATACACGTGCATATTTTTTGTGATTTTCTTTTAACCAAATTATGGATAATTAATTCCTAAATGTACCACTAATTCCTAAATGCATGCAACATGTATTTTTGTATTTTTAACTATAGCAAGGCGAGCGTTTACGGACAGAATAATTATCAAAACGTCACACAAATTCTCAAAATTGTACCCGAAGGTAACTTGTTTTACTTTTTCGATTTCTTTTGGAGTAGTTTCCGCGAAGCAAAAATCATGTGCTCACAACTGCCCCTCTTTGTCCGAAAGCACAAAGAGCTTTCGTGCAAAGATAAAGTGAGCAGACACGAGCGACTTTGCTCGTTGGAAGACTCTGTGTGAAGCATTTTTTGAAAAGATTTAACCGAACCTTTACTTCAAAGGTTTCCTACATATCCCTGGCTAAAAGGGAATCAGGTTAATATAGTTCGGGAAGTTTTGATGGCTGGGACTACCATGGGACTGCGATTTGCTGTTACTGCTACTGCATGCCGTTACTACTGCTTACCGATCTTTTTATTACACCGTGTTTAAAAGAAAAATCAAGAAGCTAGGCTAGATTACGGATTACAAGATCCCATCTATCTTCCATTTGTTCTTGACGCCTTGCTTTCTTGTCGGCTTGCGTCTATTCCAATGCTTCTTTCTTCCGAGAACTGACGGGGATGATACCGGCCTTTTGCTTCTCTGAATACCAATTCTCACTGTCTGGTTCTGTCCGCTGGGGATATGGCTTCCTTTATTAAGCTTTTGCTATGCTGGAAATAATTTGATGTTCAAAAGCCGCTCTTCTCGAGATTTGTCTTATCTCCCTTTTGTCTCATGCGCTTGAATTTGCGCTGGGATCTCTTGTTGCGACCTTCCGTTTTTTGGTGAGTTGCTGGTTTCAAGACCTGAAAATGCAAAGACTGAAAAATATTCCTCTTGTTATACAGGTGGGCGCCAATCTATCTAAAGCATAAAAGTATTCCTCTCGTTATACAGGTGGGCGCCTATTTATCTAAGACATAAAAGTATTCCTCTCATTATACAGGTGGGCGCCTATCTATCTAAATCATAAAAGTATTCCTCTCGTTATATAGGTGGGCGCCTATTTATCTAAGACATAAAAGTATTCCTCTCATTATACAGGTGGGCGCCTATTTATCTAAGACATAAAAATATTCCTCTCGTTATACAAGTGGGCACCTATCTATCTAAAGCATAAAAGTATTCCTCTCGTTATACAGGTGGGCGCCTATTTATCTAAGACATAAAAGTATTCCTCTCGTTATACAGGTGGGCGCCTATTTATCTAAGACATGAAAGTATTCCTCTCATTATACAGGTGGGCGCCTATTTATCTATGACATAAAAGTATTCCTCTCATTATACATGTGGGCGCCTATTTATCTAAAGCATAAAAGTATTCCTCTCGTTATACAGGTGGGCGCCTATTTATCTAAAACATAAAAGTATTCCTCTTATTATACAGGTAGGCGCCTATTTATCTAAGACATAAAAATATTCCTCTCGTTATACAGGTGGACGCCTATCTATCTAAAGCATAAAAGTATTCCTCTCGTTATACAGGTGGACGCCTATTCATCTAAGACATAAAAGTATTCCTCTTATTATACAGGTAGGCGCCTATTTATCTAAGACATAAAAATATTCCTCTCGTTATACAGGTGGACGCCTATCTATCTAAAGCATAAAAGTATTCCTCTCGTTATACAGGTGGACGCCTATTCATCTAAGACATAAAAGTATTCCTCTCATTATACAGGTGAGAGCCTATCTATCTAAAACATAAAAGTATTCCTCTTGTTATACAGGTGGGCGCCTATTTATCTAAGACATAAAAGTATTCCTCTCATTATACAGGTGGGCGTCTATCTATCTAAAGCATAAAAGTATTCCTCTCGTTATACAAGTGGACGCCTATTTATCTAAGACATAAAAGTATTCCTCTCATTATACAGGTGGACGCCTATCTATCTAAAGCATAAAAGTATTCCTCTCGTTATACAGGTGAGCGCCTATTTATCTAAAACATAAAAGTATTCCTCTCATTATACAGGTGGGAACCTATCTATCTAAAGCATAAAAGTATTCCTCTCGTTATACAGGTGGGCGCCTATTTATCTAAGACATAAAAGTATTCCTCTCATTATACAGGTGGGCGCCTATCTATCTAAAGCATAAAAGTATTCCTCTCGTTATACAGGTGAGCGCCTATTTATCTAAAACTATGAAAATTATTCCTCTCGTTATACAGGTGGGCGCCTATTTATCTAAGACATGAAAATATTCCTCTCATTATACAGGTGGGCGCCTATCTATCTAAGACATGAAAATATTCCTCTCATTATACAGGTGGGCGCCTATCTATCTAAGACATGAAAATATTCCTCTCATTATACAGGTGGGCGCCTATTTATCTAAGACATGAAAAGTATTCCTCTCATTATACAGGTGGGCGCCTATCTATCTAAGACATGAAAATATTCCTCTCATTATACAGGTGGGCGCCTATCTATCTAAGACATGAAAATATTCCTCTCATTATACAGGTGGGCGCCTATCTATCTAAGACATGAAAATATTCCTCTCATTATACAGGTGAGCGCCTATTTATCTAAGACATGAAAAGTATTTGAATTTGTTTCCTCGTTCCTCCGAGAAAATTTTGACAATGACAGAAAATTTTCTGCCCCGGTTTTGGTGACCTTCCTTGTGGCGTGTCTTTCTGCCATCATCAACCTTTATTTTCCTGTAGAAATCAAAGAAAATTTTGTTAGTTTTAACATGGTGAGTGATCGTGTCACTCCTGCTGGGGGATGATTTTTCCTTTCCCTTTCCCTTGCTCTGTGCTCCCAAAACTGGTTGGGGATAAAGTTGCTTGCTGGGGATGATATTTTTGCTGGGGATGATATTTTTGCTGGGGATGGTTTTCCATTTATCCCTTCCCTGCTCTTTTGTTTTAAAACATGTTGGGGGAGTCCTCTTCAACTCCAAAACTACTCCCTTAAAAGTTTATTTTCTCTCAGCACTGCAGGGCATAAAATGTTATCATCTGGAGATAACATTATTGAGGATAGGACTGTTGGGGTTATCTTGCTGCGGATCAGTCCTCTCTTTGTCCTTTTCTCCTTCTCCCCTTCTGTGATGTCTGACCACCCTGGAACTTGGTTAGTGATCTATCAAATTGTGCTGGGGATCCTCTTGGAACTTGATCCATAAGTTTCTCAACTGTTGCTTTCCAGCTTTTCTCCATGTTCTCCTTAACTTTCTAGGCCGGTTTGTCATTTGGTCTTGCAACAAACGCCTTTTGTCTTATTGCCTTGACTTTGGCCTGTCCCCTTCGCATTTTGCTTTATACCATTTTGGCCACTGGTAGTAAACTCTGAAGAATCCTTCTCAAAACAAATTTCTGAAAAAATCTTTTTAGACAAAGAAATAAAAAGATAGAAAGAGAGAAAAATCTTTCTGAACAAACGTTGGGGGAGAAGAAAAGGAAAGAACTTATCTGGGCGGTATGACTAGTCCCAACGATCATGTCGTGCATTACGGATTAATCGACCCAGTCTATTTGTATCAATCAATCTTCCTAATGGCCTCATTTGCCGGGAATGACCAGACGCCCAATTTTTGCCATATGCGGATTCTTTCTGCCGATCTCAGCTTATCGCCTCATAGTGCCCTTCGAGGGGTTTTCACTAATAAGACTCTCTCGTTTCTCTCAGCTCCCGTCGCCTTATGGTGCCTGTAAAGGTTTTCACCGATAAGACTCTCTCGTTTTATTTCTCTCATCTTTCTTCGCCTTATGGTGCCCGTGAAGGTTTTCACCAATAAAACTCTCTCATTTTATTTTATTTTTTCAGTGGGGGATTGGAGTGTTGCCGATATGACTCTCTCTTCTGGAGATTCTTTTCGGCTATCAATTCATTTCCAGTTTATGATCCTCTTCTTTGCTGGGGATCAGAGTATTGTTCCCGACTTCCGTTTGCATGACTTGGCACTTCTCGGATACTGATCGGGAGGTCTTTTTGGACATCGATATTGGTTTTATGTGGGGTTAAAAGAAAAGCTATCAAAAATTCGAAGAATAACTTCTGGGTGAAACATTACAACTCTTGGAATCAAACCACTTTTGAAACTTTAAAACATAACTTCTGCCTCAATTTTCTTGCTTGGGGGATTTTTATTTTTTTGTTACACTATGTTGAACTATGCACATTATGCATACTATGACCGAGCCGTGAAGCGCCTATGTATCCTCTTTGAGAAATCAGGTCAAACGTAGTTCCCATGATTCCTTTGTTTTTCTTATGACCTTTATCTTATTTTCATTTTTCTTTTTTTTTTCTTTTTCCATATATATTTTCCATTAGTGACTCCAAAAGAGGGGTATGAAAGAATAAATAAGGCTCAAAAGGGGGAAGCAAATGTTAAAAGTGTTTGGATAGAAGAAAGAATGTCTCCGTCATTTCATTATCCAATAAGTACCAAGTACAAACAAACGAACCAATAACTATCATAATCAAAGAAATTACGCATAATATCTTTTGACTGCATCAGAATTGATAGCCATGTCGACGCATCTTCCTTCGATATCTGTTAGACATAAAGCGCTGTTGGATAACACTCTGGTCACAATATAAGGCCCTTGCCAATTTGGGGCGAACTTTCCTTTTGCTTCGATCTAATGTGGGAGGATCCGTTTCAATACCTGCTGCCCTACTTCAAATTTTCTGGGACGCACCTTCTTATTGTATGCCCTTGCCATTCTCTTCTGATAAAACTGGCCATGACACACTGCTGCCAATCTTTTTTCATCTATTAAGTTCAACTGCTCCAGTTGAGTTTTGACCCATTCATTGTCGTCAATCCCGGCTTCAGCGACAATTCGGAGGGACGAAATTTCGACCTCTGTTGGTATTACTGCTTCAGTTCCGTATACCAATAAATAAGGAGTTGCACCTATGGAAGTCCGGACTGTAGTGCGATAACCCAACAAGGTAAAGAGTAATTTCTCATGCCATTGTCTAGATCCTTCTACCATCTTCCTCAGTATCTTCTTGATGTTCTTATTGGCTGCTTCAACTGCTCCATTCGCCTTGGGACGATATGGGGTGAAATTGCGGTGTGCAATCTTAAATTGTTGACATACCTCCCTCATCAAATTGCTGTTAAGATTTGCACCATTATCCGTGATGATCACTTTTGGGACCCCAAATCTGCAGATGATATGGGAGCGAACAAAATCCACCACTGCCTTTTTGGTTACCGACTTGAAAGTTTTAGCTTCAACCCACTTGGTGAAGTAGTCGATGGTCACTAGAATGAACCTATGGCCGTTGGTCACTGCCGGCTCAATAGGCCCAATGACATCCATGCCCCATGCGATAAATGGCCATGGCGCTGACATTGTATGCAATTCCGTCGGCGGAGAATGAATCAGATCTCCATGTATTTGACATTGATGGCACTTCCGCACAAAATTGATACAATCATGCTCCATAGTGAGCCAATAGTACCCTGCTCGAAGAATCTTCTTTACCAATACATATCCGCTCATATGTGGCCCACAAACTCCAGCATGCACCTCTGCCATAACTGTCGTGGCTTGACCGACGTCTATATATCTTAGCAATCCCAAATCTGGGGTTCTTCTGTACAACACTCCTCCAGTGAGTAAGAAACCATTTGACAAACGCCGAATGGCTCTTTTTTGGTCTCTGGTGGCCTGCTCCGGGTATATCCCCATCTTGAGGTACTCCTTTATTTCATAAAACCATGGCTCTCCATCCACTTCCTCCTCTACCATGTTGCAATAAACATGCTGATCACGAACCTGAATGTGCAATGGGTCAACATGAATTTTATCGGGGTGGTATAGCATTGATGCTAAGGTGGCCAATGCATCGGCAACCTCATTGTGAACTCTTGGGATGTGTCTGAATTCCACTGATTGAAATCGCTTGCTCAGATCGTGTAAACATTGTCGATATGGTATGAGTTTCAAATCCCGTGTTTCCCATTCACCCTGAATCTGATGCACCAGGAGGTCCGAGTCTCCCAAGACCAAAACGTCCTGGACATCTATGTCTGCAGCTAGTCGCAGACCCAAAATGCATGCTTCATACTTGGCCATGTTGTTGGTACAATAGGAACGTAGCTAAGCTGTAACAGGATAGTGATGTCCTGTTTCAGAAATGAGTACCGCTCCTATTCCAACCCCTTTCGCGTTTGCGGCTCCATCAAAGAAAAGCTTCCAACTTGGTTCCTCGGGTAATTCCAACTCACCTATATGCATTACTTCCTCGTCCAGAAAATACGTCCTCAATGGCTCGTATTCTTCATCAACAGGATTCTCAGCCAAGTGATCGGCCAGCGCTTGGGCTTTCATGGCCGTCCTCGTCACATAGACGATATCAAACTCTATGAGAAAAATTTGCCATTTTGCTAACCTCCCTATAGGCATAGGTTTCTGGAAGATGTACTTTAATGGATCCAAACGGGAAATGAGATAAGTAGTATATGAGGACAAATAGTGCTTCAACTTCTGAGCCACCCAAGTTAGGGCGCAACATGTCCTCTCGAGTTGAGTGTACTTGACCTCATATACTGTAAACTTCTTGCTAAGATAATAAATGGCCTGCTCCTTCCTTCCTGTAATGTCGTGTTGCCCCAACACGCAGCCAAACGAATTCTCCAGGACCGTCAGATAAAGAATTAATGGTCTCCCTGACTCAGGCGGGACCAGCACAGGTGGATTTGACAGATACCCCTTGATTTGGTCGAATGCTTCTTGACATTCCGCCGTCCATTCTACCGCAGCATCTTTCTTCAGCAACCGAAATATGGGTTCACAAGTTGCCGTGAGTTGAGCGATGAACCTGCTGATATAATTTAGTCTCCCTAACAGACTCATCACCTCCGTTTTGTTCTTTGGCGGTGGCAAATCCTGGATGGATTTGATCTTGGACGGGTCTAACTCAATACCTCGTCGACTGACGATGAATTCTAACAGCTTTCCTAATGGAAACCTGAAGGCGCATTTGGCCGGGTTGAGCATAATATCATACCTTCGCAGTCTTTGAAAGAACTTCCTTAGGTCTGCTACATGGTCTTTTTGACACCAGGACTTTATGATCACATCATCTACGTACACCTCGATTTCTTTGTGTATCATGTCATGAAGCACAGTAGTCATTGCTCTCATGTACGTTGCCCCAGCATTCTTCAATCCGAATGGCATCACCCGATAGCAATAAGTTCCCCACGGCGTAATGAAAGCCGTCTTCTCCACATCTTCTTCGTCCATTAAGATCTGATGATACCCCGCATAGCACTCCACAAAGGATCCGATCTCGCGTCCAGTGCAATTATTGATCAGGATATGGATATTTGACAATGGAAAATTATCCTTCGGACTTGCCTTGTTGAGATTGCGGTAGTCGACACATACCCTAATTTTCCCATCCTTCTTCGGCACAGGTACCACATTGGCCAACCACTCGGGATATCGAGTGACCCGAATAACTTTTGCCTGCAGCTGCTTGGTCACTTCTTCTTTGATCTTCACACTTATATCCATCTTAAACTTCCTCAGTTTTTGCTTGACCGGAGGGTATGCCGGGTCAGTGGGCATTTTGTGAACTACTAGATCGGTGCTTAATCCCGGCATATCATCATATGACCATGCAAAACATCTTTGAACTCAATAAAGGCTTTGATTAATTCCTCCCTGATGTTTGGCTCAATGTGGATGCTGATTTTGGTTTCTCTGACGTCATCTGCATCCCTAGATTTACAGCTTCAGTGTCATTCAGATTAGGCTTGGGTTTCTCTTCGAATTGGCACAATTCTCGGTTTATTTCTTCGAAGGCCTCATCCTCGTCATATTCGGACTCATCATCATAACCGATCTCTTGTATAATTAAGTCGGAGTCAGATTGATTTATTAGACTAGGTCGAAGATCCGTTGTGCATGCCATGTCATTAGAACCAGTAAAAAGAGAACTGTTCAGAAAGAGAAAAGAACAAAACAAAATTAAAATGAGATAAGAAAAGAGAATCTTATTAAAAATGCGGGATAACAGGGTTCACACTTTACAAAAATAAAATGACATTTGGATTACACCCTGGAATAATCCAAAAAAACAAGAAAGAAAAATCAAAGCCTACCACCAGGACTCCCCCCGGGTAGGAAGATGAGTAACCATCCAAGTGTTGGTATTGGCCTTAGGCCCCACAAACTGTAGGTCTGCTCTGTTGGAACCCTCTCCAACTTCTATCACATGGATATCAACGAACAGCCTTTCGAAGCTCTGATTCAAATCCCCGTCCATCCCAATCAATGGCCTGAGAATTTTCGAGACCGGTGATCCCTTGGCACTTGCTCTAACAAAGGATTTGGAGAGACGCGGAATTGGTTTGGGAAGAACCCAAACTCTCTTCTTCATTTTCCGCGCTCGTTTTACATCTGCCGCAGTAGGTTTGAACCCCAATCCAAAGGTCTCTAAATTCTTGGGCAAGGAGACAGGTTGAACAATCCCTTGAAGCTCAGCCCCCAGGCCTTTTCCTGGCACAAACCCATTACCCAGCATCTCTGAAACCATCATGATAGTTGCGGAAGCTACCCTGAGGTGTGGAATGCTTTCACCCTCGGGAATCTTATTTGCTGACACTGCATCGAAAATCTGGTAAACCCAGGGACCTTTGTCATCATTAGTTTTTATGAAGGGTACAATGGCGCCTCCCATGGTGCACGCAGTGTCTTCCCCATGCATCACGACATCTTGTCTGTCCTATTAGAACTTGACCATTTGATGCAAGGTGGATGGCACCGCTTTGGCCGCGTGGATCCATGGTCGTCCCAACAACAGGTTATAAGATACCGCGACATCCAATACCTGGAACTCCATAGTAAACTTGACCGGGCCAATGGTCAACTCGAGTATAATATCCCCCACGGTGTCTGTTCCACTTCCATCAAATCCTCGGACGCAAATGTTGTTCTTGTGGATTCTACCATTGTCAACCTTTAGCCGGTTCAGGGTGGATAATGGACAAATATTGGCACTTGAACCGTTATCCACCAACGCCCGAGTAACTGCCGAATCTTCACATTTGACAATCAAGTAGAGAGCTTTATTATGTTTCGTGCCCTCCACTGGCAGATCGTCATCAGAGAACGTTACCCTGTTTACCTCAAAAAATTTGTTGGCAATTGTTTCAAGGTGGTTTACTGAAATTTCATTGGGCACATAAGCTTCATTCAGTATCTTTATCAGGGCCCGGCGATGCTCATCCGAATGGATCAATAGTGATAACAACGAGATCTGGGCCGGTGTTTACTTCAATTGTTCGACCACGGAATAATCCTGCACTTTCATCTTTTTTAAGAATTCCTCCGCCTCTTCTTCTGACACGGGTTTCTTTGCTACTGCTGGGTTGGACCTTCTCAACTCCACGGGAGCAAAACACCGTCCCGACCGAGTCAGTCCCTGCGCCTCACAACTATCCTCCTCCACTTGCTTTCCCTTGTACATTACCACTGCTTTTTCATACTTCCAAGGCACAGCCTTGCTATCAATCACTGGCAATTGGACCACCGGCTTTATAATGACTGGTTCCCTGCAGACCCCCTTCACAACAACTACGGGCGCAGATGATGCTCCCGATACTACTAATTTGGTTGGCTCTGGTTTCCTTGTTGCGGTGGATGGACTCTTCCCTAATATCACCACTGGTTTGACATCTTCCCCCTTTAACTGTACCCCTGCTTCCCCACCGGTCGATTCTTCTTTCGGAGCGACATGGATCATCATCACTGTCGGTGAGGGTTTCCTCGGCTCTCCTCCCTTGTACACCAACTCGATCATGTGAGCTTCGTGGTGTACTGGAAATGGGTTCTGGTTGATGTTGGGTGCCTCCGGTGTCTGGACCTCAATCTTGTTGGCATCAATAAGATCTTGTATTGCATACCTTAACCTCTAACATTTTTCGGTATCATGCCCTAGCATTCCCGAGCAGTACTCACAGCTTATTGATCGGTCCAAATTTTGGGGTGGGGGTTTGGCCCCTTAGGCTCGACAGGACTCACCAAACCTAGCTGCCTCAATTTGTGGAACAAGGTAGTATAGGTCTCTCCCAACTCAGTAAAGGCTCTCTGTCTCTGTAGCCTGTCATTTCTAGAAGCTTGATTTCCTCCAAAGCCTGCCCCTGGAGGGTTCCTGTAGGCCCTCGGTGGAGGATAGACATTTTGGGGTGTATGGTAGGTGTTCGGTGGAGGTGCATATGCGTTTTGGGGAGCCGGCGCGCGCCATTGCGGGCGAACCGGAGGCTGAGTGTATGTTTGGGCTTGGTGCACAGAGAAGTGTGGCTCTTTAGGTGAATAATAATGTTGTGGCGGGCTGTATGGATAATTTGGACTGTGGAGTCTGGGTTGGTTGTGGTATGGTTTACCGGACCTGGACCAACCGTCTGTCTCAACCGTGGCGACTTCTTCTTTCTTCTTCCTCCCCAGTGCACCTCCCGTGCCGCTCTGAATAGCCTGGGTTGTTGCCTTGAGCGCTGAGTAATTCAGGATTTTATCGGACCTCAATCCATCCTCTATCATAACTCCTATCTTTACTACTTCATTGAGGGATTTTCCAATCGTCGTCACCAAGTGACCAAAGTAAGTCGGATCCAGCGTTTGCAGGAAGTAGTCCACCATTTCCCTCTCTCTCATGGGAGGATCAACCTTGGCTGCCTGTTCTCTCCAGCGGAAACCAAACTCACGAAAGCTTTCCCCAGGCTTCTTTCCGATCCTCAGTAATGTGAGGCGGTCAGGGACTATCTCGAGATTGTATTGAAAGTGACCCGCGAAAGCCTGCGCTAGATCATCCCAAGTGTACCATCTGCTGGGATCTTGTCTGGTATACCATTCTAATGCCGATCCACTTAAGCTTTGACCAAAATAAGCTATCAGTAGCTCATCTTTGCTGCCTACTCCTCTCATTTTGCTACAAAAGCCCCGCAAATGTGCCATAGGATCACTGTGCCCTTCATATAAGTCAAACTTAGGTATCTTGAACCCTGCCGGGAGTTGGACATCTGGGAAAGGGCATAGATCCTTATAGGCCACGCTGACCTGGTTGCCCAATCTATGCATGCTCCTGAAGGATTGCTTCAGGCTTTTGAACTTCCTCATTACCTCATCCTGCTCTGGAACCTTAACCGACTTTTCAATCTCCGCCGGGACCTCCAAGTGTGGATTATAGGTATGGGGTTCTGGTGCATTGAATGTGGGTTCAAGGGGATGGTATTGCGCATCGTGAGCCTGAAACAATGTCTCACTAGTTAATCTTTGCAGCGTGGCTGGTGTGGGCCCCATAAACGTGGGAACATTTGGTGGTGGGAAAGGTTGATGGGGTGGTGGAGCTTGGGAATCATAGGGGCTTCTCCCCTGATAATAGGGGTGATTCGGGAGGCTTGTTGAAAGGCCGGAGTGAGGTTATTCCGGCATATGCCCTAGTGGTTCAGGGCTCTTTTGTACTTTAGCCAAGGCTAACTGCATCGCATTCATCTCCAATCACATCCTCTCTATCTTCTCCATTGCCTCTTTCAGCAACTGGCTTACTGGCCTTTCTTCCTCGGCACTATTTTCTGAAGTAGTCATGATTATTGGTACAGGTCCCTTAGATCTGGTTTGATAAGGATGTGTTGCCAGAACGCTTTAATAACTAACTGTCTGGTATATGTGGAAAACAACAAACTTGTTAGCGTTAGAGTTTAACAGATTTGGTAATCGCACGTTGTGGATGCAATGCTCCTAAGCAGTTAACCATTTCTAACATGTTTTTGCTTCAACCGCATGCGTCATCCCGGCTTGCTTTATTTGTGCCTTTAAAGTGTTTTGGGAACCCCAAACTTTTCTCTCTATTATTCTTTTCTTCTTTCTTTTCCTCTATTTTTCTCTTTTTTCTTTCTTTTTTTCTCTTTTTTTTCTTTCTTGGTGGTCGAATCTTATGTGGATTGCCTACGTATCACGTCCCCACATGAATCAGACCGGGCGTAGTTCTGCCACAAAGTAATGACACAAAATTCTTTTGGAATCATTCAATTCATCACCAAAATTTGCTATTACAACCTACTTATTTTAAACAAAGAACAACAATAGTACAGATTCCAAAATTCTTAACATGACTCGATGAAAAGAAAAAAACAATATATGGGGAGATAACGGACCCATAAAGCCAACAAACAAGACTCGAACTAGGGATACATTAAGGATTTCAACTTAGGTGCTCGCGAGGCATCGTTCGGCCTTTCCGCGGGCTTTGGTGGGAGACCCCTTTGTAAGCTTTTCAACTCATTCATGATCTGGTGAACGTAGCCCATGACGGAGGCGAGTAGGGTATCACGAGGCATTTGCTCACATGCCAAGCATCTCATGTAAATGTAGTGCCCAATCTCGTCAATCGTACCTCAGATGTTATCCCTTTCCCTGAATAATTGCTCTATTCGCCGGTTTTTCAGTCCCAGTGCTTGAGCATTGTCGGCGAGTCGATCCTGGAATCTCTCCATTTGTTTTTCCATTCTGGCCATCACATCATAACAGCGCCTTCTGTCAGCTTGGGCATCTCGGGCTTGTTTAAAGATCCGCTCCTGAAGAGTGGAGTTCGTTTCTCTTAATAGTCCGATGCTTATTTCAGAATCCCTTATGACTTGTTGCAGATGCTTCCTCCGGGCCATTGGACCTTTTGCCCATCTGACCCGAATTCTCGCTATGCAAGCTTCAGATCTCTCCAAGTCCTCTCGGCTTTTGCTGACCTGACTCCTCAGCTCTGCTATCAACCTCTCATTGGATCGATTTTTCTGTTGGTCACCGGCATTCTTTCTGTCTTGGCGGATTCGGGCTCTCAGGGCCTTATTTTCTTGAGTCAACTTGCTTTTCTCTCCTGTATCAGCATCAATTTGCAAGCTGCTTTGGTATTTTAGCCCCTCAATTCGCTGTTTTAGTTTGCCAATCTCGACCCGATATTCTTTCTCTTTTGCTAGCCAACCCCACTGTCCTTGCGACGATTCTACAAAGTCTTGGACGTGAGCTCTCTTAGTTAGTCTCTGGTGCTCAAGCTCTCTTCTGTACCATGTGAGGTATTTTGGCGACACTTCGCCTTTGGCCCAGTCTTGTACACAAGTATCTACTTTCAAGGTTTGACATTCATTCCAGATTCTCCGAACGACTGCTTCAGGGAACTGCCCACCAGGCCCGATTTCGACCACCTGGCTACTGAGATCCTCTTCCCTTGGGACTATTTGGCATCGCCCTAACTGCCTCAATACTCTGTATGGCGCATCGGGCTGGATACTTTGGAGATCCATCAACAACAAATGGGATTCGGCGGCTGACATGTGTATGATCTCATCTATGGGTAGCCACCCAAATGCCCATTCTATTTGGTTTGCTGAGACGGAACGCAGCAGAGTGACCCATTCAGCGACCCTTTCTGGCAGGCAGAACCCGTCGACCCTTGTGGAAAGCTCTTTTATACAAGTCTTTTGTGATGACCCATATTTCAGAAACTGAGGGCGATGCCATAGGTGTTCTATCATCCACATTTGCAGTAGTATATTGCAACCCTCAAAAAAACCTCCTTCGGTTTTGCAAACAGTGAGAGCGCGGAAGATGTCTGCTATTATCATTGGTACCAGAGTGTTGTTGTCTTGTTTGAGCAAAGTGCTGGTGACCCCAGCGATTTGTATGTTAATTTTTCCATCCTTTCTAGGGAATACCAGAAAACCCAGAAAGGCTACCATAAAAGCAATACACCTATGTCTTTCCCATTTCAGCCGGCTTTCCCCGCTGCAGATCTTACTCTCGGGATTGTTGAACCCTCCAAGATGACTGTACCTGTCGTACAGGAATGCCAAACTACAAAACCCTTCTGATAACTCTGGGTTATGTACAGTTCTACGGATCTTCACGATGTCTAGGAATCTGTGTATGGTCACGGTCCTTGGTGCAATAAAATACTGCTCTCTCATAGGGATTTTAGGACATCCGATGTAGCATGCCAGTTCCTCTAGCGCCGGTGTGAGCTCAAAGTCCGAGAAATGAAATACATTGTGTGTTGGGTCCCAAAATGAAATTAAAGCCCTTATAATGTCCCATCGCGGATCAATGTCCAGTAATCCAACCAAGTTTCCTAAGTATATCTTGACTGTATCTCGCCCTGATTCTTCCAAGTCGTTCCACCACATGCGTAAGCCCAAAGGGATTCTGTTTATAATGGCCCCAGATGAACTCTTACTCGTGCTCATTCTGCACATTTATTAAGGTGATTTCAAAAAAAAAGCAAAATCTTTATTTTGGCTCAAAACTAATTTTCCCATTTTCCTTAATTTTGAGAAAAGAAAGACTGATTTTCCAAACACGGCCTTTCAGCTCTTCAGGGATGAAGATTTTAAGGCTATGGGGATTTAACCGGCCAAAAGGTAAGAAGAATGGCCAAAGGCGGCTGTTTGTGCAAAGGCAGCCTTCCGGCGCCCCTTTTGGGAACATTCGGCTATTTTCGCAAAATGGCATCGCCTGACTCTTTTATGAAAGTAGCAATATTTTGTCATTTTCCTGATCGTTTTTGCAAAAATGGGAAGTTGGACCCGATAAGGGTTGCCTACGTATCTCACATCCGGTGAGAATCAAACCGACGTAGTTCGGGTAAGAAAATTTAATTAGATCACGAATCCAATTTTCTTTCTTCAAAAATCAAAATTTTGGCAGAGTTCTCACATTATTTGGACATTGATTTTTTCTTAAATGAGCAGCTCTCAATTTTTCAAAATTCTCGTTTTCACCCACCGGTCAACATGCAAGTTCGAAGCAGATTAAATGCGCCAACAAACGAGATGCAGCAAGATGGTCTTTTTGTTTCAGGTTGCTTTTCCTAGACGGGCCCAACCCCTGTGTTGAGCCCCCTAAGTCAAATGCAACGTGATGCAAATAAACGTTTCCTACTAGGGATCTGGCATGAAGTCATGTTTTACTAAGTTTCAAAACTGGGTTTTGTTCTAGAACTGGCTTACCCGAGCGAACAACTCGAGTCGAGGAGGGGGCTACGTATCGGGGACCCGCGGGATCGTTCGGCTTTGTAACTTACCGAGCCTCTTTCTACTTGGGTATGACACTAACAGAATAGGGAGTCTCAAACCAGTGAGCAGCATCCCCGGAGGTAAGAAGAGAAGGGTTCGGCACAGTTTATATATACAGTCAAATAATATCAAAGCGGTAACACACATCATTTGCATATGAAGCACATATCTCATGACAATATCAGATAATAAACAAAGCCAAATAAAACAATTATTCTAAGCTCGAATTTCTAACCCTGAACCGGTGGTTCTGGGTGGACGTCCCCAGCAGAGTCGCCAGAGCTGTCACACCTCCTTTTTCCGCCCCCGAAGGGGTGAAGGAGTTTTTCCAATTAAAGGAAAATCGAAACGGGATTTGTTTGTTTATTTCAGAGTCGCCACTTAGGAGATTCAGGGTGTCCCAAGTCACCAATTTAATCCCGAATCGAGGAAAAGAATGACTCTGTTTAACAGTCCGCGAACCAGAAATCCGGATAAGGAATTCTGTTAACCCGGGAGAAGGTATTAGGCATTCCCGAGTTCCGTGGTTCTAGCACGGTCGCTCCACTGTCATATTTGGCTTGTTTATCTGATTTTATATAATTATGAGCGCATGTGCAAGTTTTAACTTTTAACCGCTTTTGTCATTATTATATTTTTTTTTATTTTTTTATCAAGAGTTGCAACATCATGGAAATACATCTCCAACCACGTCACATCAATGCACCCGTGGTTGTTGGCATATTTCAACTTTGTTGAGATTTGAATTTGGGTCACATAAATGTGCACCCGAGTTTAAGAAAATTAAATTATTAAAGGCGCGCCTAAAGTGTCTAGCGTATCATTTACTTTGGGTAGGGCCGTAAAATTTTGCTAAACGGTCCATCTCGAAGTCTAAACAATTTCAAAGCAAATATTTACCGAGGGCCCCGCAATTTTATATTTTTATTCGGCGAGGCTCACCTCATCCTTATTTTTTAAAAGGAATTTGCAACGTCATGGACATGCATCTCGGACCACGTCACAATCAATGTACCCGTGATTAGAGACACATTTCGACTCCGTTGAGATTTGGATTTGGGTCACATAAATGTGCACCCGAGTTTAAGAAGGTAAGATTTATTAAAATGCGCGCCTAAAGCGATTAGCGTATTATTATTTTGGGTAAAGCCGTGGAGTTCGCTGAATGACCTATCCTGAGTTCTAAGTAATCAACACATACATTTTTGTGAGGGCCCCGCAATCTGTGTGTTTTATTTGGCGAGGCTCGTCTCATTTTTATTTAAAAGGTCGTCCTATAGTGGCTATGTTTTCTATTGAGTTTATCTCTAATAATGAAAGAAGAAGAACGATCCAACTTTATTTACATGCTTACAAGTTAGTTATAGTCGGGTTCCGAATATGATTTGCAAAATCCGAAACATGAACGCGTATATGGGCAGTCGCTTAGATATTACGGGCCCAGGCCCAGTGCACACTGTATGGACTGGACCTAGGCCATTCCTTTTCCAATAAGGGCCTGTTAGTTCACTCGACTTAGACCCAACATTTATGAGGCTGAAATGGAAACTGGTGTTATTTTATTCTAACGGTATTGTTGCAAGCTATAGCGAGGCAGCCTACTAAATGGAGTGAGATTAACTAGCAATGGACTGTTTAATACTTAACATGCGTTAGAAGACATGCTAATCACAAACACAACTAAAGTTTCAGATATTGCTTACTACACTATCACTTCTTTTCTATCTACCAGCATACATACATAAGGTGATACTAAGTTACCATACGTGATGTCTAGTTATACATGATGACTACCCTCATTATCCTAATAGAAGATATGAACTATTATACATACAACTTTAATGTTCAATATGCAGACTGAAATAGATTCGAAAAAAAACTTCAGCTCTTCATTTTTTGCATTCATGTTTCAAATTTCAGCCTACATTGACCAGTGTATCAGTTGTATACCTGGTATAGGAAAGCAAAAGAAGAAGAGGAATGATCAGTGCAGCAGTAGCATACCCAGCAACAGCAACAACAAGAAAAACAGTAATCCGCAGCAACACAACCCAACAGTCAGATTTTTTAACACCAAGACAAATAACCCAGTTTGCAGCCCAACAGCACCTCAAAACAAATACAGGCAAAGTAGAGAAGGAAATAGATGCAGAAAAGCAGTAGCCTCTGATTGTTATGTTCAAAATCCAGCACACTCTTAACTCTATATCACTCTAAAAACATTTTGTCCTCTAAAGGTTGAAAGACCAGCCTTGTTTTTGCTTTTCTTTTCTCTATCCAAACTTAAAACTGTCCAGCCCCTTCTTAACTCTAAATCAGCCTATTTATAAGCCAGAAATGGCAAGCCCCCAGGCTGCCTTTCCCCTCTGCCCATACCCCTTTAAACTAATCAACAATGCCCATGCCTAAATATCTTTTCTTGATGCCCACTATATTGTTCCCCATGCTTGTCCTATTTGTTTTTAATCAAGAGTCATGGGAGGGGTTATAGTATTCAAATAAACCCATGCCCTTATGTTATGTACCCCACTGACAATTAAACTAAGTTTAACAAATGACTCATAGGCAGTCCTCAGCTTTACAGCCTGTTAACATGCTACTAAACTCCCAAAATTACCCCTTAACCCTTGCATATTACTGTATTACCCTAACTCTTAACAGTCAGTATATAAACCTCTCTGAA
This sequence comes from Nicotiana tabacum, assembly GCF_000715075.1. Lineage (NCBI taxonomy): Eukaryota > Viridiplantae > Streptophyta > Magnoliopsida > Solanales > Solanaceae > Nicotiana > Nicotiana tabacum. The sequence goes on from NC_134082.1 coordinate 124,939,733, forward strand.
TTTAGCTAATCACTGAACTGACTGTATCAACTTAAGCCTAACACTGATTTCAGGTTGATATGTTAAACTTCTACAGTTATACCAATTCTCAGCCTAAGTTCAACCAATGATTCAAACTCAATCAAACAAGGGTGCCAATCAAATGGTATGAGTTGGTCATATTGGGAGCCAATCCTGACCAACTCAAAACCAGAATGCAAACAGGTCAACAGTCAACAAGCTAAGGCCAAAACAGTAATGAACAGGCTTCCATAGCAGACTATGAAGATCATGAGGTTACTGAACGAATGAGTAGTCTAGTTCAAAGACAAAACTGAACATATTCAACAGGTTCATTATAAGTTAGCATACAGATATGGTGCTGGCAAACATACATGGAGGGTATTAATGAGCTACTGTCCTGTTTCCTCTAATTTTCAAACAAATTAATTGACGACACTTATTTAAACGACTATACAAGCTATAATAGACATCAAACAATCAATAAAACACACAAAACAAACTAAACATTACCTCAGGATTCACAGACTTGACTGAAAAATCAAAACAAACTAAACTAAACATGAAAAACAGATAGAATTCATAGGGGAACAAAAGAAAGGGAAAAATTTACCTCGGGGATTCGAAATCAATACTGACCCAGGATCGAACTCGGGCTCGACCATTTTTGGGGTCGAATGGACTTTAATCGAAGTGTTCTCAACTGAGAACACCTCGGTTAAAGTCTATTAGACCCCGTCCCTTTTGTTGATTTGGACAGACCCCCATAGATTTGAGTTCTAGGGTTCTTGGGGCTCGAATTAGGGGTTCGAACCTTTTTGGTTAGATTCGAACGGAACCAAGGTCATTTAGGGGGTGAGGAAGGTCAGGAAGATGAACAGTGTGAATTTAGGCTTGGTTGGGGTGAGTTAGGTTTTTGCTCGAATCTTCGATTGAAGATTCGAGAAGCTGTAGGGTGATTCGAGGTAAATGGTTAACGAATTTGGAATGAGGGTGGTTAGGTGCATCAGGGGTGTTATTTTGGTAGTCATCGGAGTCGTGGTTGCCGGGTTTACGGTGGGGGAATCCTAAGGCGGCTAGGGTTTGTGAGGGGGGGTTTCTGGGGACGAGGATGAACAGTAGGCGAGGGGGTTTGGTTTGGGGCGTGGGGTGATGGATTGGGTCTTATATACGGGGTGGGTGGTTTAATCCTGGCCGCTGGATCAATCAAGATCGATGGCCAGGATTAGGGGAGTTAACCAACACGGCGTCGTTTGGTATAAGTAGGGGGTCGGTTCGAACCGGAAAACGGGTCGGGTTCAGGTAACGGGTAAGGGGATGAAATCCTGGCCGTTGGATCGATTTAATCCAACGGCTCTGATTAAAAGGGCCAATACGACGCCGTCTGAGGCGTCTCAAAGCTTGCCCAAATCGGACCGGATCTGGGGGCTGTTTTGGGCCTGGATTTGGGTCCAACTAGGGTGGCCCAATTCTGATTTCCTTTATTTTCACCCATTTTCCTTCTTTCTTTAATTATCAAAATTAAACAAAAATCCTAAATAAATTATAAAAATCAAAAAAATAAAATTACACACATATTATTTAACACTTATAATAATTAACACACAATATTAAAAAATAAAATCACACAATGACAAGAAATACACGTGCATATTTGTGATTTTCTTTTAACCAAATTATGGTTAATTAATTCCTAAATGTACCACTAATTCCTAAATGCATGCAACATGTATTTTTGTATTTTTAACTATAGCAAGGCGAGCGTTTACGGACAGAATAATTATCAAAACGTCACGCAAATTCTCAAAATTGTACCCGAAGGTAACTTGTTTTACTTTTTCGATTTCTTTTGGAGTAGTTTCCGCGAAGCAAAAATCACGTGCTCATAGGAGGCACTGCCATATCTTGGCGATCGACTAAACAATCAATCGTGGCTACTTCATCTAATCACACTGAGATAATTGCTATTCATGAGGCAAGTCGAGAATGTATATGGTTGAGGTCTATAATACATCTTATTTGGGACAAATGTGGTTTGAAATGTGACAAATTACCCACAATTTTATATGAAGACAATGCAACATGCATAACCCAATTGAAGGGGGGATTCATAAAAGGAGATAGGACAAAGCACATTTCACCAAAGTTATTTTTCACACATGATCTTCAAAAGAATGGTGATATTAATGTGCAACAGATTCGTTCAACTGATAATATGGCCGATTTGTTCACCAAATCTCTACCGACATCAACCTTCAATAAACTAGTGTACAAGATTGGGATGCGAAGGCTCAATAATGTGAATTGATGCTCTCATAAGAGGGAGTTAATACGCGTTTTACTCTTTTTCCCTTACATGTCCCACTGGGTTTTCCTTGTAAAAGGTTTTTAACGAGGCAATCAAAAGGCGTATTTCTAAACATGTGTACTCTTTTTCCTTCATTAGGATTTTTTTTCCATAGGTTTTTTTTTTCTTAATAAGGTTTTAACGAGGCACATTATCTATGGACATCTAAGGGGGAGTGTTATAAGATAAATCTTATGGTGGATGTCTACTCCTTCTCCATGATTTTTACAAATGCTTAATGACATATTTTCTTCACTTTTCATGCCTATATAAATGTCTTGTAATAAATAGGAAAATACACACAATTAAACAAGAAATAAATTTTCTTCCTTCTTTCTATCTCTATTATCTTGTTCAAGTTTATAATAAATTGATTTTAGTCTCGTAACAAAACTGACATTCTTCTTCTTTGAATGTCAAATTATACTTGAAATATGAGCCAATCAAATAAGATTAAATTAAAAATAAATTAGTCAAATTAGTCATTAGCGTTATAACGCTATATCGCTTCAAACATTTTGTCAGTAACTATATTTTATAGAAGAGCAAAATAAAAAAAAAACATTATCTTTTGTTTCATTCAGTTGTCTAAAAAGAAAAGAAAGTTAAATCGAGAAAAGTTATTATTAAAATAATATTATGAGCATTAAGTATTTGGATCTGATATTATGAGCATTAAGTATTTAGATCGCTCATCCTCCTTTTCCTATAGATACATTTTTGAACTACTATTGTTATTAATACATATATTAAGGTACTACACATTTGATACCTTTTATATTTTTACTGTTAAAGCTTTACAATGAAGAGATCATGTAATTTTATACTGAAGTTTGAAAGATAATACAACGAAAAGTATTTTCCTTTTTCAAAGTTAATGGAATAAAGGATGGCGAAAATTTAGAAAATCTGATATTGAAAGAATTACTAAGTACACACAAACTTTTATATTAGATATTTCGTACTTGCAATCTCCGGTTTGAGTAATTGGCATCTCTATTTTAAAAGGCAAAATTGGGACTCGCCTGAGACTCGCCTTGATATGGGGCACTCGTAAAACGCCCTTAGGCTTATGTGTGAGGCTTAGTTCTGTGAGACTTACGCCTCGACCGTCGGGGCTTACGCCCCGGACACGCCCAACGCCTTACGTACGGGGCTCGCCTAATAGAACTTTATAAAATTGTGTGTAACTAACCTTGTAAATCCTCAAACTTTCTTAATAAGTCGTTAACTATTCAAAATTACTTTTTTCTTAATCAGAAATCATTAATTTGAAAGTATTTTATGTCATAATTAAAATAAAATTTATTGCACGTTATCCACTAAGATTGTTGTGATAGTAAATTTTAAATAAAGCTTTCATATTAAAGTATTTATTTATTAACTTTTGGTATGTCTTTATTATATTAGTTCATAATTTTTTTATAATTATTTTCCTAAATATTATTTTCATGTTTATGAAATACAATACAATTATTTGATTGAATAAACGTTTCCAGATACTTTTTGGAAAAAAAATTAGAATTATTTTACAACAATTTAAGTAAATAAATACTGTTCACATAATAAAGAATCAACTTTTGACCAAAAAATAAATAAATATACAGTAGATGCTTTTAAGTAACGTTTAATAATTATACATATCATATCCGTAAAATATCCGCTCTATCCAAAGAAAAGAACCATAAAGGGTGGTGGCGGGCAACGTCACTCTGTAAACAAAGTCCCTTCTTCTTCAGCAGCCTCGAATCCTTTATTTCCCCCGTTTTCTTCGAATTTTCTGAAATAAAAACAACTTCTCTTTCCCCTCCTTCCTCTTCTACAGAATCCACCTGAGGTATGTTTAGAATTGATATGTTTTTTTTTCTTCCCCAACTTATGATTTTGATTTTCGATTCTGCTACCTTTAATTGTACGTTTTATTTTCAAGGTCATCAGGTCAATGTTGCAAGCAGTATCTGTCCCAAAAAGTTGCAGTATATCATATTCAAGAATCCCTTCTTATCAAAAGCCTTTAGTTCCCACAAGGCTTAGAGTTTCAGCTTCACTCCCAGAGCCTAATGGAGTTAAGGTTGAGTACACTCCTTGGTTAATTGTCGGATTGGGAAATCCCGGTAACAAGTATCATGGAACTCGCCACAATGTAATTTACTTTTTTTTTTCTTCCAAAGTTCAATTTGCTCTTTCACTGACATTGTTCTTCAAAGAATGCATTTTTCTTGTTTTTTGATTATGGGGTATTGTCAATTAGGTTGGTTTTGAAATGATTGATCGAGTTTCTCAAGAGGAGGGAATCGTATTAAACACAATACAGTCGAAGGCTTTGATAGGAATAGGTGATTATTCTGTTTCAAGTTGCCTTAATGGGTGTTTCCCCCACCATTTGCAAGCGTTGACGGGTACTTTTTTTTTTTTTTTTTTTTTTTTTTGTGTGTGTGTTTGGTACAGGTTCTATAGGGGAGGTACCTGTGGTATTGGCAAAGCCTCAAGCCTACATGAATTTCAGTGGAGAATCGGTATGTATTCAGCTGCTTTGATGTTCAGCTTGTCAGTGCGACTACAAAATTTTCATAATCACTAGTTCTTTAAATAAGAATGCATTCAGTAGTATGGTGGGCATTTGGACAATTCAAATAGTTTTTCCTCGACGGATTAAGCATATACGTTCTCTACTGTTCCAATTGAAATGGGCATTTGCTAATATCAGCTGTTGTGTTTGCACGATTGTCAAAAGGTTACTTTTAGTTTTCCTTCTTAGAATAAGAATATGACACGGATGTGGCCAAGTTATATTGTCACCAATGATAACAAGTACTAATTGGTTGTGTCACCTTCAGTTTTTGATTAGACTATCTCTGCCTTGGCTACAGGTTCTTTATGAAAGTCTACTTATTAGACCAAATGTCTCTTCTTAAATCAGCTTCTACTTGCATTAAACGTTACCCCTTAAACTTGTGCATCTACCTCATAAATAATGTGGAAACACATGTCAGGTTCTTTGATCAACTATCTAATTTCTTTAGTGTGAATGATTTGTTGGACCTTCATCTCCACTTAGCCAGCATCTATCTGCAATATATTGAACTCTGCATAGGGTAATTGGTTGTGAATTTTTTTGCCTAAATCTGATGCATATTGCTGGATAAATTACAAAAAATATCCATGGATCAGAGTTGAATGTATTGTGTGAATAGCCACATTAAGGGTGAATTGTGAAAGGATTCACTCACTTTCTGATTTTTGACAGAAGTTCACAATTTTTTGGCCTCTATCTTGCTAGCAAATGTTGTGTGAAAATGCGGTAGTGATGTAGAATAGAATATGAATTCAGACATATTTTCCAATTCTCAATTTACTGAACTTTGTCAGACTTGTTGGTACATTGAAGTATCGGCGTTAGAATGGAAAAGAAAGCTGCTCTGTCAATACTTCCACTTGCTGAATATTATTCCACTACTAGCCCAAAGGCAGGGATTCTAGAGCAACTGAGTTTCTGCTTTCTCTTTGATTTTTTAATTTCTTTTGCCATGTCTTGTCTCACATGTATACCCGACTAGAGTGCGACCTAGATTTGCTTATGCTGTCAATTCTTTTCCACACTTATTTTAGAGTGTTTGGGACTTTATGTTGTCTTGTTGTGAGTTAGCCGTTTAGATGACAGAACAAGGTTGAATATGGTCATTTCATTTTCCAAACCAAGTTCCATCTCAAAAAAAAAAAAACCGTTCCAAACCAAGTTTAAAATAACGGAAAAGGGTCTAATATATCCCTCTACTATTAGAAAATATTTAAAGTTACCCTTCGTTATACTATTGGATCATAAGAACCCCTACCGTCTTACTATCCAAACAAATATATCCCTGACTCGACGGAATGGACACGTGGCGTCCATCCAAGACTTTTGTTCCATCTGATCTTAGATTAGACCCGACCCAGCCCCACTACCCGTTACCCGCTCAGTGAAATAAAAAAACAATAAGAAAATAATATTTAAAAAAATAAAAAATCATGAAAATAAAAGGAAAATAGAAAAAGAAAAGGATTGGTGCGCTCCAATTTTCATCGGCAATCACCATCGTCCCACCACCTTCACTTTTCCAACTGCAAGCATCATCCCAACAAATAACATATCTCACTATTTCCATTTCAAACTCTTCAAATCACATTCTTCTCCTTAAATATTCAACTTATTTAGACCACGGGAAGGCCTTCAAATATAGCAGAACACTTTGGTCGGGGAAGCTACCGGAAAAAATGGTAGTTCCGACGCTTGTGCAGCAATTTTGAATTGTTAGAAAGGTTCATCACCTTATAACACCTTCACCTATAAAAGCCCAACTCATTTCACTGCGCTATTTGTCATGAATCTCTAAAATACAGCTGCCCAGTCACGCCGAAAATCGCCCATCAAATGCAGCAGATCCAATGCCTAAGCTAAACCATCCAAAGCCTTCGTTTACGCAAAATACCCCCATCCCTTAAAATTCAACTAATTTGACCGTGTCGTTTGCCACAAATCTGAGATACTTAAGCTCTAGTACTTGTTTCTTGTTTAATTTAATTCTATGCACATATGGTGTTCTGCATCATCGCCACCATGCTCCCCTGTCATTGCTCGTCGGCTATGCCAATTTGTGGATGAGAGATGTGGGTAGTGGGGTGGGTCGGGTCTAATCTAAGATCCGATGGACCATAAGTCTTGGATGGATGCCACGTGTCCAGTCCGTCGAGTCAGGGATATATTTGTTTGGATAGTAAGACGGTAGGGGTTCTTTTGATCCAATAGTATAACGAGGGTACTTCTAAATAATTTCTAATAGTAGAGGGATATATCAGACCTTTTTCCGTTAAAATAATGTTGCTGATGGTTCATTATAATCTCATGTATGGTATGTGATATTATAGATGTCATGATAAAAGATTTCTGGTTGTTTCTTAGTTTGATCTCTGAAAGTTGCTCCCGATGTTTTCTCCTTCCGTTCTTTTCTTCTTCTTTCTCTTTTAGTTCTCATATTAAGGGTGCAATTTTCAAATCTTTTGTATCTTTTATGGTCCCTCTTCTTATGAACAATACTCATAAATCAATTTTTTTGCTTTCTTTATTCCCTTGCTTTTTTTTTTTTTTTTTGTTTCTGTCTTGACTGTTGAGTGATTGTGTCCTTTTTTCCCCTGGTGGGTGGGAGTGGTGCGGCTTATATCCCTCTTTGATAAATGTGGGCCTAATCCAACCTTCTTATTTTTATTTTTATTTTTTTATCTTACTAGGTCGGACCACTTGCTGCATATTATCAGGTGCCACTGCGTCACATCCTTCTGGTATGATTTTTGCAACTAATATTATGATATTGTTGTAGAAGATAATACTTTCTTCCCCACTTGAGAGTTGAGGGTGAATGTCACAGTGTATATGTGTGATTCAAAATATTTATTTTCATCATTTGAAGTACATTGTTCGTACTCATCCTTGTAGGTTTATGATGAGATGAGCTTACCAAATGGTGTTCTGAGGCTTCAGCCTAAAGGAGGACATGGCCACCATAATGGGTATTGTCTTTTACTAGTCAAATCTCTATGACACTGGCTTAGGATATGATGTACCATGTGTAATATTAGCAGATTGATACTGTCTAGTGCTTAAGTTTTTCAGGAACTCATTCAGTTACAGAAAATCATGTTTGATCGATTGTTCATTTTGCAGGGTGAAAAGTGTGATGGAGCATTTGGATGGTCGCAGGGAATTTCCACGATTTTGCATAGGTTTGTCCTGAGTGTTAATCACTTGTGAAACCATACTGACATATTCACCAATAGAATACATGTTGTTATACTAACTAAAATTGCATCTATAAATCCCAAGCTGAAAAGCATGTATTCCATGTATGTATGTAGGCATTGGAAATCCACCTGGAACTATGGATATGAAGGCATATCTTTTACAGAAATTCAGTGATACAGAGCGGAAACAGGTAATGAGCTTCTTGATACTTGTCAAAGAAATGTGAGATCATGTTATTCAGTAATGTTTTTCATGTTTCTCTTGTTGTACATGAGCAGGTGGATGCAGCACTTGATCAAGGAGTTGAGGCTGTCAGGACGGTAGTATTGGAAGGCTTTGGCAGTAGAATTTCACGATTTAATATAGGACAGAAATACAAGTATCACAAAGTTTGATGAAATGAATCTAGAATGAAGGTGTAAAAGACCACAAGATTTACTGATAACTTAAGTCTAGTTAGTCGAGCATTGCACTGGGAGTCCACTTAGAAAGTGTTTGGACTCTGAGTAATGCTTATAGTTTCATGCTGGTGATGCAGCTTTTTTAAACACTTGTAGAATAGATTTATTTAAAAGTAAAAAAGAACATATAGAATTTCATTTGTTCCCACTTACAGTTGCAATTTTGTTATTGATCAGCATGTTAAAAATGTGGGTTTTGTTATTTTACTTTTCCCTTCTCTTAGAAGGATAGATCTTTTGACCATTGCATGAAAACTGGTAAGCTTGTGAAGCAGTAATCAAAATCTCTTGCCATTGCCACTAAACTTGAGGTTGCATACCCTCATTTTGAGAATGCAGTTCAAATCAGTTGCTGCTAAAGACGAGTAAGATAGCGAACAAGCCTGTTTTGTAAGCCCGTGAATATTGTCATGCCTGTTTCAACAATCAAAAAGAAAATAGTAAGAGAAGGAAGGAGGGGGGTTGTAGTCCTTTACTACTTTACATTTAATTTTTTTGTCTCTGTCATTTTTATACATAAGAGATCTGAAAAGGGTCTTGTCTTCTATTCAAATTGTAAGATAAATTGACTTAGAAGATGTCTAATGAGTAGTGCCATTTATCTAAAAAAAAATTCATTACATCATCTTAAATGGCACAAAAATAAGTAATAATTTGAGACAAAAAATAATAGAATTTCACGTCAAACAGGTAGATGTAATAATAAACTAATATTGCTCATGTATAAACCAAAAATTTAAAAGGACGAGGAAAATATTGCAAGTTGGAATGGGGTATCCACGTGTGCAAATGAGAAATTGGCGTCGGATTTAGAAAATTCATAGAATCCAAAAAATACTCCCAAAACACCAATCTTTCGGACCCACCCTTTTCCAATACGAACGTTAGAAACCAAAAGGGGGAGAAAAAGCACCAAAAGTCAGTCCTATTGGCTTCTTTTATTAGACCGTTGGAAAAAACAACAAAAATAAAATTTCATCAAATCCAACAACTCCCCTTAAACTCCAGTGAGCATTCACTCATTCATCCAACTATGGCAGGGACCAGTGAATCTCTGCTTCAAACTCAAACCCTTCATTCTCTTTACACTGCACTGGACACAAAATCCCTTCTTCTCTCACAATTCTCAAATTCTGATCAACCCCAATTCCTTCAACTTACCACCGACTGTGTTCTCATGGAAAGGGGACCTCGTTACAAAGCCTATGCTGATCTTAGAGAAAAAAAGTTAAGAATAAAACATATGAAACAATCAATCCCTGAAGAAGAAGAAGAAAAAGACTACAACAATGAGGTGTTTGTTCTAACCCCACCAAAGAAACAAGTCAAATTTCAAGGGAATTTTGTAACGCCACCAAAAAGGACAAAAGGGTCATCTATTTTGACTCAATCAGTACCTGATTTTTCATCAGCATTGAGAAAGGAAAATAGAAAGCCACCTACTTTGAAGGAGAAATCAGCAACTCCACCACCAGCTGGTTCAAAAAGTGGGAAAGTTTATGGGGTTGTTGGGAATATTGGAGGCAGCAAATCAGTGAATTCAGGGGATAAGAGAAATGGGGGTTTAATGACTAGGAAAAGTTATGCAAATGTTGAGGAACTGAAGGGATTAGCTTCTGTTGCAAGAAGTGCTATTAATGGAGATAACAGAGTTGGAAGAAATAGCAGTAGAATTGCTGGCAAGACTATTCTTGGATATAGACAATTATAAGTCTCAAAAATCTGAAGATTCGGAGGAGAAAAAAAAAAGGGAAGCTGTTGAGTTCTTTTTTCTTAGGGGATTTTTCATTCTTTGATTTTTACATTTGGTTTGCTTTAAAAGATTGGTGTTTTTATAGAAGATTGATTGATTTTTCAATATTTGGCTTGGAGTTGTATAGAGCAATGGTGTTTGAATGAAATCGGAGTGAGGAGCTGTAACCTAGTGGGAACTACAGAATGTTCTTTGCTTATGTGGATTCTTTGGTGAACAATTTATTTAATATCTTAATAATAGTGATATTTTTTCAATGCTCAATCTATGGTGGTCAATTTGTTGGGTTTCCAGCCCCTCCCAGAAAATTAAGGGGCAAAAATCCATTAAGATGCATATTTCCACAGCTTGTATGCTAATTTTGAAAGCCAAACATAAGAGGTTTAATAATGGACTTGCTTTCAAATTGTTCTTAAATGCTGTTTTTATTAAGTTAAATGTTTGTAAATCATTTCTCATTTTTGGCCTGTCATCCTGGTGCAAAAGCAAGTACAATAAATAGTAGAATAAGATGCAGAATCTATTGATTTGTACAAAATACTTTGCTTGAAATTATTGAAGCCAGAGTTATCACATGATAGGCTACTACTGCAAACTCTTCATAAACAAAAGGAGCTACTGCTAAGAGTTACATCTGAATTTAGCTAGAACAATATAGGTCTAAAACAACTTCATCTACTAATACTTGGAGAATATGCCTATCAACTTCAGTGCCACACTCAAATGCTTCAATGTCGAAATCTATCCATTTACCCAAAGAATGGCTCATATCCCATTCTATTAACTCGTCAGGGATCAAACCACCAAATTCTGTCCACATTTTGACCTCTTCAATAATATCAGCAATCAGAATCTCTTTAGTCATACTTGATGGTTGTTTGGTCCAGGTTCTGAAACCAGAATTTGAGTATCGACCAAATGTCATGTCTAGGTACTCTATTACACTATCAAAGGCAAATCCTTTAAGCTGATTAATCTGTTTTGGGTCATTACAGCCGAGCAACTGACCAAAAGTCATCCATAGAAGACCTGATAGCATATCAAGTTCATTGACGAGAAAATGGCTCACAGAAAACCCATCGTCTACAGGTAGAGGTTTAGTTCCAAAATGAAGTTCAGCATTCAAAACGACCTCTTTTGCGTGACTGAGTTTGCTTCCTTTTAACTGATCAATCTTGCTTAGCACTCCAGAAATGTTGTTAACATGGTCTGTGATCAGTGCTCCACAACTCCTCCGGCTGAATAATGAGGTTGCACAATCCGAAAGATCTCTATCAGTTTCTGGGAAGAGTTGTTCATCATAGGTAGAGTCCACAGATTCAGCAAGCAATTTGTCCTCTGTAGGTAAACAAGCACATATATTAGAAGCATGCATGAATGAAATCCAAATTCAGAGGTTTCTTTTTTTTTTTAAGAGAAAGAAAGTTTGCGAATAGTAAACTTTGCACGAGGGACCATACTTGAGCTACTATTAGGACTGCTGGAGAGGCAGCTGTCATTTGAAAAGCTAGCTTCAAGAACACATCCTGGACTACGGTGATCAATATCAAGTGAATTCCCAACTACATTGGTTGCCGAATCTGGTGTGGCCTGAGCAGAATTTCAAAAGCAATAAGAAGATTCAGATTAATATAATAGGAGTATAACTGAAGCAAGCGCATTTATGCATTTTTGTGGTACTTGAAAAGCAACGAAAGAAATTATTTCTGGGGGGTGGGGGGATTATGAATAGTGAATAACTAAATCATTAGCATCCTGAAGTGCTATTTCCTGACTACTATTAGTGCAGTTCCACGGTTGCCTATGCTCTGCATTTATTAAGAAGCCAAAAAGCAGTTGAATAGTGTGTGTAGAATGTGCACTTCATTTCTAATGGAAAACAAGAAAATGCATGGGAAGAAATATGCTTCTATGTAACTAGTCAGGGAAAGCTGAAGTATACATCTGATCCAATCAAATGGCACTTAAATCAAGCAAGATTATGGTTCTTTGTATGCATGAGCGCCATGAGTATACTAAATTTGGTACATACAATCAGTAAGTGTTAATGCTAACAAGTACTCTCATAGGCAATGAACAGTTCAACACACTCAGCTAATGTTAAATTAGCCAGATCAATCAATCATGAAATTTAGAATGAAGTTACCAGTATGAAAGACTATGCTCCATTTAAATGCAGAGTATTACTAGGCTTTGCTTGATTTAGTCTTTCTACTTTGTTATCTAACTATTGGCTTGTTCTGTGTGCTCTAATTCGATATTTTATAAACCAAACAGAAGCATTCTTCTTTAATAGAATGTTGTCATGACCCGCCACATCATCATGCCACGTAGGTGCCACTTGACATATATTTTTGCCATATGGAATGGTTACATAAGTTAGGTACTAGATCTTGGTGGAATATTCTATAACTATGGAAAATTTCCTAGGAAATGTTCTAGATATTTATGCTTGTAGGAAGGTTCCAGAGAAATATAGAGGTTTCCTAAGAAAGACCCTAGAACCCTATAGAATTGTTAGGAAAGTCCTTAGAAGATTCTAGCTATGTAGAATATTCTAGAGAAGGATTTAGTTGTAAATATGGAAGGACCTGTAGATTAATTATTATTTACTAGCCCCTAGGTGATTAGTATAAATAGGGGCATTCATTTGTAATTCATGAACCAAGCAAAATAATCAAGTTCTCTCTAATACAAAAGCTTACTTTGGCAATTCTCATGTGTTCTTTCTTCCATTCTCTTAGTGATCATGAGTGTAGTAGGGCTGACTTGGCATAGCAAGAACGTGAGCAAGTTATGCAAGATCGTGAGTGAGTTGCCAAGTGCCGCACGTGCACTTAGTTTAAGACTAAGGACGTGACAATGTACTCTATAATTAATATTGACTGCACTAGCACCAAGTATTGGTATAGTATAATATAATCACACAAAGGAAGAAAACCAGTTTCATCAAATGTATGATTAATTATCCACAAGTCCAAAGCTGTTTACACCGTAGGTACTTATGTCGCTCCAGCTTTAAAAAAAGGAAATATATCATAAGAGATCATTCAGTATTTCATTTATTGCAACTTCAGGTAGTTAACATTAAAGCTATGCTAACCTGGAAATTCATGCAAGTATTTCTAGAGGACACACCAGCATAATCACACTTTTCTTCTTTTCTGCTAGGTCTAAGAGGTAAACTATCCAGATGAAATTGTGTCTCTGCATTCAATGCAGTAATTAACTCCTGAAGGATCGTAGCAGTGCTTTTTCTACCCCCTTCTGCGAACTCTTCTTCACTAGCCAATTCCTTCAGCTTTTGCTCCAGAAGTGCTCCTAAAATGTCCCCTTTCAAAGGTAAGGGTTTCTGCAAGCATGTTGTTTCATCATTTCCTTTAAAGAAGGATCTTCCTGGAGTAGCACCAAAACTTGGGCCATTTTGCGACTTCCTTTTTGTGACTTCTGCATGAACGTCAACCTTCTGATTCATTGCAGATTTAAATGTAAAGGAAACAACATTACGTCCCTCAGAACTATCACTGATTGCGCGGCTCTCTCGCAAACATGGCAACTTCGGTTTAGTGGAATGCCGATCACCAGAACTAATCGGAAAAACATCCTTTCTACTTGTTTTGTCAGAGTAGGGACTTGATTCTCTGCCCAAACTCGCATTTCCACAAGTCGAACTTTCACCTTGTCTGGAAACATTCATCAATCGCTTCTTCCGCACCGGAGGGAGGGAATCACTTCTCCGTGAATAAGGTTTTCTTTCAGTTTCAAACTTGCAGCCGTCGGCTGTGGCTGGCATCCTCAATCGGGTAGTAGATGCACCTAAACTTCTGTTCTGTGCAACAAAACTTTTAGTATCATTCATAGATTCTGTAGCTGCTAAAACTCTGTTGCTTTGCAGACTACTTGGCTTAGACTTCATAAGACCTCTCTCTCTATTCTGAGATGTTTGATTTTGCTTCTGAATCTTATCCACATGAGTAACAGATGATACATCTTTCTTCACATTGCTCCTTTGGCGGGCGCCATGCATCCCTATTTGACTTCTGCTAATAGTTCTCTTGCCCAATATGAGTTCCGCACAGTAAGATACATCATCTATTTCTGCAGTGGCGTCTGAGGACGAACTCTCAGAAACTCTCTCGTGTTGATCCCTGCTGCCGAAAATCGGCAACCTCGGCATATTTCTTCCTAGGCCTTCACAAGAAGGTTCAGAGTAACTACAGACAGGTGACAAAACATTTGGTGTACCATTCTTACTATGAAGCAAATAACCACAATTTTTACATGAAGGCACAAATGCACCCTTCAAAGTCTTTGAATCCACATAAGAATTAGAGCCTTCCACCAAATGGTGTGTTGCTAAATCTGCTTTGTCTTCCAAGGGAGAAAAATATTTAGGATAAGTGAGAGCACATTTCGCCCTACTCTTTTGCAAACCCGGTTCCAAAATCCTACTTGCAGCCCCAATCAACCTAGATGCATTTCTACCAGAAACATTTCTGGGACTTTTTACAGGAGAAACCAATTTAGGCTGATGTTTTCTTGGCCTTGACAATACAGTCTTCAACTGCAATGCTTCAGCACTAAATCTACTGACTGGGCGTCTTTCGCTCAGCCCTATCTTCTGAAGCTTTTGAGGCCTTAATTCGCGCTTTATTTCAGCCTTCTCAAAATTCATATCTTCTCTATCAGATCCGCCAGGCCGAGCACCAAGTTTCTCTGCCATATTGCTCCCAATTTCAGGAGCTGAAGCCTTTTTCGGTGTACCACATTGTCCTGTAGGCATTGATTCCAAACCCATGAGCCTAGCAACCAAACTTGGAGCTTTCATTTCACGCTTGCTTTCACATTTGCTCATCCCATTGTTGTTTGTATTTGGAAAACCTCCACTGTTCTCATTAGCAATCTACATTGTTCATACAAGAACCAAAAAACAATAAAAAATATGAACTTTCTTGTCAGGCCTTACAACTAAGTCTGCAAAAAGCAAAGCTAAATGTGGTAATAAATAGTTCATGAAATGAGTACCAAACGATGCTTTGGTTGCTTCTCATCCCCTCCAAACTTCTTTGAAGCTTGTTTCAAGCGAGCTATAAAAATGCAACACAAACAAAGAAAATATTACACCTATAGAATTACCCTCAAGAAAATAACCATTTTGCTTAAAAAATGAGTGGAAATTTAAGAGCTAACCTGGTGAGAGCAGTTTCTTCCGAAACAGCTTCTTTTTAGCAAATCTACGGTTCCAATCAAAGAGCTGAAAGAAAATGCCCACACAACCACCAGGCCTTTGAGTTTTTTTCTCAGTAATGGCCAAAGATGATGCTGTTATTGCTACACTATCACTCATTTCTCTAGTTGAGCTAACAATTATCCCTCAAAAAACCTCTCTTAAATTTCTTCACCTTTTCTCACACTTTCCACGCACACACTGTGCTGAATGTGATTTACCTACTTTGGCTTCCCAATAAGATTCTGTCAAAACATTATCTACATATTAATGGAAATAACCCTACTGGTCCCTCTGCCCCCCACATCACTCACCCTCCTTTGCTCACACCAAAAAAAAAAAAACTCGAGTGTTAAATGATAACCAACTTTTCACGAGAAACCACTCTAAAACAAAGAAATACAGAACAAGAAAATTCAAACAGTGATACCCAGAATGTCTTTTACTTTCACGCAATGAGCTACTTTTCAAGAAAACAGCTAGAACTGACTATGAGACACTCTGGGAAGATTAAAAAGGAAAGAAAGACTGAATCTTGGATTACAGATTCTTTTTTTTTTTTGGGTTGGTCAAAAAAGCAGAATCAAATTCTACACTAGAGCACATGCTGAATCACGCAACCATAGAATAAAAATCTTTTCTTTAACCGATTGAGGAACCCCAGAAAGTGAAACCTTCTGTTCTTCTGCTAGGAGCTGAATAAAGCTGTGGTGGTGAAAACGGCTCTTCTACACTTTTTCACAGTGAAGAGCAGAGTGTAAGGGGAAATGGGACAAAGGTTGATGCGTAGGATAAGAAGAAATGGGACAAACTGAGCAACCCCACTCTCCACTGTAGGATTGGTCAACATGCAACATCTTCGTTCAATGTTTGGTATAAGGGAAATATACACGGTCTTCAGTATTTTGTTTATTTTAAATTGTGAAAAATTACTTTTACTTTTTTAATAAAATCTTAAAAGTTGCTTCATGAACCCCGTGAATAGTTGTATGTGTAAAGACTCTTGAAAAGGTAATATGCTGACGCGTTTTTTTCCATAGTTGATGTTCCTATTTCTTAGCTAATGTATGACTTTTATCTAATAGCCTGTTTTGGTCGAGCTTCTAAAATTAGTTTATTTTAAAAAATACTTTTTAAAAAGTAATTTGTATTTGACGGATTAATTTAAAATATTTTTGAGCAATAATTAATATTTGACCAAACTTTAAAAATGTGTTTCTAAGTTTATTTTTCTCAAAAGTGTTTTTTAAGAAACTATTTTTGGACAGAAGCTATTTTTTTTTTCTTTTGCTTCTCAAAGTTGCATATACTTTTCCGGAGCAGCTCAATGATATTGGTGTCCTAAAACCACACTTTAAGAAAAGGACTTAAATTATATAAATAAAATGTTATATATTTTATTTGATTTCTTTTTTGTTTTGTTTTGTAAAGATAATGTATCGACCACCTTATACGTATCTTGACTATGCACTCGGCAACTTGCTAGCTCTCATCGTGGAATGTATCTAATAACTCTAGTCATCAAAGCTTTGATAATATTAACATCTATGGTTAAGATGATATTTTTATAAGTTTTCATCATCTAATAGTTTCAATTTTGCAAAATATATGTTAAATATAATCATACATTTAGAATAGTTCAAGTCTATTTTAATATTTAAATTGGCTTGATCTGCTATTGGTAAGAACTATCAAGTCTAAAAAATACTGCAAGAGAATTTATTTTTATTTGTATTTTTATCATCGATACCGTCATCAAATAGTTCTTTTTTACCTAGTGCATATTTATTATGAAATTCAAGTATTTATTTAACTAACTTGAGCTCTATCACATTCAATCTTGGATCTAGACTATAATGATCATAAAACAGCTATAATGATATTTTACCTAAAACAGCTATAATGATATTCAAGAACTTGATTAAACATGTTATTAGTCAAATACTATAAAAGAGATTATTATCATGTTTTAATATTCAAACATATGACCGTATATCCCACGCAGCTTCTTGTATCGACTGTGTTTTTATACATAAAAGCTTACATTTTAAGTAAAATATGTTAGTATATTTGTCCACTTTGTAAATATTGGAGAAAAAACTGAACTAAGATTCTTCTTATCTTATTACCGTCAAGCTCAAGCATATATTTTCCTTTTTCATGAGTACAGTACCGTCGAGTCTACGTCTGTCTGCTGTCGTGACATGGAGGTTATTTGAATAAATGTACAACGCCATCCTACGCGCTAAATAAACTGTGTATCACACTCTCCTTTGTAGCGAGTGTTGTACTGGTGAATAAATTGACCGACACGTGAATATTCAAGTACCGGCAATGATTTATCGGACCAAGGTTATTGCTTCTCGTTCTACAAAGTTGTTGTCCAATATCCTATTTATGACACACTAATTAAAGTCGTAGGTTAATGGAAACTGGGAAAATCACCTTTTGGGCCCCTAACTAGTATGATTAGATTCCCACTAAATAGGAGTAGCTCTTTGTTTCTATTAATATCGACACTAAGTAGGACATTAAGTAACTATTTGTCTAGATAGTTAATTAAATTACTCTGTTTTCTTCATGATTATAACTTGACTGACGACGACCCAAGCAATTTGCCAACTAAGAAGGAAAAGGACAAAAGTAAAGAAAATGGTTTGATTGAACCTGAAAAATGTATTCATAACTAGTCAACTCGCAATCACAAACGTCAAGTTATTTTCCACAATTTATTCTATGAGGATTTGAGAAAAAGAACTCGGTTCGCTCTAAAATGAGTTACATATCATCAAGAAATAGTAATTACCAGTTCTTATCCGGAAATAGTACACGTTCCATTAAAATATGGAGGATAACGTCTGAAAAATACGGACCAAAATCTAAAAATATATAGAAAGAATATAAATCATGATTCAAAGAAAAGCTTAGACTTGTATGGGTCAAAATCTGATCAAGTGAACCTCGCCTGAAATAAGGCAATCAAGAATCAGTTAGGCCGAGGTCGTGTTTAAGAAGCAACACCGGCGAGCCGAGCAGTTAATGTCGAGGTCGAGCACTCAGATCGGCCAAAACGGCTAGCTTAGTAATAAGATATTTTAAAGGTATATTCTCTGCATTTGTACTTTCAGTAGGTAAAGAATATATCCCATATAAGTAGGGATAGATAGAGAAAGAGGAGGCGTGTAATATTGTCTATCTTGATAAGCTCTCTCAACAAAAGTTGACTCTCAAGTAACTACAAATATTATCTTTACACAAGATTCGATTCGCTATTTATTCCAAGCTTTCTCACATCAGATTCGATAAAGTATTTAATATTCCCACGTTTGGTTACCTTACATCATTGTCAGAGGGAGAATCATCCATCTCGTTATACATTAGGGTGAATTTTTCTTTCTATTTATAGCTATTGCCATTTATCATATTTATTGTTTGTCCTTATCCCCTCATTCATTCTTAACAATATCATTAATCATCCTTTTGGCATTTAATAGCTTTAAACGCAGTTTCTAGACTATTACGATCCATCAATCTTGGATCTAGGATTTATTATATTTAATTAGAATTTACTCATGATCATTTATTTAATTACTTTAACAAAAAGACTTAACACATTTTGGTCAAACAATTTGGCGCCGTCTGTGTAAGGCCCCGTGAAATTTTACCTAAAACCCGGAATTTCGTGGTGCCAAATTAGATTTATGTGTTGTAATAGTAGAAATGTGGTTCGGTCTTTTTGGATTGAACAGTACGCTATAGAGTTAAAGGAAAGTGTTCTGCAGAAATGTGCATTTCTGCGGCCCATTATGCGGCCGCTTAATCATTCTGCGGGTCGTATTTTGGCCGCAGAGTGAGGCAGTCTTTTTGGCCAATTTTGAGGTTTATTTTCGCGGCCAATTATGCGACCGCATAACCATTTCGAGGGCCGCACTTTGGCCACATAACCATTCTTGAACTTTTGTGAAGGGAGGTTCTGCAGCGCATTATGCGACTGCATAATAGGTCTTGGCCGCAGACCGAGGCAAAAAATCTAGGTCTCTCAGGGCGACTTTCGTGGTCATTTTGCGGGCTGCATATACGACCACGGATCTGTGTCTGGGCTCCTATTTTTTAATTTTTTAAAACTCGACCCCATTCCGTTAAAACACCCACATTAGGCCATTTTAAGCATATTTTTCTGATAGTTTAGAGTGAGGGAAAGGATCCTAGAGAGAGAAAGTGGTCTTCATCAATTGTTCTTCAATTCTTGCTTAACCACCTTGAAGATTAACAAGGGAGGCACCTACGTCTCCTTCCCAAGAGGTAAGCTTCAATCACCCAAGCTCCTAATTCCAAAGTGTAGCTATAATGGGCCATTAGTGAGGTAATTCATGGGGATGATAGTGATTACCTTGCATGCATGTGATCCTAAGGCCGAGTATGAGTCCTAATATGAGGTCGTGATTGCAGGGTTAAAGTTAGCGCTCAAGTACGGAGCACAGCGAGTCATCCTTCGATGTGACTCGCAACTCGTCGTCAATCAAGTCACAGGGACTTTCCAAATTAAGGAGCAACGTCACAGAAATATCAGGACAAAATTGCAAACTATTACCCGAGTTCGACGAATGCTAGCTCGATCAAATACCCTGAACAGAATATCGAAGCGGACGGCCTCACCAAATTGGCAGCGGCCACCAAAAGCATAATTGGAGAGGGAGGACGTGGTTACTCTCCTCCATTCATCACTAAACCAAATCGAGGTACGATCTATAAACCTAACTTGGGACTGGGGCAATCGTATTATTTCATACTTGCAGGACAGAGTGCTCCCACCCGACAAAAAAAAAGCCAAGAAGCTTCGAATGCAGGCGGCCAGGTACATCATCGTCAATAACGACTTGTAAAAAAGAACATTTAGCGGTCCCCTAGCAAAGTGCTTAGGACCAAATCAAACACAGCACATCCTCAAAGAAGTACACAAGGGCCACTGTGGAGCTCACACTGGCAACCGAGCTCTCGTCAGATGCTTCATACGAGCAGGCTACTTTTGGCCCACGATGGAAAAGGAAGCCGTTGACTTCGTCAAAAGGTGCGAGCAATGCCAAAGATACGCCACCATGATTCACCAAGCGGGCGAACACCTTCATTTAGTCACCTCTCCCTGACCTTTCATTAAATGGGGAATGGACATCGTCGGATCCCTCCCAGTAGGACGAGGTAATGTACAATTTCTTTTAGTTTTAATTGACTATTTCTCCAAGTGGGTGGAAGCAGGTGTATTCGCCCAAATATGCGAGCAAGAAGTAATCACGTTCATATAGAGAAACATCATATGCCGTTTCGGCATCCCCAAAGAAATCAGCTACGACAATGTTCCCCAATTCACTGGAAAAAAAGACCATTGAGTTCTTCGAAAAATGGCACATCAAAAGAATACTCTCCACGCCATATCATCCTGTAGGCAACAGTCAGGCAGAATCCTCCAACAAAACAATATTGAATATCATGAAAAAGAAACTCAAAAACGCCAAGGGATTGTGGCCAGAAGTGCTGCTAGAAGTGTTATGGGCACATCGCACCACTCCAAAGATGAGCACAGGGGAAACGCCATACTCACTAGTCTATGGGACTGATGCAATAATACCAGTTGAGGTCGAGGAACCAAGCCTAAGATACTCAAATAAAAGCAGGCCAAACAACGATGAGAACAAAAAGAAAGACCTCGATGAAGCCGAAAAGCGAAGAGACATGGCCTACATAAGAATGATAGCTCAAAACAACAGGCATAGCGGTACTACAACAAAAAATCCAAAATCAGGCCATTCAAAGTTGGGGACTACGTATTCAAAGCCAAAACACAAGTAAGCAAAGACCCACGAGAAGGCAAACTAGGAACCAATTGGGACGACCCATACAAAATCACGACAACAGTAAGCAAAGGGTCGTTCCAACTAGAAACAATGGAGGGAAAACTACTACCAAACAATTGGAACGTCGCCTACCTCAAATACTTCAACTTCTAAGGATAGACGTCTCTCGATTTGTAATCTTTTTTCCCTTACCCGAGTTTTGTCCCAATTGGATTTTCTCGGGGAAGTTTTTAATGAGGCGACGAAGAGAGCGTCTCAAAGTTAAGTATAAGTTCATCGCTCGACCTCTCAAACTGCTTTTCCGGGTCAATCAATGAAAGTACTAGATAGATTGGGACTTCAATGCATGGGACTTACCCAATGTATGCATGAAAATAGCAGACATGTAAACTTCTCCAATGAATGTATAAATAAAGCAAAACACACGAGCTTTTCACCTCCGCCAAGTTGAATCAAACATTCGACCTCGCTCGAATCGACTCACATTCGACCTCGCTCGAATTTATTTACATTCAACCTCGTTCGAATCACTTAAGAGTCAAACATTCGACCTCGCTCGAATTTATTTACATTCAACCTCATTCGAATCACTTAAGAGTCAAACATTCGACCTCGCTCGAATAGACTCATATTCGACCTCACTCTAATTTATTTACATTCGACCTCATTCGAATCACTTAAGTGTCAAACATTCGGCCTCGCTCGAATCGACTCACATTCAACCTCGCTCGAATTGATTTGCATTCGACCTCGTTCAAATCACTTAAGAGTCAAACATTCGACCTCGCTTGAATTGACTTACATTCAACCTTGCTCTAATTGACTCACATTCGACCGCGCTCGAATTTATTTACGTTCGGCCTCGTTTGAATCACTTAAGAGTCAAACATTCGACCTTGCTCGAATCGACTCACATTCGACCTCGCTCGAATTTATTTACATTCGACCTCGTTTGAATCACGTAAGTGTCAAAAATTCGATCTCGTTTGAATCAAGTAAGAGTAAAAAATTCAACCTCGCTCGAATCGACTCACATTCAACCTCGCTCGAATTGACTCACATTCGACCTCGCTCGAATCGACTCACATTCGACCTCGCTCGAATTTATTTACAATCGACCTCGTTCGAATCACTTAAGAGTCAAACATTTGACCTCGCTCAAATCGACTCACATTCGACCTCACTCGAATTTATTTACATTCGACCTCTTTTGAATCACTTAAGAGCCAAATATTCGACCTCACTAGAATCGACTCGCATTCGACCTCGCTCGAATTTATTTGCATTCAACCTCATTCAAATTAACTATGAATCAACATTCGATCTCGCTCGAATCCACTCACATTTGATTTCATTCGAATTGTTTAACATTCCCTTTGAATTCATTAACATTCGACTTCGTTCGAATTCATTAACATTCGACTTTGTTTGAATTATTTAACATTCGACTCTGATCGAATTATTTAACATTCGACTTCGTTCGAATTCATTAACATTCAACTTCATTCAAATTTATTAACATTCGACCTCGCTCAAATCAACTAGCATTCGACTTCGCTCAAATTAATTAACATTCGACCTCGTTCGAATCAACTAAGTCAGGAACTCTTACAAAGGAAAAAGCATGCGAAGAAAAGCGAAAAGAGCCAAGAACATACAACAAAAAGTCAATAGTCATTCCATTCCAAAATATAAAGTATCTTACAAAGGGCCAGAAAGATACCCTCCAAAAAAATGAAAAAGAAAAGAAAGAAAAGAGCAAAAAACTAAGTACAAAAAAATCACACTGCACCATCTCCGCCTGTGCCATCACTACCTTCATCGCCCGGCCTAGCAACACCATCTCCACCTTTGCCGCGCCATCAACATACTCATCGTCATACCAAGGATCAGATACAAGCACGTCCAAGTCCTCTTCATCATCATTGTTCCCTGGTGTGGCAGGGTCATAACCACAAGCAAACGTAGCATCATGTGCCTTAACACAGGCATCTTCGAAGTCGGCCTTAGGAACTTTCCCCGCCGCTATCAAGTTCCTATATATGTCTAGCTTTGCCTCAGCATGGATTGACATCTTGTATAAATCACGAGGAACATCGGGGAAAGCGGAAGCATGAGAGGAAGATGGTCGAACCAACAACTATGCCTTCTCAGCCTCAAGGGCGGAAACTTGCTCACTCAGGCTCAAAACTTCTTTCTCAAGCCACCAATTCGATCATCAAGCCGTGTCTTCCTCAGTGCGGCCGTTTTTGCATCGGTTGCCCGTTCAGACCTAAGGATGCGAATAACGCTCTGTAACTCCGCCATTTTTACCAAAGTCGCTACCCGAGCCTCCTCGCTCCTCACCAACTCTGCCACCTTCTCAGTCAACTCACCACTCAGGGCGGAAACTCTAATATAGCTCTGCTCAAGCCCAGCCTGCAAGGTCGCCACTTGCGCTTGAAGGTTGATGCACTCATCCACGACCCCCTTGCTCTCCTCGAGCTCGTTGTCCTTGGCCTTGAGCAACCCCTCGAGCTCACTGCATCTCCCAATAGTTCGCACAAGCTCCTCGTCCTTCTGACCCAATTCCTCTATAAAGGCCTGGAGATTACCACCTGCTCTAAATCGTGCACGCATCTCACGGTACTTGTCACGATAACAAACGTACTTGAAAACCATCTTCTGAAAAACAACCTTCCGCCTCTCCTCTCGGCGGGCACTCTCGATCTCCAAAATTAAAGTCTAAAAAAAGGAATGAGAAGAAAATTAGCAAAGGTAGAAAGAGGAAAAAGACGCAAATTACAGAAATGACGAAAGAAACTCACCCTCAAAGCCATCCCAGATGTGCCCAGTGACATGCCAGAATCTCGGAGCGCCTGGAGGGTCCTGTTTTCGGTGGCGGAACAAAGAGGGGCAAAGGAGGGGACCATGTTCACCGTATCCTCCAACAAATCGCAGTCCAAAGGGATTACGATCGATCGATAAGATCCATCCATTCTCACCTCCACCCGAGTAAGCCCTTCGTCGAATATCCTCGCTTCTGTAGGGTCGACATGAGATCCAGATTCGTAGTCATCTACGATCACACTCTTTGCCCTCTCCTCAGCCGAAGAAGGAACATTGGGTTGCCCTGACATCAACAGATCACTCCTCGGAATGATCACAACCACTTCTGGTCGCTCCCCTTCTTCCACAGAGGTGATCTCCACGTCCAAAGGAGGCATGATCTCTACATCTGAGGCCGTATCACCCCTCAACTTGGTCATGTTCAACTCAGGTTCGCCCCCCGTCGGCTCCTCTTCAACCACCTTTCCATCAACCTCTATCCTTTGTCTTTTCAGCGAAGCCTCTTCGTCTTCTCCCTGATCCAACTCATCGACCAAGCGAAACACTGTAGAAGCCAAAATCTCTGCTAGTGGGGCAACGGCCTGGAGACTAGGACCATGCGAGGTCGGGGTCTGAGTAGTAGTAGTGGTTTGAGCAGGTTCACTTGCAACCACATTGATTACACGCCCGACCGAACTACCCGACTGGTGAAAAGCAGGTGTAAGAGCCTTCGCCCTCCTTGAAGCCCTCTGATATACCAATGAAGAAAGATAAATAAGAAATAGAAGGACAGAAAGGACGATACAAAGGGTAAAATTATTAAGGTCAAATCAAGGTGACTCACTGGCTGCAGGCCTACTCCCAAACCTCTCATTAAATTGTGACCACTCGCGAATCCCCACCGTGTGAACTCACCCAATCGTGAATGTCAACGACTGGCGAAGGAGGATCCTTCTCGGCTACAAAAAGAGAAAGAGAACAATCAGATTGCCAAAAATAAATAATATAGTCATTTGGTAGAAAAACACTTATGAGCAAAGTTCCACTCCTCGGGGAATCTGTTGGAGTTTGATACCATGTGATTTGTCTTCACGTAAAAGAAATTGGCCCAAAAACGGCGATTAGTTTTATCATCCATCTTTACCACCAATCACTTGGTTCCGCGGTGGTGCATGTGAATCATCGTGCCTCTATGAAAACTTGGTTCGAAGAGGTGAAGTAGATGGCAGAGAGAAATACCACGTCTGGCCAGCTCCGCTTACTTGATAAGCATAAGAAAAAGCTTGTATATGTACGGAGAGAGATGAGTCGGGTGCACACCATAAAAATGGCAGAAATCCTCCTCTAAGGAAGGAAGAGGATGTGTATAGCCGACAATGAACGGGTACGCATAAAATGCACAATACCATGTGCGATGTACTTGCACTACATCGCTACCAGCAGGGATAAGTTTGACGTGGGTCGGGATTCGCCACTTAGCCCTAAATGCAGCAATTGCCGCTGCATCCATCTAAAAAACGACAAATTCAAGTTCATTCTCAGGTAGGTTCTTGAAGTCTAACCTAGCCTTCCCCGAACGTGGAATTATCTCATCTGTGGTAGGGAAATTCTCGTCTTCTACCATGGCTACTCCTTCTTCACGAGAAGGCATTTCCATAGCCAAAGTAACAGGGTCAGAGGAACCACTATCCATTTTTCTGATTATATGCGAAAAGGAAATGCAAAAGTGAAAAAGATGACAATGGCAGAAAACGCTTAAGGGAGAAAGAAAACATAGATGTAGGAAATATAAAAAAGGAGAAACTTGGGTTTCAAAAGCTATAGAAATGCAACATCTCAAATGAGAAATACACATCCCTATTTACAAGAATATGGGCATCCTGATCGAGAAATCCCAAACGCCGCCTAATTAATTTTGAAATGGAAGAGGCATCGGAAACAACATAACGTAGTGCGAACATGTGCCATAATGACGCATGATGAAATAATGTCATTTCAAATTGATGTAACGGTCAGATGTGGCTCTTGAAGCACCACGTCATCACCTATCCACAAAAGGGTTACTCCTCGGCCAACTTGCTAAGATTTTTCAAAATTGCAACTGGCGAAGTCCGCCCACCGAGCTCATCCAAAACCCACCCCGACGGGCAGAGAGACTAACTGTATGGGTCAAAATCTGATCAAGGGGACCTCGCCTAAAGTAAGGCAATCAAGAATCAGTTAGGCCGAGGTCGTGTTTAAGAAGCAACACTAGCGAACTGAGCAACTAATGTCGAGGTCGAACACTCAGATCGGCCAAAACAGCTAGTTTAGTGATAAGATATTTTAAAGGAATATTCTGAGGAATATTCTTTGCATTTGTACTTTCAGTAGGTAAGGGATATGTTCCATATAAGTAAGGATAGAGAGAGAAAGAGGGGGCAAGTAATTCTCTATCTTGATAAGCTCTCTCTAGAAAAGTTGACTCTTAAGTAACTACAAACATTATCTTTACACAAGATTTGATTCACTGTTTATTCCAAGCTTTCCCATATCAAATTCAATAAAGTATTTGATATTCCCACGTTTGGTTGCCTTACATCATTGTTAGAGGGAGAATCATCCACTTCGTTATACATTAGGGTGAATTTTTATCTCTATTTATAGCTATTGCCATTTATCATATTTATTGTTTGTCCTTATCCTCTCATTCATTCTTAACAATATCATTAATCATCTATTTGGCATTTAATAGCTTTAAATGCGGTTTCTAGACTATTACTATCCATCAACCTTGGATCTAGGATTTATTATATTTAATTAGAATTTATTCATTATCATTTATTTAATTGGTTTAACAAAAAGGCTTAACACTTTTTTTGTCAAACAAGACTCCCAAAAAAATAAGTATGCATATAAAATTTGTCGGATGGAATATTAAATAATCAATTTTCTGAATTTCTGGTGAATTCCGCTCTCTCCACAGTTCGAATATTATTGCTATTCAACTTCTAATATATAGGATTTTATGTTTTTTTGTTTATTAAGCATGTTTTTCATTGCTTTGGCCTTTGTTCTTTGCTAGTGCAAGATTCACGTCAATTGGAGTCTTTGCAACTTTAAAATCTATGTACTTGAATTTTTCAAGTACTGTCTTAATATAATGAGATTGTGAAAATTCCAGACCTTGAGGAGTCTTATGGATCTTAATACCCAGCAATTCCCAAGTCCTTCATATCAGACTTGCTAGTTAGCATACACTTAGTCGTATTTAGGTTGGCAATGTCATTACTAATTATGAGCACGTGATTTTTGCCCTATGAGAACTACTCCCAAAAAATTCAAAATAAAATGGTTTTTTGCGTTGTTTGTAATTTATGTGTATTTTGTCTATTTTCTATTTTAAATGAGAAAAAAGCAAAAATATGTGTTGCATGCGCATTTAGGATTTAATTTTGCAAATTATGATTTAATTTTACAATTTAGGATTTAATTAAGTAAGTGTGTTGTTCAAAAATAGAAAAATCACGAAAAATATATGCTTTGCATTTTTAGAATTTAATATCCGAATTGTGTAATTATATCTTTATTTGATGTTTAATTTCATGTGATAGTTATTTTTAAGAGTCAATATTTTAAGTTAATTGTCGATTTTATAATTAAATTAGGATTTTTAGTTTTATTGTTGAAAAGAAAAATTGAAAAAATAATAATTAAAATAAATAAGAAGAGGAAGATTCAGTTGGGCCAATTTGGCCAAGCCCAAATCCCTACAGCCAATACCCGCCCCGATCTAGTCCATCTCAGGGGAAAACCAAACGATGTCGTTTAGTTGCACTCAATCTGGGTCGTTAATCTCAGCTGATCAACGGTCCAGATCAACTCCTCCGTCACCCGACCTGTTCCCATCCAAGACCGATCTGGTCTCGAGGGTAAACAAAGTGAAACCGTTCCATTTAAATGAGCAATCCAGATGTTGATCTCATCAGATCGAACGACTTGGATCCAATCCCCACATACGTATATAAGGCCTACAAACGAACCCCGCCCCCAAACCAAGCCCCCCTCTCATTCTCTCCCAAACCTCGTCTCTTTCAGAGACGAGGAACCCTAATAGCCACCACCCTATCCCTTCACCGTAAACCCGACGGCGACGGCTCCGATGGCCGTGAAAATAACACCCATTAACCTCCTAACAACACTCAACACGAATACTCCATTAACCTCGAATCATACCCCAGCTTCTCGAATCTTCGATCAAAGACCCCGTCCCAAACCCTAGTCTGTCCACTTAACCCCAAAATCACACCCAATAATTCCCTTGACCTCCTCGTCGCTAATCCCTAACCAGATTGGCTCGAATCCGAGTAAAAACTCATCGAATGGCGGATCTAGGGCTCGACAGTTCGAGATTGTTTCGAAGCTATCAGGGTCCAACGGTTTCTGGTTAGTATTATAAGTCTATTTCTGATGAAATAGACGTATAATACCAACTGGAAATCAAGTTCGAAAGGGCATATGGTTGAAATCCGAGAAAAGAACAGTGAGCTCTACTTAACTTTTTTTTTTATATATTTGTTTGTATGTGTGATTAGTCGTTTCTTTAGGATTTTCAGTTTAAGTTAATCCAGTATATATATTCTGTTTCTTTTTCTGATTTTGGTTAGATTAAATATTCCAATGTTGTTTGAGTAGTTCAATCAATTCTTGGTTTACCTAAATTAGGTTCATTGTAATTCGTCTATTGTCCGTTATTTTCTCTCTTCTCCATCAGTTTATGTTCTGTCGATTAATAACATAGGTTATAAATAGTTTCGTCGATTAGTTCAAACCAATAAGCTCGTCAAATGGTTGTTGTGTATGCTTGATCTGTAGACACTTAGCTTCAGGGAATTGTCAATAGGCTGACAATGAACCTGCATTCATGTGCATTTTGATTTAATTTTCAATTTCAGTTTAAATGATTCTGTTGAGTTCTATGTGGTGATTTAAATTCAGTTCATTTGTTTCAATTGGAATTCAACCTTAGTCATTTAGCTGTCAATAAGTTTGGTTATAGCTGTTAGTCAGATTTAGTTTTTAAATCTTTGTTAGCTTGAACAGATTTCAGAATTAAAAGTTTTTATACAGTTGAATAATTGTACTAGGGGCAGTAATATTAAGGGGTTTCAGGGGTGATTTGGGAATGAAACAGTTAGGATAATATTTTAATGTTAGTGTTTTGTTAGTGGGAAATTAGTGTCTTTAAATTAATATGGTAATGAGGAACAAAAGGGAATGAGGGGAACTGAAAATAAGGAAAAGTTTTCCTTAATGGGTTTTAAAGTGGAATGATTCAGATTTTAGTGGGAAATGGGGGTAAGGCAGTAAGTTAAAAAGGTCGGGCAGGCCTGTATAAGAGGGGGATCAGGTCTGTAGAGAAGGAGGGGGGATTGAATTTTGAGAGCTGGAAAAAGTTGAAAAAGAATAGCCACTGTTTTTCATTGCCTGGTTTTGGATCTGAAATAGCTAGAACTTTCTTCCTTTTACTTCTGCTCTATACTTGGGGAAGTTGATAGCTGCTGGTTTTTGTTGCTGCACTGCTGCTGCTGACTCTCTTCTTCTTCTTCTTCTTCTTGTATTGTCAATACCAGGTGCATGCTTCGAACTCCCTTGATGTAGTTTCTTGAAGTTCACAAAAATGGAAATATTCACAAATTTGTGTTCATTTGTAGGCTGCCTGTTGTTTACAATTAGATGAATTGTTAGTTAATTATACCTAGTCGATATTGGTTATGTGTTTTGCATTATGTGAACAGCAGAGACATACGGATTGTAATTAAGAGCTAACTAAACTGCTATGCTCATGTTGACATGCTATTAGTTTACAAATTTGAGCTGCTAGGTTGTCAGTTCGCCTCACCTAACATGATTTGAGTTAGAGTTTGTGGTTATAACTGTTGCGCCGGTATTTTAGGAGTGAGCTTACTTAAAGGATGGTTTTGTGATTGTTGGCCTTAGAACGTATTCAGTCATTGTTTAGCGTATCTGTTTGTTGGTGATCTTAAGGTAGAACTCAATTGTTATAAGGTTTTATTGGCCTTCTTGATTAGTTAGAAGTTTGATTCCTATTATGGCTCCACCTTGGTGACTGATTGAAATATGTTTGTGATTTATTGCTCACTGCTAATTGACAAAGGGTACACTCTATTGCTTCTATCTATACCATGTTCTTTCCAGAAGTCCAGGCAACAAAATTCATTAAAAGGGAAATATAACAACCCATTTCTTTATGCTTGAATACTAGTTGATTATTGTTACAAAAAGCTCATGTCTAATAAGCAACGAAAACAGAGGCGAACGAACTTGAGATTTTGAATGATGTCATATAATATTTGTTTGGTTGTGCTGATTTTGGTTCCGAATTATTCTATTAATGAGCCGTTTCGATAATTGTTTAAGCCATAAGGCCATTATGAAACAAGGAATGTATAGCCTTGCAACTCATTTGGGCCAGCTGCCAGCCCAATGCCATTTCAGCTGAACGCTTAGCTTCAATTTAACACAAGCCCAATAGTTATTAAGTTAGCTTAAACATTAACCTAAAAATAATTAGAATTCCTTTAAGCTCTCCTTAATTAATTAGACTCTTACGATTGGTTGGAGATGTGCCTTATTAGCCAGGCCAACAATTATGGCCCTCACGTAATTAACTTTAATCCTTTAGAAATCAAGGTGTGCCATTTAGTGAATTTTCCATGGCCTCGCAAAGTTAAAAACGCGTAGTGGCTTTTTTAGGGCGATTTTTAATAAAGTTATTTTCGTAAAATCTGGTGCACATTTATGTGACCCAAATCCAAATCTCAACGAAGTCGAAATGTGTCGCTAATCACGAGTACATTGATTGTGACGTGGTTCGAGATGCATTTTCACGACGTTGCAAATTCTTTTAAAAAAAATAAATAAATAAATAAAAAAATAATAATGAATGAGACGAGCCTTGACAAACAAAAATACACAAGCTGCGGGGCCCTCTATACGTGTTGGTAAAATTACTTAGACTTCAGGATGAGTCGTTTAGCAAAATTTCACGGCCTTACCCAAAAATAATGATACGCTAGTCGCTTTAGATGCGCCTTTAATAATTTAATTTCTTAAACTCTGGTGCACATTTATGTGACCCACATCTAAATCTCAACAGAGTTGAAATGTGTCAATAACCACGGGTGCATTGATGTGACGTGGTTCGAGGTGTATTTTCACGACGTTGCAATTCTCGTTAAAAAATAATAATAATAATAAAAGCGATAAACAATTGAAATTTGCACATAGGTTCAACATATATTAAAACTAGATAAATAAGCCGAATATGATAGTTGAGCGACCGTGCTAGAACGACGGAACTCGGGAATGCCTAACACCTTCTTCCGGGTTAACAGAATTCCTTACTCGGATTTCTGGTTCGCGGACTGTAATATAGAGTCAACCTTTTCCTCGATTAGGGATTCAACCGGTGACTTGGGACACCATAAATCTCCCAAGTGGCGACTCTGAATCTTTAAATAAAATCCCGTTTCGATTATCCTTTAATTGGAAAAACTCTCTTTTACGCCCCTTTGCGGGGTGTAGCTGAAAAAGGAGGTATGGCACTAATTATCAGCATATCATCCACATATAAGCAAACAATGACTATGTGATTTAGAACATTTTTAATGTATACATTTATCACATTCATTTATCTTAAAACCATTTGACAACATTATTTTGTCAAATTTCGTATGTCATTGTTTGAGTGCTTGTTTTAGTCCGTAAAGGGACTTATCAAGTCTACATACCTTCTTTTCTTTACTTGGAACCACAAACCCTTCAGGTTGTTCCATGTAGATTTCTTACGCGAAATCTCCATTTAAGAAGGTCGTCTTAACGTCCATTTGATGAATTTCAAGATCATAAACTGCAGCTAATGCTACTAACGTTCATATGGACGTAATTCTTGTAACTGGAGAGTTTGTACCAAAATAGTCAAGACATTCTCGTTGTCTATACCCTTTGACCACAAGTCTTGCTTTATATTTATCAAAAGTTCCATCATCTTTCATTTCCCTCTTAAAAATCCATTTAGAACCCAACAGTTTATTTTCAGGAGGAGGATCAACCAATTCCCATGTATGGTTGTTCAATATGGATTCTATTTCACTATTGACTGTCTCTTTCCAAAATAATGATTCTGAAGAATACATAGCTTCCTTAAATGTTCGAGGCTCATTTTTCAATAAGAAAGTCACAAAATCTTGTCCAAATGAAGTAGACGTTCTTTGACGTTTAATATGTCTTGGATCCTCCTGATTAAATGTACTCTCTTTTGTTTCTTTCCGATATCGTTTAGATCCTTCACCAATTGACTCACATTCCTTTTTATACGGATATATATTTTCGATGAATTCAGCATTATATAATTCTATTATCGTATTATTATGAATGTCGGAATTTTCTGATTTATGAACCGGAAATCGATATGCTTTACTATTGGTCGCATATCCTATGAAAATACAATCAACGGTTTTCAGTCCTATTTTTATCCTTTTGGGTTTAGGAACTTGCACTTTTGCCAAACACCTCCACACATTAAAATAATTCAAGTTGGGCTTCCTTCCTTTCCACTTTTCATATAGAATGTATTGTGTTTTGCTATGGGATACTCGATTTAATATCTGGTTAGCCGTAAGAATGGCTTCCCCTCACTAGTTCTGTGGCAAACCAGAACTTATCAACAATGCATTCATCGTCTTCTTTAATTAACGATTCTTTTTTTTTTTCCGCAATCCCATTGGATTGGGGCGTGTAAGGGGCCATTGTTTGATGAATAATTCCATATTCTAAACATATTTATTCAAAAGGAGATTCATATTCACCACCTCTATCACTTCTTATCATTTTGATTTTCTTATTAAGTTGTGTTTGAACTTTACTTTTGTATTACTTGAATATATCTATTGTTTCATCTTTACTATTAAGTAAGTAAATATAGCAATATCGAGTACTGTAGTCAATAAAAGTTATGAAATACTTCTTTCCGCCACGAGATGGTATTGACTTCATGTTACAAATATCTGTCTGAATTAAGTCTAAAGGATTTGAATTCCTTTCACCTGACTTATAAGGATGTTTAACATACTTAGATTCCATACATATTTGACATTTTGATTTGTCGCATTCAAATTTAGGCAATACTCCCAAATTAATCATTTTTTCAAGGTTTTATAATTGACATGTCCCAAACGTATATGTCATAAATCATTTGACTCAAACAAGTAAGAAGAAGCTGAAGTTTTATTATTCTCAACTACCATTACATTCAGTTTGAAAAGGCCCTCAGTGAGGTAATCTTACTTATTACAACCTTATCAAATACAAAACCGCACTTAAACCCATTCTTATATTAAATTTGGTCCAAAAAATCAATCAATCGAAGCCGAGTGAGCGACGACGACGACGCAATGCTTGCCTTCTTCTTAACTCTTTAAGAGATAAAAGAAGAGCAATTATATATATACCCATCAAAAGTCTTTTTGTGATGACCCGGCCGGTCGTTATAAGAATTAACGCCCCGATACCCTATTAACTATATTCTCCATTTTTGTTTCTACTATTTTGATTTGCTGGGATGTTCGGTTTTGAGTTTCAGAGTGTTTTGGAACACTTAGTCCCTAAATGAGAGTTTAAGTTGTAGAATTTGGGCCGTAGTCGAAGCAGTATGAATACCTCGGAATGGAATTCTAACGGTTCCTTTAGCTCCGTTAGGTGATTTTAGGCTTAGGGGCGTGTTCGGATTTTGTTTTGGAGGTCCGTAGGTAATTTAGGCTTGAAATGCCGAAAGTTGAATTTTTGAAGTTTCTGGTTCGATAGTGATATTTTGATATCGGGGTCGGAATGGAATTCAAAAAGTTGGAGTAGCTCTGTAGTGTTGAAAGTGACGTGTGTGCAAAATTGCAGGTTATTCGGACGAGGTTTGATAGACGTTTTGATCGAAAGGGTAAATTGAGAGATTTTGAAGTTCTTAGGCTTGAATCCGATGTTAATTAGTTGATTCGATGTTGTTTGAGGTGTTTTGGAGATTTGTATAAGTTTGGATAGTGGTATATGACTTGTTCGTGCTTTTGGTTGAGGTCCTGGGGGCCTCGGTGGTTTCGGATGGTCATCGGGAGATTTTTGAGTTTGGTTTGATAGCTGAAGCTTTTCCATTACTGTCATAATTGCACATGCGACTAGGGGACCACAAGTGCGGACTTGCAGAAGCAGGCATGGAGCCGCAGATGCGGCCACAAGTGAAGGCACCAGAAACCGCAGAAGCGAAATCTGAGTCGGAGGTGCGGAGATGGAGGTTTTAGTGAAAATCGCAGAAGCTGTTCCCTCAAACACAGAAGCAGTAGCGTAGAAGCGGGAATTTTGACCGCAGTGCGGATTTACTAGGCAGAAAATAAGAATTTCAAGGGTTTAGTTTCAAAAGTTACAAAATTGATTTGGAGCTCGGGAAAGGGCGATTTTGGGCGGATTTTGAAGCGGAAATCAGTGGGTAACTATTTCTAATCCCTTCCTAGTTGTATTCATATAATCAAATCTTAGTTTTGTCATTAATTTTCGGATTTAGGATGAAAATTGGGGGGAAATTTGGAGAAAGTTCTTAGACCTAAATTTCGAGCTTCGATTGGGAATTTGACATTGGATTTGGATAATTTTAGTATGGTTTGACTCGTGAGAGTATGAGGATTCTGAAAATATAAATTTTACCCGATTCCGAGATGTGGGCCCGAGGGGTTATTTGGTCATTTTACCTAAATTCGCGTATTAGCTTAGAATTTATTTGTAGAATCAGTTACTTGAAGTGTTATTTACATTATGCAATTGAATTGAATAGATTTGGGCTATTTGGACTCAAGTACTCATGGCAAGAGCGTGGGTTCGGGTTGATTTTGAGCCGGTTCGAGGTAAGTGGCTTGCCTAACCTTGTGTGGGGGAACTCCCCTTAAGATTTGGTATTATTGATATTTGAAATGCCTTGTACATGAGGTGACGAGTGCATACTTGTGCTAATTGTTTATAAATCCAGTTTTCATTAAGTAATTATAATTGTGTTTCTTTTCCTGTTTATTGTCACACTTCCCTTTTTCCGCACCCGCGAGGGCACAAGGGAGTTTTTTCCAATTAAAGGACAATCGAAACGGGATTGGTTTATTTATTTCAGAGTCGCCACTTGGGAGATTTAGGGTGTCCCAAGTCACCAATTTTAATCCCGAATCGAGGAAAAGAATGACTCTATATTATAGTCTGCGTACCAGAAATCCGGATAAGGAATTCTGTTAACCCGGGAGAAGGTGTTAGGCATTCCCGAGTTCCGTGGTTCTAGCACGGTCGCTCAACTGTTATATTTGGCTTGATTATCTGATTTCGTACATGTTAAACCTATGTGCAAGTTTTAAACTCTTGACCGCTTTTATTATTATTTTTTACGAGAATTGCAACGTCGTGGAAATATATCTCGAACCACGTTACATCAATGCACCCATGGCTATTGACATATCTCGACTCCGTTGAGATTTAGATTTGGGTCACATAAATGTGCACCCGAATTAAGAAAAATAAATTATTAAGACGTGCCTAAAGCAACTAACGTATTGTTATTTTGGGAAAGGCCATAAAATTTGCTAAACGGCATGTCCCGGATTCTAAGTATTTTTAATATATATACATTTAGAGGGCCCCGCAGCTTCTACATTTTTGTTTGTCGAGGCTCTTCTCATCCATTATTTTTTAAAAAAGAATTTGCAACGTCATGGAAATGCATCTCGGGCCACGCCACAATCAATGTGCCCGTGACTAGAGACATATTTCGACTCCGTTGAGATTTGGATTTGTGTCACATAAATGTGCACCCGAGTTTAGGGAGATAACATTATTAAGGCGCGCCTAAAGCAACTAGCGCATTATTATTTTTGGGGTAGGGCCGTGAAATTTGCTAAACGGCCCGTCCCGGAATCTAAGTATTTAATACATATGTTTTGAGAGGGCTCCGCAATCTGTACATTTTTTATGTGGCGAAGCTCGTCTCGTTTTTATTATTTGAGGGCAAACTTAAGGCAGCTACTATTTTCTACCAATGAAATCATCCGAGGTTAAACAACAAACAACGATTCTAACAAGTAATAATATCCATGGTAAAAATGAAAAAAATAGAATAACCTCATTCATATGCTCACATTTACTTTAAGCGTGCAGTAACTAAACATAGAATAAACATTTTTAACATGACAACAAAGAATTGCATCGTTGACATTCATAAATATCGAATATTCTCATTTTTGCCTTGAACCATAATATGCAAAACGAATGAAATGAAACAAAGGACGAAGAACACCAACCTTCGAACCTCGACAAACCTAGAACGACCAACAGCGCCCCGACGAAACTCGAACCTGACCTCACTAAACGAGGAACAATGACGAAACCTCGGACAAACACCTCGACGTACCGGACCTCGACGAACCAAAGACGACCTCGATGGAAAATAGAAAGCTCGGACCCAAAAACTGTCAACGACCAGAGATTGTTGGGTTGTTGTTATATTTTCCGACGCGGCAACTGGTACGTGAAGCTGCAGCAGACGGGGTCGTTTGGATGTGAGGAAAGGATCAGATATGGAAGGAGCTGGTGGCGCGATGCAGCAGCGCAGTCACAGCTACTGCTCGATGGCGAAGCCGCTGGATTTCCGGTGGTGTTCGCTGGTCGTTTAGTTGTCGACTGGAAAGTGACGACGAGGGGGTGGAGCTGGTGGTTATGGCGTTTTGGGACGTGAGGGAGTAGGGGCAGTGGTGACGGGATAGTGACGACGATGAGGGAGATGGTGGTCTTGGGTTATGGTCGCTAGGGTTTTTTCTAGGTTTTCTTCAGGAAGAGGAGGAAGACGATGAACAGCGGATGCCGGGTTTAATGGAGGATCGCCGGACTGGTTTGACGGAGCTAGGAGGAGGAGGAATGATCGTGTTTTCCGGTGTTCGTTTGGACAGTGGTCGACGGGCCTGTTTGGTTGTTGACGGAGGTGGTGAGACGGAGAGGGGTTAGCTGGACGGGACGTAAGGAATGGTTGCGACAGTAGG
Organism: Nicotiana tabacum; assembly: GCF_000715075.1. Lineage (NCBI taxonomy): Eukaryota > Viridiplantae > Streptophyta > Magnoliopsida > Solanales > Solanaceae > Nicotiana > Nicotiana tabacum. The sequence continues at coordinate 124,977,063 of NC_134082.1, forward strand.
GGTGCTGGGGGTGGTGTTTGGGTGGTGGTGTCCGGGTGGTGGTGTTTGGTGATGGTCGCTGGAGGCGTGAGGATGGTGAAGGCGATGGTTATGGCGGGGAGCTGGTGGCTTGATTCGTTTCTAGGGATGCGGGGGTGGTTTTGTTTTCCGGCCAGTTATGGAGGTTCGCTGGAAGGGTCGTTTGGACGTGGTGTTCAGGTGACGATGCCGCTACTGGTTGTGGTGGATGGTGGGTTGACGATGGTGGGTTTTTTCTAGGTTTTTCTGAGGATGAAGAAGAGTGCACAGTGCTTTTGCCAAAAAAAAATTTCCCAGTCCTTCACGTCTGACCCACTTGGCTTGTTTTCCGTGTATTTTGTAAACTTTTGCCCCCGAAAAATGAGCCCCACGCGTGGTGGGGTTCAAGACTTGTGTCCCCCACGCGTGGTGGGGTTCCCCGTGTACGGGATTCCTTCCGTGTTCCCCACGCGTGTCCCCTCATGTGTGGTGGACTCGAATTATTATGGGCTAGGTCCGAAATTAGGCCTAAAACCGGGTAGTTTGAACCCGAATATTATTCTTTTGCCCGGACCCGAGAAATAGGAACACGACGTTGCTCAACTGATTATGTAAGCAAAATAACTACAAAAATAAGACTGATAATTAACACAAAACTAGATCTTTTTTAATATTTTTTCAAGATTAAAATAACTACAAAATACTAATAAAACTATTTTTTTGTAATTTTCGTTTTTAATATAAAGATAAAATATAAAGTAACATTTTTGTATTTTTCAAAATTAAAATGACTATAAAACATTAATAGAACTATATTTTTGGTAATTTTCGTTTTTAATATAAAGATAAAATATAAAGTAACATTTTTGTATTTTTCAAAATTAAAATGACTATAAAACATTAATAGAACTATATTTTTGGTAATTTTCGAAATTATATAAAGTACAAAAATAAAGTACAATTTTTGTATTTTTCAAGTTTATGAGAAATACATAAACTAAAATTTATATATATATTTTTGTAATTTTCTTCTTTTGCGACGAAATAAAGCAAAAATAGTCAAAATAGCTATATTAGGCCTAAATTACATATTTATGCTAAAACTGTGAAAATTCTCGGGGAGGGTCAAAAATCCGGTGTCTACATTTATTCTACTTGCAATTTAAGTCTTTTGTTAGCTTAGGGAAGCATGTCTAATTGACTTAACTGCTTTACTTATTCAAACTGCCTTATTTGGATTATGTGCAGCATGCTAGGTTAGGAATACCTGTTTACCTCATATGGAATTTGAATTGAACTGTGTACTTTTCTTGTTGTTGCTGTGTGTTTACTTTGGGACTACGGAACGGTATCCCGGGAGATCCCCCTGCATGTTTACTTTGGGACTACGGATCGGTATTCCGAGAGATCCCCCTGCACTTTTATATTGGAACTATGAAACTACACCCGGTAGATTCCCCCTGTACTAGTATTTACATTTGGGACCACGGATCGGTACTCCGGGAGATCCCCGCGCATTATGAGTTGGACTATGGGACGGTATCCCGGGAGATCCACCGGATATTTATATTTGGGACTACAGGACGATATCCTAGGAGATCCCCGGTTGTTATCTCTGTGTTGAGTTGTATACCTTTTATGATCATTTTGTCTATGTGGTAGTTGTTGTTGTTGTTGTTCTTTTTCTCTTGTGTCACTTCTTACTATTGTACTTAATTATGTCATCTTATTCCACACTGTTATACCTTGTATTTCCTTTAACCTCAGTAGGGCTCTGACCTTCCTCGTCACTACCTGACCAAGGTTAGGCTTGGCACTCAGCGAGTACCGCTATGGTGTACTCATGCCTTTTCTGTGCATGTTTTTCATGTGCGGATCCAGATACTTCCACTCAGTCTTATAACTGTTGAGGTGGGGCACTTTGTAGAGACTTCGAGGTATATCTGCCGCGTCCGCAGACCGAAGTGTCCTTTTCTATTCTCAATACTTGTATATCCCTTCTGCATTTTCCTTGTTGATAGACATTTCTGGAGATAAATCTTTTTATGTAAACTCTTAGCTTGTGATTCATGGGGTTCCGGATTTTGGGAGTGTTAGGTTGAGATTTCTTGTATTGTTATATGCCAGACAACATCTTAAACACTGTTTAATTTTGTTAACTCGGCTTTTAATTATTTTCTTTTCCGCATTTGTTAGGCTTACCTAGTCGTAGAAACTAGGTGCCATCATAATAGTTCATGGAGGGCTAACTGGGATCGTGGCAAGTTGGTATTAGAGGTCTAGGTTCATAGGAGTTATGAATCACAATCTAGTTTATTAGAGTCTCGCGAATCGGTACGGAGACGTCTGTACTTATCTATGAGAGGCTATGTAACTGTTAGGAAAATTCCACTTCGTTTGGTTTCCTTGTCTTGCGAGATTTTGATATCCCAATTCTAAACTTCTATCTTCTATTCTCTCACAGATAGTGAAGACACGTGCTACCAGAGATGATCAAGCACCCGCGCCCCCTACTGGATCCGTCAGAGGCTGGGGCCGGGGCTGGAGTAGAGGCCGAGGATTCGCACGCGGTGTAGCCAGAGCACCCGCGCGAGCGGCCACCGAGGTACCACCAGCAGTTCCAGCCGGAGTCCAGGCACCTGATACGCCTACTGCTACTACCACTCCAGCACTTCAGGAGACTCTTGCGCAGTTCATGAGCATGTACACCACTCTGGCTCAGGCAGGGCTGTTTCCCCTTGTTGCAACTACATCTCAAGCTGGGGGAGGAGCACAAACTCCCGCTGCCCGCACTCCTGAGTAGCGATTGCATGTTGATCAGGTTCCAGAGATTATTCTTGTACAGCCTGCAGTCCCAGATTAGCCCGAGGACAGGGCAGTGGTTTTCGAGGATGAGCAGTTGAGGCTTGAGAGGTTAAAGAAGTACAAGCCTCCTGTATTCGGTGGTCTAGCATCAGATGATGCTTTGGGATTTCTAGATAAGTGCTAATATTATCCGTACCATGGGTATATCAGGATCGAGAGGGGTTTCCTTCACTACCTTCCAGCTTCGAGGAGCCGCCTATGAGTGGTGGGGCACCTATGAGTTAGAAAGTCCGGATGAGGCTGCTTCCCTGACTTGGACTCAGTTTTCAGATATATTCCTGAGGGAGTATGTCCCTCAGATCCTCAAGGACGCATGATGCACAGAGTTTGAGCATTTGTGCCACGGTACTATGACTATCTCGAAGTATGATATATGTTACACTAGCTTGGCTAGACATGCCTCATCCTTGGTTTCTACTGTTCGCGAGAGGGTTCGCCGGTTTATTGAGGGGCTTATTCCCAGCATCAGGTCTAGCATAGCTCGTGAGTTGGAGATGGATATTTCTTATCAGCAAGTGGTAAGCATTGCTAGGAGGATTGAGGGTATGCATGCTAGGGATAGAGAGGAGAGGGAGGCCTAGAGGTCTCGAGAGTGGTGCCCGTGCCCCAGCTATAAGTCATCATGGTAGGGGTTATATGAGTCGCCTTGTTCATTCAGATCTTCCAACAGCTAGTGGTATTCTAGCTCCTCTTAGGCCTTAGGAGCCTTATTATGCACCTCCAGTATCTAGTGCGCCTCCTGCGCGGGGTGCTTTCCGTGGTTAGTCCAGCAGACCTGGCTCGAGCCAGTCACAGCTGCCACATCCTCCCAGAGCTTGTTTTGAGTGTGGTGACACGTGCCATATGGTTAGGGATTGCCCCAGAGTTAGGAGGGGTGCACCTCCACAGACTTCTCAGCCACAACGTGCCCCGTAGAGTTCTCAGGCTATAGTTACAGCTCCAATTGCTACCCCACCTACTCAGCCAGCTAGAGGAGGAGCTCGTGGAGATAGAGGTTACCCTAGAGGGGGAGGCCAGGCCATATACTATGCCCTTCCTGCCCGTACCGAGGCTGTCGCCTCTGATTCTGTTATCACAGGTATTGCCCTAGTTTGTCATAGAGATGCATCCATTTTTTTCGATCCAAGCTCCACTTATTCTTATGTGTCTTCTTATTTCGCATCGCATTTGGGTGTATCTCGGGATTTTTTGAGTTCCCCTATTTATGTTTCTACTCCTATGGGAGATTCTCTTGTTGTGGACCGCGTTTATCAATCGTGTGTGGTTGCTCTTAATGGTTTTGAGACCAAAGACGATTTTTTATTGCTCAACATGATATATTTTGATGTTGTCTTAGGCATGGACTGGTTGTCGCCCTATTATGCTATTCTTGTTTGTCACACCAAAACCGTGACGCTGGCTATGCCAGGTGTACCGCGAGTAGAGTGGAGGGGTACCTTAGATCATACTTCTAGTATAGTTATTTCTTTCCTTAAGGTTCAGCATATAGTTGAGAAGGGGTATGACACATATCTATATTATGTGAGAGATGTCGGTATTGATACCCCTACAGTTGATTCAGTCCCAATAGTACGGGATTTTTCTGATGTGTTTCCCACTGATCTTCGGCATGCCGCCTGATAGAGATATTGATTTTGGCATTGATCTATTGCTGGGCAATCAGCCCATTTCTATTCCTCCGTATTGTATAGCCCCTCCTGAATTGAAGGAGTTGAAGGATCAGTTATAGGAATTTCTTGATAAGGGTTTTATTCGGCCCAGTGTATCACCTTGGGGTGCTCCTGTCTTGTTTGTGAAGAAAAAGGATGGTTCTATGCATATGTGTATTGATTATCGCTAGTTGAACAAAGTTACAATGAAGAACCGTTATCCTTTGCCTCGTATTGATGATTTGTTTGACCAGTTACAGGGTGCACGAGTGTTCTCTAAGATTGACTTATTTCAGGTTACTATTAGTTGAAGATTCGGGAGCCAGACATCCCGAAGACTACTTTCAGGACTCGGTATGGCCATTACGAGTTCCTTGTTATGTCATTTGGATTGTTCAATGCCCCAGTAGCCTTTATGCATTTGATGCACAGTGTGTTCCGACCATATTTTGACTTATTCATCATTGTCTTTATTGATGATATTCTGTTATATTCCCGGAGTCGGGAATATCATGAGAAACACCCGAGGACTGTGCTTCAGACTTTGAGGGAAAAGAAGTTATATGCAAAGTTCTCAAAATGTGAGTTTTGGTTGGATTTTGTGGCATTCTTAGGCCACGTGGTATCGAGTGAGGGTATTCAGGTGGATCCGAAGAAAGTGGAAGTAGTGTAGAGTTGGCCCATACCATCCTCAGTTATAGAGTTCCACAGATTTCTTGGCTTGAAGGGTTACTACCGTCATTTTGTTGAGGGGTTTTCATCGATTGCAACCCCTATGACCAGGCTTACCCAGAAGGGTGCTCCATTCCAGTGGATGGAAGAGTGTGAGGCGAGCTTTCAGAAGCTCAAGACAACTTTGACTATAATCCCAGTTTTGATATTTCCTATAGGTTCGGGGTCTTATACTGTCTATTGTGATGCCTCGAGGATTAGCCTTGGAGCTGTATTGATGCAGTACGGTAGGGTGATTGCCTACACGTCTAGACAGTTGGAGATACATGAGAAGAATTGTCATGTCCATGATCTCGAGTTACCTGCTATTGTTCACGCCTTGAAGATTTGGCATCATTATTTGTATAGTGTGCCTTGTGAGATTTATACTGATCACCGGATTTTGCAGCATCTGTTCAAGCAGAAAGATCTTAATTTGCACCAGAGGAGGTGGTTAGAGCTGCTGAAAGACTATGATATCACTATTTTGTATCACCCGAGCAAGGCCAATATAATGGCTGATGCTTTGAATCACCGGGCAGAAAGTTTGGGGAGTTTGGCTTATTTACCAGCAGCAGAGAGGCCCATGGCGATGGATGTTCAGACCTTAGCTATCTAGTTTGTGAGATTGGATCTTTTGGAGCCCAGTCGGGTTCTAGCTTACGTGGTTTCTCGGTCTTCATTATTTGATCGTATCAGGAAGCATTAGTTTGATGACCCCCATTTGCTTGTCCTCAAGAACAAGGTTCAGAACGGTGATGCAAGAGATGTGACTATTGGTAAGGATGGGGTATTGAGGATGCATGGTTGGTTTTGTGTACCCAATGTTGATGGACTTTGGGAGTTGATTTTAGAGGAGGCCCATAGTTCGTGGTATTCTATTCATCCGGGTGCCGCAAAAATGTACCAGGATTTGAGGCAGCACTATTGGTGGAGGCCGATGAAGAAAGATATAGTTGGGTTTGTAGCTCGGTGCCTCAACTGTCAGCAGGTGAAGTATGAGCACCAGAGACCGGGTGGGTTGCTTCAGCAGATAGAGATTCCGGAGTGGAAATGGGAGCGGATCACCATGGACTTCGTAGTTGGACTTCCACGGACCTTGAGGGAGTTCGATGCCATTTGGGTGATTGTGGATCGGCTGACCAAGTCTGCACATTTCATTCCTGTGTGTACTACCTATTCTTCGGAGCATCTGGCGATATCCGGGAGATTGTTCGTCTGCATGGTATTTCAGTTTCCATCATTTCAGATAGAGGTACTCAGTTCACATCACGGTTCTAGAGGGCTGTGCATCATGAGTTGGGTACTCGGGTGGAGTTGAGTACAGTATTTCACCCTCAGACAGACGGACAGTCGGAGCACACTATTCAAATTCTTGAGGAGATGCTCCATGCGTGTGTGATTGAGTTTGGAAGATCTTGGGATCAGTTCTTGCCATTGGCGGAGTTTGCCTACAACAACATCTATCATCCAACATTCAGATGGCGTCGTATGAGGTTTTATATGGTAGGCGGTGTAGATCCTCAGTGGGTTGGTTTGAGCCGGGTGAGGCTAAATTATTGGGCACAAACTTGGTTCAGGATGCTTTGGAGAAGGTTAAGGTGATTTAGGATAGATTCCGTACAACCTAGTCCAGACAGAAGAGTTACGCGGACCGAAATGTCCGTGATATTTCCTATATGGTTGGAGAGCGGGTTCTGCTTTGGGTTTCGCCTATGAAGGGTATTTTGAGATTTGAGAAGAAAGGGAAGTTGAGTCCGAGGTTTATTGGCCCTTTTGAGATACTAAGGCATGTTGGGGAGGTTGCATATGAGCTTGCCTTACCTCCCATCTTGGCAGGAGTTCATCCGGTATTTCATGTTTCGATGCTCCGGAGGTATCACAGTGATCTGTCGCACGTGTTGGATTTCAGTTCAGTTCAGTTAGACAAGGATATATCTTTTGTTGAGGAGCAAGTGGCAATATTGGACAGGCAGGTTTGAAAGCTGAGGTCAAAGAACATTGCATTAGTGAAGGTTCAGTGGTAGGGTCAACGGGTCAGGAGGCGACCTGGGAGACCGAGCAGGATATGTGCAGCCGTTACCCTCATCTTTCACTACTTCAGGTATGTCTCTATGCTCGTTCGAGGACGAATGAATGTTTAAGTGTAGGAGGATGTGACGACTTGGCCTGTCGTTTTAAGAATTAATGCCCCGATCCCCCATTAACTGCATTTCCCATGATTGTTTCTGCTATTTTGATTTGCCGGGATGTTCGGTTTTGAGTTTCGGAGTGTTTTGGGATAATTAGTCCCTAAATGAGAGTTTAAGTTGTAAAATTTGCGTTGTAGTTAGAGCAGTATTAAGACGACCTCAGAATGGAATTCCGACGGTTTCGTTAGCTCCGTTGGGTGATTTCGGGCTTAGGGGCGTGTTCGGATTGTGTTTTGGAGGTCCGTAGCTAATTTAGGCTTGAAATGCCAAAAGTTGAATTTTTGAAGTTTCCGGTTCGATAGTGAGGTTTTGATATCAGGGTCAGAATGGAATTTCGGAAGGAGTAGCTCCGTAGTGTTGAATGTGACGTGTGTGCAAATTTTCAGGTCATTCGGACGAGGTTTGATAGACTTTTTGATCGAAAGCGTAAATTGAGAGATTTTGAAGTTCTTAGGCTTGAATCCGATGTTAATTGGTTGATTCTTGTTGTTTGAGGTGTTTTGAAGATTTGTATAAGTTTGGATAGTGGTGTATGACTTGTTCGTGCTTTTGGTTGAGGTCTCGAGGGCCTCGAGGTGATTTCGGATGGTCATCGGGGGATTTTTGAGTTTGGTTTGACAATTGAAGCTTTTCCATTGCTGTCATAACCGCACCTGCGGTTAGGGACCACATGTGCGGACTCACAGAAGCGGGCATGGAGCGGCAGATGTGGCCACAAGTGAAGGCAGCAGAAATCGCAGAAGCGGAAGGGTTACCGCACCTGCGGGACCGCAGATACGAAATCTGAGTCGCAGGTGCGAAGATGGAGGTTTTAGTGAAAACCGCAGAAGCGATTCCCTAAAACGCAGAAGCGGGAATTTTGACCACATATGCGGATTTACTGGGTAGAAAATAAGAATTTCGAGAATTTAGTTTCAAAAGTTAGAAAATTGATTTGGAGCTCGGGAGAGGGCGATTTTGAAGAGGAAATCAGTGTGTAACAATTCCTAATCCCTTCCTAGTTGTATTCCTATAATCAAATCTTAGTTTTGTCATTTAATTTCGGATTTGGGATAAATATTGGGGAAAATTTTGGATAAAGTTCTTAGACCTAAATTTCGAGTTTCGATTGGGAATTTGACATTGGATTTGGATAATTTTGGTATTGTTAGACTCGTGAGAGTATGAGGATTCTAAAAATATAAATTTTACCCGATTCTGAGATGTGGGCCCGAGGGGCATTTTGGTCATTTTACCTAAATTAGCGTATTAGCTTAGAATATATTTGTAGAATCAGTTACTTGAAGTGTTATTTACATTATGCAATTGAATTAAATAGATTTGGACCATTTGGAGTCAAGTACTCGTGGCAAGAGCGTGGTTCGGGTTGATTTTGAGCCGATTCGAGGTAAGTGGCTTGTTTAACCTTGTGTGAGAAACTCCCCATAGGATTTGGTATTATTGATATTTTAAATGCCTTATACGTGAGGTGACAAGTGCGTACTTGTGCTAATTGTTGATAAATTCAGTTTTTATTAAGTAATTATAATTGCGTTTCTTTTCCTGTTTATACTACTTGCAATTTATGCCTGTTGTTAGCTTAGGGAAGCATGTCTAATTGACTTAATTGCTTTACTTACTCAAACTACCTTATTTGGATTATGCGCAGTATGCTAGGTTAGAAATACCTATTTACCTCGTATGGAATTTGAATTGAACTGTGTACTCTTCTTGTTGTTGCTATGTGTTTACTTTGGGATTACGTGACGGTATCCGGGAGATCCCCCTGCATGTTTACTTTGGGACTACGGATCGGTATTCCGGAATATCCCCCTGTACTTTTATATTGGAACTATGGGACTGCACCCGGTAGATTCCCCTGTACTAAGTATTTACATTTGGGACTACGGATCGATACTCCGGGAGATCCCCGCACATTATGAGTTGGACTATGGACGGTATCCCGGGAGATCCACCAAATATTTATATTTGGGACTATAGGACGGTATCCTGGGGGATCCCCGGTTGTTATCTCTGTGTTGAGTTGTATACCTTCTATGATTATTTTGTCTTTGTGGTAGCTGTTGTTGTTTTTTTTCTCTTGTGTCACTTCTTACTATTGTACTTAATTATGCCATCTTATTCTACATTATTATACCTTGTATTTTATTTAATATCAGTAGGGCCCAGATCTTTCTCGTCACTATCCGACCGAGGTTAGGCTTGACACTTATTGAGTATCGCTATGGTGTACTCATGCCCTTTCTGCGCATGTTTTTCATGTGCACATCCAGGTACTTCCACTCAGTCTTATCACACTTGAGGCGAGGCGCTTTGTAAATACTTCGAGGTATATCTGCCGCGTCCGCAGACCGAAGAGTCCCTTTCTATTCTCAATACTAGTATAGCCTTTCTGCATTTTCCTTATTGATAGACATTTTTGGAGATAGAGCTTTTTATGTAAATTCTTAGCTTGCGATTCATGGGGTTCCGAATTTTGGGAGTGTTAGGTTGAGATTTCTTGTATTGTTATATGCCAGGCGGCATCTTAAACACTATTTCATTTTGTTATCTCAGGTTTTAATTATCTTCTTTTCCACAATTGTTCTTTTTCGGCATTTGTTAGGCTTACCTAGTCGTAGAGACTAGGTGCCGTTAGGATAGTTCATGGAGGGCGAACTGGGGTCGTGACACTTTTCCTTCTCTAATATGGGACAATGTCCCTTTGTCAATGAGGGAAGCTCAAATATTTCATTTTCCCTCCATTTCACATTCACCCCTTTTTAAGCTAAAATAAGCTTAAAACCCCAACACATCTCGATATTTTTTAATTTCACCTCATTTTCCCAGTATGTATGTTTGCCCACTCATTTGATTTATTTACATCCGGCCCATATTATCTACTGTCATTTAAGTTTTTTCTGCATATATTTAAGAAAGACATATAATAACCCATTTGTCCAAACTACTAGTACTACTTAAACATCTTATTTAATTAAGACCGCTAGTTAGAACAAGGCAAACTATATAAACAACTCCTTTAAGTTGTCCATAACGATCAGACAAACACTTCAACTGAACCCTTTGTCACACCTCCTTTTTCCTACCCCTGGAAGGGTATAAGAGACTTTTTCCAATTTAAGTGACAATCGAAGTGAGATTATTTAATTAAAAATCAGAGTCGCCACGTGGGATAGTTTATGGTGTCCCAAGTCACCGGTTTTAAATCCCGAATCAAGAAAAGCTTGACTCTGTTTTACAGTCCGCGAACACAAAAATTCGAGGAAGGAATTCTGTTAACCCGAGAGAAGTTGTTAGGCATTCTCAGGTTCCATGGTTCTAGCACGGTCGCTCGACTATTATTATTGGCCTAATTGTTTGATTTTAAAATATTTTTAAACTTACGTGCATTTTTTAACTTTTGAAAAACAGCTTTTACTTATTTAAAGAATTAATTTAAGGTTATTTAAAACACATCGTAAGCCACGCTACATGAAATGCACCCCTGAGTCACGACACGTTCTATTTAACCTTGTTAGAAAATTAAAACCGGGCCACATGAAATGTACCCCCAGATTTTAGTAATAACTGCGATAATTATATAATTAATGCGCTTAAAGCAAACTACGAAGTTCATTTTAATATCTAAATTATATTTGTGAGGGCCATAAATGATTTAATTTGCCTATGGCACACCTCAAATCTATTTCCTCAATTGATGTCTTGATCTAGTGTTTGAGGGCCATAAATTATAAGTCTTGTTCGGTATGGCATACCTCAATCTAATAAAACAGGTCATTTTCAAATAGGCCCAAAGACACTTGTATCCGCAGAGGTTTGAACTTAGAGGGATTATTAACTATGAACAAATGGGGCAGCGGGTTATCTTAGTGAAATGGACCAACGTATTTAGTCTTTTGGGCCGTTAAAATCGAATGGCCCCAACTACTGAAAAGAAACGCCAAAGCTTTGGGCATGGGAAATGACTCCAGCATAAAAGGTAATGACCGAAGACCTGCGAGCCTAGCTTGGGCCCAGCAGTCTCATTTGGGCCACCTGATTGGACTGATCGGTCCAAAGGGTGGGGTTCTGCATCTTCACACATTTATTATACTTTGATTAACCCAAACCTCAATTTACATTGGACTGAATGATTTCATCAAAACCAAATAAAAGATTCAACACCTAATTTAAATCTCAACTACAGAACATTAAAGTACTAACACACAATGAATACTGAAGCCTCATGTATTTTTTTAAGATTAAAGCTATCACTAACTGATGATAAATCGATACACATAGTGTATCCAACAGTGAATACCTCAGACATTTACATCTGACATTACAATGCAACTGTAAGCCTTAAATTCATTCAAATACCGAAAACCAAAATTTAGAGCAACAAGGTCATGATGAGAATCAACCTAGAACCCAACACCACCACTAACTTGAATTTTATTCACCTAAATTAAGTCCATACCAGAACAATCCATGATCAAATACACAACAATAAGAGTCCAACTGACAAAATTAAAGTCCAAATATAGTATACTTGACACGAAGACTAAACTCACATGCTAAACTAAACTTAATACAACCCTAGAAGGGTACTATCAACAGCATAGGCAAATACAATAGGTCATACAGTAAAAACCAATGTAATACAGAAAAACAAAGCTAGATTCTAAACAAAATCAGTTGATACTATGCTAAAACTCCTCATTCGATTACATGCTTCAATGAGCTTCACATTCAATAAGGTCCAAAATGGGTACCTGGATATCAAAAGAAACCAAAGAAAATCAGGGGTTCAACAGTAACAATAGAGTAGATGAATCAGCAGCTCCAAACACAGCAATGTTCAGCTCTTTAGACCATTTTTAACCCAGATAAACAAGAGTTCCTTGAAGCTTTTGAATTCCAACTAACACTTAAGACTAAGGAGCCAAAAATCAAAACTAATTTCCACCCAAAAGATGCAGGAATTTTAGTATATTTTTTAGAGTGTCTCTTTCAGCCGTTTCTGATTTTTCAGTATTCTAATCCTTGCCAATTTTATTGAAAACAAACCTTATATAGAGGACCTTAGAGCAGCATAATTAATTTCACAATTTTATCAATTATCCCTTCCCCAATTTTTATCAAATCACTTCAGACCCCAAGTTTTTTAGCCTGTTTGCTAAACCAGCCCCCTTCCTCACTTTTCTGGAAACTTCCCAGGCAGTTGTAAAAGATTCCCCTTATTAAATTCCCACAAATATCCTTAAATTCTTAAGAATTACTTTCAAGAAATCAAACATGAGCCAAATTAAACCAGAATTCGAAACCTAAACCATGGGCTTGACAGCCAGGATTGACCCTTCCCCTCTTTGGGCTTCTGACCTACGAAGCCCAAATTTTAATTCAAAACTAACAACCCACAAGAAAACCGGCCAAAAAAAAAACTCATGATATCATAAATCCAAAGAAAACAAAAATAAAAAGGAGAATTGAGCAAAAATCAGACAACGAAATCAAATGAACTAACAACAATGTTGACCGTATTATTAAGCTAAATATTATAAACTAAGATGACTTAATCTTAGCATGCAAGCAAAAATGATTTAAACAGAAAAACAAGAAAGAAAAGAAAGAATCAGAAGGAGACGAGGATGGGAATACAACAAAGGACGGCGAAAAAAAATGAACGGAGATACCTAAAATAGGTAGACGGACAGTGAGCTTGAACGGACCTCCGGAACTTTCCGATTTGAACCAAAATTGGTATTAATCGCGTGTTCTCTTCGAGAACAAACAATCAATACAAGTTTCAGGTTCAATCGCTCTTGGAAACTTGAAGAATTATAAGATTTTTCCTTTTTATTTTTAGATCTAAAGCTGGTCGGGTTTGGTGGAGATTTTGGGAGATGTGGTGGTGGATTAAGAATCAAGGGTGCATGGTGATTGTGTGGTAGGGATTTGGGGTCGACTGGTGGTCCGCTGCCGGTGGCGATGGTGGAGAATTTAAGGCGGCGAGTCTAGGGTTCGTAGAGAGAACCTGAGTGAGGAGATGAAGTGAGGGGATCGATCTGGAGGGGGGTAGGCTTGTTTCAGACATATATGTATCTAATGGGCATCCAGTTCCGGTCCGTTGGATCAATGTGATCCAACGGTTGAGATGGGAGGGGGATGAAACGATGTCGTTTTGGTTAGGGCAGGGCTGGACCGGGTTTGGAGTTTGGGCCTGAGCGGATGGGGTCAAAATTGTTTGGACTTTCTACTGACTTGGCCCAAATTCAGGTTTTAAAATCAACTCTCAAATTTCCTTTTATTTTGTTTTTCCTTTTATAATTGTTTTCTTTTTCTTTTCAATTAATTAAAACCTAAATTAAACTCTTAAACTAAATTAACTTACACAATTAAGCTAATAATCTACCATAATAATTATAAAAATTAATTACTCCTAAATAAAAAAAAGAAATTACTAATTTAAAATTAAAAGGCTAAAAAGGCCAAAGTAAACCATTTTTTGAATTTTTTTAATAAAATAAATAATTTACTAATTAACCTAAAAATGTAAAAATAAATTCCAAATGCAATGCAGGGTATTTTTTGTATTTTTCATGACTTAAATAAAAGCAAACATGCATAGAAAATGCAAACAATTAACAAAAATCCTACAAAAAAATCTACGAAGTTGCAAATAATGGGAAAATATTATTTCCTTAGAGTTTATGGGAGTAATTCCTATAGAGCAAAAATTACGTACTCACACCCTTTACCATTTAAACACTTCAAGTGTCTATTAACCAGATCAAATAAACACATATTGCTGATGTGGTATACGCGTGTTTGCTAATAAAATTTTAAGTGCGTGAATCATTTTTTAGCCATTTTTTTTTCTTTCAAAAAAACTTAAGAATTGGGCGTATCTTAACCTCTCTTCTTGGTTTGCCTAACCCACGTCAACGTCACCGTGAAACCACCATTAAAATCAGCCACTAAAACTCCAACCAAGCTACCGAAAATCACCAGAAACTGCTCTTTTCATCACAAAATTTCACCGCCCGTAACCTTCAGAGCTCCGCCTAATTCCTTCAAGCCAAAACTAGTTCCAAACCCAACTAATAAGCAGCAGAAATGACAACAACAATAGTTGCGAAAAATCACCAAATCTCTGCTAGATAAATGTCATCTTTCCTCCAACAACACCTTCATTCCAATAGAAACACACAAATAACAACCAATTATTTGAATCAGCCGGCAATTTTAAGGATAATTTTATACCAAAAATAATGAGAGAAGTATAAGTGATATAAGCCCAAACTCATAGTCAATAAAACAATGAAGAGATAAGAATGAAGATTCTAGTAGAATCACTTCGTTCAGATTTGCTGGGAGATTAATTTTCCGGCGAGAGATGTCGCATGAGAGGAGCTTTTTCCAACGAGTTCCGTCAATGATCACTTAGTGGAAAGCGGAAGGGGTCTGATAGGAATGACTTATGTTTAATTTGTTGGATGGAGGGTGGATTCGAAGGAAGAAGATGAAGGGGGTGGGGTGGCGCTGGTTTTAGGTGGAAGAAGAAGATGAAGTTGGTTGGGGGATGGGGAGGGGAGATGAGGGGTTGCGCTGGTTTGAAGGAAGGTGGATTTTAAGGAAGAAGATAAAAGGGGTGGGGTGGCGTTGGTTTTGGGCGGAAGAAGAAGATGAAGAAGTTGGTTGGTTTTTGGGGGGGGGGGGGGGGGTGAAGGAAGGGTTGCGCTGGTTTGGTAAAAAAGTTAGGAAAAAGGCTTTTTTTTTATTCCTTAAATGCATTTTCATTTTTTGTTAATTATATGTGTCAAATTTCTATTACAAATTACACGCGTCGTTCATTAATTGACTCATTTGATACGTCATTAGCGAGTGTAACTCACGTATATGATCTATTGCACTCGGGTGTTTATTTGATCTGGTTAATGGACACTTGAAGTGTCTAAATAATAAATGGTTAAATTGAGGTATTTGTCTGATCGTTGGAGACAATTTAAAGGGTCCGTTTATATATTTCGCCTTACAACTAATATTTGGGACCGAAGAGAGTTGAAATATAGAAAACCAACAAAAAAATTGACTAAAAATTTGGCTGAAGGAGTAGTAGCCCTTTCTTTTAGAATGTAGGCTACAGTCCTACAGTGCTCAGTTGGTCCCCTGTCTAAGTATTTGGGCTACTTCCTCTCCGTTATGCTTCTTACTCTTATTTTAATGCGACATAATGTGTCATAACTGTTCTAATGTCCTTTGTTTTATCGGTAACAAAAATTCCAGAGACACCAAAAATCATATTCACCGACAATTGGGTAAATTAATGCTTACCTGCAAATCATATATATATATATATATATTATACTAAAAGTAGGAAGCCATTATAGCTAAAAGTTGAATTACCTAAATACCCATAGAAAATTGAACACCCATTTTGCCCTTCCTTTTAGTTTTACTCCTACAATATCCTTGTACTAAAAGGTAAATGTACCTTCCAACAAAAAATTAATTTGTACCACAATAAATGGGTGGATAAATAAGTAGACATAATTCAAGCTACTTTCACTTAATCACTTCCATAATGACTATATACGTTTATTTTTCAGAATTCTAAGCATCACGCCAAAACCACTTTGGGAGAATGTATCTGGTAATCTATGGAACTGCTGGTACTTTTAGTGTTCCACCTAATCATCAATCCTGCTTTTATTTTATTCCCATCTAAATTCATGAAATGTTTCAATTGAGAATATATTTCAACTAGGAATATTACTGCCCCCAAGAGAGAAAAACAGCTCATTTTCCCTCTTTAGTTTTACTGGTCTGTTTTTGATCTTTTGTTCCCAGCAGGATGAGGATAATCCATTTTCTTTATCATTTCAGATTTACTTTCTTGATTTTATAGATAATTCGATTGCCAAATTAATTAGTGATATTACTTACATATGTTTAGAAGAAATTGAGTGATAGTGCTTTATTAGAATTGGAAGTCTTCTAATCAGTATATATGATCTTGTTTGGAGGTTGAATGCGCGATGTTCAAGGTAACTAGACTCTCAAGGCATGGTCAGACTATTTTTTCCTCGTTTTTTTTTTTGGTTAATGGATTAAGTACATGCATATGATAATATTGTTTAGTTTTATTTTGTTTGATTTTATTTCTTATAACATCTTTTTAAAATATGAATATTTGTCGTGGATTAGCTCTTAAATTAGAATCGTGGATTTTATTTCACACTTTTTTTATAATTTTAGTACACTTCACTAGCATACCGTAAAAATATGACGAATATGCACAAAAATTACTTCTACTTTAAAGCTAATTTGATGAAACTTGGATTAATGATTGATTTCTTTCAAAAATTCTTTGAAAGTTGACCATTCAAAGATTCTACATTGTACATTGTGCACTAAATAAAACTTAACATCAAATCATGCTAATTTATACCTACGAAAGGATTTCATAAACACATTCATTATCTATAGCTAAATAAGATCAAAATTCATCATTCTTAAAAAATTATATATATTTCTCCTTATAATTCTTTTATATATAGTTCGAACACATTTTTTTTTTAATTATTTATATTATTTGTAAAACTTTTTACTCAGTATAGATATACACGGAATATGTGTGCCTATAAAGTGGATCCGTAGAGGAAAATGGATATAGAAGATCCATATAATGAATCATCGATTAGTTGCTTGATGAGCTTATAAATGAATTATAAATCAGTAATATGCATGATCATCACCGCTAGAAGAAACAGTAGAGGAAGTCTGCAGATTTCGAGGTAAATTAGATTTTTTTGTCCTCTGTTATATGAAATTGTTACTCTATTTTTGCTAATTTTTATTAAGCAATACTCTCCATTGTTATTAAACATTTTTGTTGCTATGATGAATAGAAAATTAAGTAATTTTCTATTTGACTCCACACTTGAAGCTTTATTTACAAAGCTGTTATGCGCCTATAGACCATTGTTTAATAAATTCCATGTTTAGCATCTTGTTCACTACTTATGTTAAAATGTGCTTGAGTTTGCCTTAATGTTTTCTTTCTATGATCGGCTGCACAGAATTATGTTTTAATCCAATAAATTCCATGCTTTAAGTTTATTTTGCGTAACATATCATGCTTAAAGTTCATTTTTTGGAGTTTTTATTCAGAGATTTTTACCTCCTATAGCAAAGTTTAACACCTTATTTATTTTAAATAAATACCATTTAAAAAAATTATATTCTATAGATACCTTTTAATGTTTATAGCAAAATATCTAATTTTGGTTACCTCCTACTCCTAAGTCACTAAATACGCTATTCAGTTACAATATTTTCTTTTTCTCTCTACTTTGATACAACTTTTATCTCAGATTTCTCATAAAGAGCTCTCCAATTCCTTCACCCACCATCGCCATTTTAGTATAAGGATAAAACAAAGAAGACATCATTGAGTACGAAATTTAGAGGGAAAGAGCTGGGAAATTAGGATTTTATTTGATAAAATTCTCCATTTGTGGTATGTATATATTATTTCGGTCAGCTGAAGACTCTAGAGATTCTTCTTCCTCCATATGGAATATTAAACCCTAAACCCTTCCGTTGCAATTACAATTGCAGAAGAAATCCTTACGTCTCCCTGTTCGCACAACTATGACGAAGAACAGAAACAAGAATAAGAAAAATGGTCGTGCGGCTATGGATGTCTCCTCTAACAAGACGGTCACGGGTCCCCAAGCAATGTTAGTAATTTCTGCAACCGAAATTGAATCCAAAGGAAATGAAGCCTCTGATCGACGACGGCGTGTGAACAATGAGATTCAGGGTTTTTGTTCGACGACGGATTCGCCGGAAATTAGGGTTTGTTCCTGAACAAAGACGACGGAGTATGGGGCTGAGCAGCTTGATTTTCTGTTAATTTATTTTAATGTTTTTCAACGTATCATGCTGTATTTTCACGTATTTCATTGTATTCATAGTCTTTTTTTCCATTGTAATTCAATGTATCTCGTTGTATTCCATGTATTTCATTGTATTCACTGTTTTTTTCTCATTGTATTTCAATGTGTCCCGATATATTCTATGTATTTCATTGTATTCATTGTCTCGCTATATGCCATGAATGTATTCATATGTTTTTTTTAATCAATATAGTTTATGTATTCAGATGTATTATATAATTCTCTGAAAATTGCTATGTTTTTTTGGTATTTTTCAGTTAAGAATCTTTTTTATAACTAAAAATACAAAATTTGTGTGTTATAATTGAGTTTGTTGAGTTATATTAGGAGTCTATTATGTTAATTGATTCACTTTCCGTTTCAAAAACAGTGTAATCCCCTATTTTACGTCTTGAATACAGTCGAATACAATAATCTGTCCAGCTGTAATCCCATATTTCACTCCATGAATATAGTCGAATACACTCGAATACAACAACCAATTAGCTGGGCTTCCCAGATTCACGCCTATTTTTGCTACTGTATTCATGAATACAATAGCTTAAATAAATTAAATACATCTTATAACCACATAAAAAGTATCTATAATCCGTAATATAACAAATAGTATCTATAGATGGCTAATTACAAGTAAACGATAGTGATTTATGAAAATTTCTCTTTTATTTATTGGGTTCTTTTAAAGTTGATTATGTGAGACATGTGTTTGCTGCTTGGTTTTTGCTATTACTATTAGTTCAATTCTCTTTTACTAGGCAATATAATGACAAAAGGCCTTAGCCGTCCATTTGCGTTTGTAGGTAATTTTCTATTTTTTGTCAAAGAAACGGTTGATTCATCTCCTGATTTAGCCGTCCATGTTGTCAAGAGATGCTTTCTTCAAAATCAAAAGCTCTCACCGTTTCATTAGAACTTTAAGAAGCACATCCATTTGCGTATTTTTGAGTAGGGAATTAGAAAAAAAGCGTAGGATAATTAGATTTAAAGGACATCTTAGTAGGACGCTTATATAACCTTTAATGTGATTTAATATAAAAGAATATACCACATAACATATTTCCTTTTGTTTAAAAGATTTTAGAGCTATGTTCTAATAAGACAATGCAAGAATTTTAATTTAGGAGACTTGCTAATAATTGTACTAATTGAAAATAGTTATTTTTAATCATATATAGACTCAATACTTTTTAACGAAATCTTTAACATAATTCATTTATTTATATCAAGTCCTTTTTTGGTGAATAGGAAGCATATCAAATGAGTTTTTTTCTAACTGTTATGTTTTATTATTTTGTATGGGTGTCAAATTTTTTATATTCTATTAAGGCTTAATTTTGTGTTACAATCGTCTTAACATGTTACTTCGCTTGCTGCATCACAAAAACGATAATTATACACCCAATAGTTACTTTTTTTAAAAAAATAATTAAGATAGTCATACATGTACTAGTTGAAATTACCCGCTTTTCAAATCAAATCACAATAATTAATAATGTGTTTGTACAATTTAAATTGCAAAAATTAGATAGGAAAAAATTATTTGTTTCACTTGTATGGGACTCACGTGCAACGCACATGTCTCGAAACTAGTAAGCAAATAAACGCGAACATCAAATAGAATGGGATATCGCTTCTGAAAGCTTTAATTTAACGAATCAGGATGAAAGTATTGAAAACTAAAATATCTCAATGTTCAGCTCTGCCTGTCAAATTAACTTTATTGATCTTTACTTTTGATTTCTCCTTTTGAATTTTCTGAAGTCAATAATAATATTTCGCCGGTGAGATTAGTCGGGGAAAGCCTGACGGGCTAGAGGGTGGACTTGAGAACGGTTTACTGAGACTCCGTTGTGTTAAGGACCGGAAAAAATCAGGTGTCATGCGGAAGCTAGTAAAACAATATTTAAACGATGATAAATCAGACAACAAAAGAGAAATATAACAAAAGAGACACAAACATTTAACGTGGTTTGGCCAATTGATCTACGTCCACGGGCGGAGATGAACAATCCACTATATAAAAAGAGAGTACAAAATATCAAGAGAACAACCTCACGAAGAGGCAAACAAAAGTGATACACTAACACTTGTCCCGTTAAATTCTCCCCCTAAACACGACTGTCAAGTCTCATATTGGCTACATTATAAATGATACTGAATAAGAAGGAAAGATCCTCAATTTATAGAAGTCAAAACCTTTTACTACAAGAAAAAGAACTAGCCAAATATGTGAGATTTATAATTTCTTTTTACAAAAAGGAAAACCAACTATGATAAATATATTGTCATTTCATTTAAGAGATAGGAAAATTAAATATGGTAAAAAGATCATAATAAACACCTAACACGTTGATTCCTGTTCAAGGTCCCATCATAGGCTTTAACATATGATAAAAGGCGTATAGATTTCATCCTGTACCAAGTCATGCCAGCTCAAGCAAGAACAACTAAAAAATAATTTCAGTGTTGTCAAAACTCAAAAGGCAAGAAAATTTAAAATAAGCCCAGGTAATTCATCGTTCTGTCAAAACAAACAATTAAATATTTTTCAGAATAAGCCATAAGCAACCAATATATTTATGTATTAATCTTTGACAGAACCAGAAGAAAGAAAATTCCAGCATGTGCAAGCAACCAAAAACACAAAAACAAAATAATGGGACAGATTCTGATAGCAAACGTTACCTGTTCTTGTCCCCCCCCCCCCCCTTTCCCCTCCCAACTCCAAAAAAGGCATGTGGCATGAAATGAATTACTGTCCTTTGTTCTTTTCCCCCTTCAAATCTCAACCATTTTAATGTAATGGAAAACTAAGGGATAAATACACTTCTTCGAAAACTTAGAAATAATACATTGTTACATTAATTACCTCTTCTTGTACCTTTCTTTGCCTGTGGAAAAGATAGAACTCAAACCAAAAAAACTTGGTACTGAGTTGATTTTAATCCCATTGCTGTATGTATTACTTGGAATCTTCCTCAATGGAGGTTTTTTATATTGACCTGTAGATATAGAGGACGATTATGCTGTTTGTGCTTAACACTTGGAGTTGAATTAAAAGTGGCAAAGGACATAAAGTCCTAGCATAACTAGTACTGCTACTAGTTCCACAATTCAAACTACGACTACGCTTGAAGTTCCAACATGACTTCGAGTTGTTGTTCTGCTTTTGATCGTCTGAAGATGAAGATGATGATGTTTCAACAATCCCACTTTTTGTTTCTATCAAATTTTCATTCTTGAAACATATGTTATTGGGAGAGACCAACTTATAACTTTTTGTTTCTATCAATTTTTCATTCTTGAAACATGGGTTACTCGGATGACCAACTTACGACTTTTTGCAACGCCTTTGTTGAGTGGAAGAGTTGGAGCAATAATTTTTTTCTTCATTTCAATGGGAAGAATCTTGCCATTAAAGAAAAGCTCATCAGCAGAAGAAGATTGATCAAGATCAAAGCTTTGATGTAATACACAAAAATCAAAATCAATACTAGAGGAGGATGAATTATTAGTCGATCGAATATACTGGTCGACAGGAATAGGAATAATATTTGTCTGGGAAATGTCATGAGAGAAAGAGATACGAGGAGTAGAATCATCTGAACATAGTTCAATCGCCATTGTAATTGGCTCTCAAAATTTTCTTTCTTACTATATTAAAGGAATTGAAATATGAAGTTCTCGAACAGATTAATTTAAACAGATCATGGGGTGGTCATAAAGAAGGGGCCTAGCAAAGTTTGATAAGTCCAAACCTAACTATAAAGACCAGAATAATTGAAAAATGCAACCGTCAAACTGACCCATGCATTGGAAAAGAAGTTGGACTAATTTTATTACTAGGGAAAAGTGGACACTCTTCAATTTTATTCAAATTTGCTACACACAAAAACTTGGACAACTTAATCTTCGGTGAAGTAGTAGCGAAAAATGTAATGTAGAAGCACAAAAAAGTGAAGAAACGAAAGGCATATATAATATAATATAGGAGTAATGAGCTTTGTGAAAAGAAGAGGTTTGGAAGGAGGCTAACGAGGATTATATAATCTTTCAAGTCTACTCAAGATGCATATAATATCACTATTTTGTTAAAAAAGAATAGAGAGAATTTTACATCATTATTGATATACTTAAGTTGAACTTTATATTTAAATCTTAAGATAGTAAACAAAAAAACATCTCAGTACCTCACCCTGCACTTTGGTACCTTTTCTCCATTTCTAAAACTAATAAAAGTTTAAAGAAAAATCACTTTCTGTTCTATTAAAAAGGTCGACCTTTTAAATGGTTAACAGAACATTTCTAAAAAAGGAACCCTTATACTCTCTTCTTACTTTTTACACCAGCACTTGCCATACGGTGTCCACCAAAGAAAACTAACTCCATCAAAATACAAGTTTTATCTTACAACTCTTCAACGTCTCTTTTTCCTATCTCTCTCTCTCTTTTTCTTTTAAGAAAGATAAATATCATTAGTTAAACATATGCGTGTTTGACCAAAAGATGTCAAAACCTTTTTTATTTATACAATGGAAAAGGATCAAAAATACCCCTATTGTATGGTAAATGGTTTATAAAAGGGGTCCATCTATCCGTCTGAAAATATATAGGACGTTATTTCTATTTTTAAATTTACCCCCACGACTAACGGAATTCCATGTGTGCATCTCATTAACTGATGTGGCATTATTTCATTTGTCCACGTGGATCAGTGGGGCTAACATTATATTTGGTTTTTTTTACCCATTAAACCGATTCGACCCATTTCTTTTACCTATGGGTCAGTCTTTTAACCCTATACCCACAGAGAAAACATTCATTTTTACCATTTCTCTCATTTCTTCTATCTAAACTATCAATGACGATTTTAGGGCTTATTTAGGGTTCATTGTCTGGTCCGATTTGGTGTGCTCAAAATAGGAAGACTTTTGCTTTCCAACGATATCTTGCATTATTATTCGATTAAAGTAAGTATTTACAGGTTAAAGTTATTAAATTATAGGGTTGAGGAATATTTGGGAACTGACAGGTTTATGTTTGCTGCATGTGATGTTTTTATGTTTTCTGAGCTATTTTTTGTACCTTTCTAGAATTTTTTATGTTACTTTTATTTTTGGTGGTCCTTATCGTATTGGTCCTACATATTAAAGCTATGGTTTTTGTCGATTTGTATTTTTAATTGATGGTGGAGTTTCATATCTTTATATTTTTATTGTCGCTTTGTATTATACTGCTGATGTGGTCCCATTTTGCCCTTTTTTATTGTTGTTGCATGTGATTTTATCCAAAGGATGGTGGATAAAGTGAACTTATATTTTAATTATGGGGGTGAGTGGGTATTGGAACCTACGTTGTCTTATACTAAGAGAGATGTGCACGTGTTGAGTGGTTATGAAGTAGACCATCTCTCTTATATTGATTTGTGTAAAGAATACACTAAAGTGATCGGATATGTTGAGGTACAATAGCTGATATTTCTTGACCCTTCTGGGACGTATTGTTTGTTAGATGGAGATGAAGGGATTAAGAAGATTCAAGCCCTAATTAATGATGGTTTCACTAATGTACAATTATTTGATGTTGACCTGTTGGATGATACTGTAAATGTTCCTGTATTTACCAGTTTACAGTAGTAATAAATAGTGTACCCGTTGTTGTAGCTTCTAACTGTGATAGTAGTGAAGATGATACAGATATTGAAAGTATTGATAGTGATGCCCTAGGTTTATTTGAGAGGCAGAAGAAGTGTGAGGTAACTGACCAACTTGATAGGTATAAAATATTGGAAAAAGGTATGACTTTCAAAGATCTTACTGAAGCTAAGGAGGTTATTAGTTATTATGTTGTGTCTAATAAAAGGGGCCTTAAGGTAGATAAGAGTGATAAAAGAAGACCTAGATACAAGTGTGAGATTGGGTGTCCCTTTAAATGTCTTATTTCTAAGAATGGCAAAGATCAAGGGGTAAAGATAAAAACTTGGAGGGATGAACATGACTGTGGTGAAGTCTTTGAGAACAGAAGAGCTACTCCTACTACTTTAGCACATTATTTTAAGAGAAAAATTCAAAATAATCCTAAGTTTAAGATTAAAGAGATGAACATTGATTTAGAAGATAGATTTAGTTTGAATGTGAGTGACTCAAAGTTAAAAAGGGTAAAGAGAATGGTTTTAGAGAAATTGAAGGGCAGTTACTTGGATGAGTACAACAAATTGGAGGCAAATGCTCAAGAGTTGAGAGAAACAAACCCTGGTACTGATGTGGTGATACAGATATCCAAGGATGCAATAAAGGAAGGTAAGAGAAGATTTTTGAGGATGCATGTCTGTTTTCAGGCCCTCAAGAGTGGATTCAAAGCAGGTTTGAGACCTTTTATAGGTATAGATGGAACATTTTGAAAAGTCAAATGCAAAGGGATATTATTAGTTGTTGTTTCTCAAGATTCTTGCAAGCATGTGTATCCACTAGCTTGGGCTGCAGTGGATAAGGAAACAAAGAGAACCTGGTAGTGGTTCATGGAGAATTTGAAGGCTTCTTTGGACTTGAAAGATGGTAAAGGGTACATATTCATGTCAGATATGCAGAAGGTATGTTATCATATGCAGATTTTTACATTTAGCACATTCTTTGTTGATATAGTATTTCTTCATGTGTAGGGTCTGTTAGATAGTGTGATGAATGTATGTCCACAATCATATCACAGATATTGTGCAAGGCATATTGAAGCAAATTGGAGCAAAAAATGGAATACTGATGAGATGAAAAAGTTAATGTGGCGGTGTTCTTGGAGCACATATGAGGAGGAATTTAAGGACATGATGAAACAGTTAGGTAAAGTTTCTGAGGATGCTGTCAGGGACTTGCTGAATTATCCTCCAGTAACTTGGTGTAGAGCTTACTTTGATACCCAATGTAAGAACCCAATGGTGGACAACAACTTTACAGAGTCCTTCAACTCTTGGATTCTTGAAGCTAGACATAAGCCAATTGTGAAGATGCTTGAGGATATAAGAGTGAAGGTGAAGTTAACTACTTTGACTAACTGCTTGTTTACTGATTTACTACTGTTGATTAACTACTGATTTACTACTGTTGACTAACTACTATGTTACTGATTTCATACTATTGATTAACTACTGATTTACTATGTTACTGATTAACTATTGAAGGTGATGAATCAACTAAAGTATAGAGCAGAAGAAGTTAACAGTTGGAGAGGTGAATACAACCCATATGCAATGGAGCTATAAATGATTATAGAGAGATGACTTCAAAGTGCAAGGAAAATTTTAATGGAGAAGGGGGTTTTGAAATAAGTGAAGGTGAAAGACAGGCACACAGTGATTCTGGAGCAACAAAGGTGAACATACAGACTTTGGGACTTGTTTAGAATCCCTTGTGCTCATGCTATTAGGGCATTCTTATATAAGAAATAAGACCCAACACTTGAGATTCACTGGTGGTATTCCAAACAAGCCTGACAGTTGGTATATCAGCACAAACTGCAGCCTGGTAGAGGTGAAAGAATCTGGAAAGTTGAGCCACACCAAGCCACAGATCCATCACCACTAGCAAAGATAGTTGGTAGACCTAAAGTGAAAAGGTCAAGAGAGAAGGATGAAGCTAGGAAAAGGCAATGAAAATGGTCAACATCTCGGAAGGGTCTTCAGATGACTTGCAGTTTTTGTGGCCAGCCAAATCATAATAAAAGAAGTTGTCCATTAGCCAACAAGGTATACTTTTATTCTATTGTTTATACTCACAATATGTTTTTTTTACTCACAAGATAACATGTATATTTGATTATAATTACAGTCAAAGAAAGTGCAAGACCACACTCAGACAAATGAAGACCAAGAATTAGAATTTTTATGGTCCACACTCCAGGTTTTAAAGTACAAGACCAACAATCCAGTCAGAACACTCATATGCCAACTCAGCCATCCAGTCATGATACTCAGCAGTCCAGTCATGACACTCAACAACCAAGTCAACAATCCAGTCAGAACACTCAGCAGCCAACTCAGCCATCCAGTCATGACACTCAGCAGCCAAGTCAGCAATCCAATCTCTACACTTAGATGCCAACTCAGCACTCCAGTCATGACACTCAGCAGCCAAGTCATCAATCCTGTCATGACACTCAGATGCCAACTCAGCACTCCAGTCATGACACTCAGCAGCTAAGTTAGCAATCCTGTCATGACACCCAGACAACTAAGATGCCAAGTCAAAATATTCAGACCAGGAGAAGGCTTATTCAAGCAGACTTTGGTGCAGAGGTTGACCCAGTTTTGAGGCCTAAGGTTGTGTCTGATATTAAGACTAGACTTTAGCGTAGGAATCAACAAAATTCTAGGACTAGGAAGATACCATTCACAGGTGATCACACTAGTAGCTCACAACCAACAAAACTGCCATACTCCCCAAAGAAAACTACATGGAAGGGGAAGGAAGCAATGACAACAGCTCAACTGTTGGGTGTGAAAGAGAAAAAGATTGGCAAACTTAAAGTTAGAAGAGGCAAGGGGAGGGGAAATGGGGGGTAGTGTAGCAAGAAATGATGAATGTAATATACATTAAAATCCTTTTTTTTGCATGACTGTTCGAGTACATGATATTTGTTTATGTTCGAGGTTTATAGACAAGTAAATGTTGTGACAGTGGTACAGGTTTTTGGATCGCACATTTACTTGTCTAATAGCAATGTTTTGTTAGGCTTAAATCTTAAAACAATGTATATTTGCTACTCAATTAATGACAATGTTCTTCTTGTCTATCTATAAGAGATATTTCTATTTGTTATTGTGATTGTCTGTGCATGTGCACCTTTACAAATGCAGAATTAAAATGTTATATGAGAGTGAAGAGAATGGTAACAAACTTTATTTTATACCAAAAGAGAACCGTTACAAATGCAAAATTACAAAATAAGAACCTAATACATAAACATCTGCAAACTTCATATTTTAATTTTGTGGTTTAACTTCAAACTTCATCAAAACCTAATACATAAACTTCAAACTTCTGCAACATAACATAACTACACTATAACATAACTACACTACATCATCTGGAAAACTAGTACTAACACAAAGACAATCCAAGAAAACACAATAAACAACTTCATATTTTGTAGTTGAGCCTCCATCCTAGCAACCTTTTGTAATTTTACTGAATTAGTTCCCTCGACCTCTTTCATTATTTTCTCCATTTTCAGTCTTTCAGCAGAAATAACATCTTCCAAGTTAGCCATCATCTTCTTCAGATAATTTCTTTCAACTTCCACTGACTTCAGTGAAGTATTCAAGTTATGGATTAACATCGTCACATGTGGTGGCATCTCTTCATCCCACCATTCCCACAAACCACATGAAGAGGCCTCGTTAAAACAAGGGCATTTGTAGAATCGACAACCACCGTTCAATTGAGTCTTAGCCACAAAATGATTTGCAGTTAAACCACAACCACCACGATGCGACGAACCAGAAGAGATAGAATTTTCAGACATTTCGAAGGAAAAAGACAAAATTTAATTAGTTGTAAAAGAGAAATTTTGGGGAAGAAGAAAGGGGAATAGGGGAACCTGATAACCTAGGTTCTAAATTGGGGAAGAAGACGAGTAAAAAATGTGGGTTTAGGGTTAAAAGACTGACTCATAAGTAAAAGAAATGGGTCGGATCGGTTTAATGGATAAAAAATACCCAAATATAATGTTATCCCCACTGATCCACGTGGACAAATGAAATAACTCCACATCAGTATGAGGTGCACACATGGAATTCCGTTAGTCGTGGGGGTAAATTTCAAAATAGAAATAACGTCATATATATTTTCAGATGGATAGATGGACGGGGGGCTTTTATAAACCATTTACCATACGATAGGGGTACTTTTGGCCCTTTTCCGTTAAAACAATTAATGATAATAAGGAGGTCAATCTTAGTCAAGCATAATAAAACCCAAATCTGAAAATGAATCGGAAAATAATGAGTAAAATGAAATAAGAGTGATCAAATATTTATTGCTATTTGTCATTTCTTCTTTTATGAGACAGAGAGGACGATCACTTTTGCATCCTTTTTGGAAAGAAATTGAAGGAGAAAGCAAAAAGAGAAAAATGCCCCCTCTCTTTGAGAGTTCTCCCCTATATATAGTTCTGGGACGATTGCTATCTTCTTTGGCCGATGTGCCTTCACGTTGTGACCTTTTTTGTCGTTACTTGAATATTGTTTTTAACTTAATGTACACTGTAGGTGCTTAGACCGAAGTAGGTCATGATGTCTCTCGCTATCCCACCACTTAGGCGGGATTCCAGCTGGGTCAACTATTATGGTCAGATTTTGACCTATACAGTTAGTCCCTCCTTCCGTCGGAGTCGTCTATTGGTGGTCCCGATGAGTGGATTATGATTTTGAACACTTAGGAGAAATCTGACTGTTCGTGCCTTGGGCATAGTTTTTAGATTAGACAATGGGAAGACGCTGTAACAATGCCTTTGGACCATCACGAACGTTTGGAATCGAAGCGTTGTTCGATTTTAAACGTAGTTCGTGGCTACTGCTATTATAACACACGTTTCCTGGGGATTGAACCGTTTCATGCCCTTATCAATTTCGATTGGCGACTCTTGGGTTTCTCACTTGGGGAATTTATATCCCTATAAATAGAGGAAAAACACCATTCCATTGACACACTTTCTTTCCTTTGTTGAAAGGGTTTTGTAGATCTTCCTCTTTTCTGATACTTTCAGCTTTTTGATTCTCTTCGGTTAGCCGGAAATTTTCGTCCCAATCTCTTCTTTTTTTCTTAAGCCTTTTGTTCTATTAAATCGATATAAATGGCTGGTAGTTCTCCTTGTGCTGATAATCCTGCCACAATTTCGGCGTCGAAAAGTGATGTTCCTACTTTCGGAAAAGTGGAAGTGATAGAGGATGAGGGGGTTGTGACGGCAGCCGAAATATTGTCTCGCCCTGGAAATCCGTGGAGCGATTTCCACAGTCCTGCCGGAGAAGAGCCGGAACCTGCTCCATCTGTTATGACTGTGGCAGGGATTGTGGAGCTAAAGGTCAAATGGGGGATCCCTCATCATGTTGAAATGTTGCCGGCGGTGGGGGACAATATCATACATTTCAATCGCCCAGGATATTGTGCGTTCTACGCCTATCCCTTTATCGTCGAGTATACGCTTCCTCTCCCCCTCTTGGTGGTAGATTTCTGTCATATTTATGAGGTGTGTCCGGCTCAACTTTCGCCGTACTTGTATTGTTCCTTATGCTGCTCAAGTTCGCGGAGCTTGCTGGTCGGGAGATCACTCTAAGACACATGCTCAATATCTTTGTCCCTCAACTCATCCGAGGCACGATGATCCGTATGCGCCATCGAGGGACGAAGAGTCTGGTGGTAAAGATGGATGACAAGGCCAATCGTCGCTTTTATGAAAACTATTTTTATGTGCGGACCGAGCACCTTGTGGTGGATCCTGCAGGATTCCCTGAGAGATGGAACTTTGCATGTAAGTTTTTGTATCATTGGTTGGAATGATAGTCGACCGCTTTTCTTTGGGCGGTATTGAACTGTTTTTACTTTTGCAGCTGTGAGATTACCTCCTGTGCCTGTTGACGATATCCGTGAATATGTGAACGCCATTCTTTCTCATATGGCGGGAGTTCGAAAATAGTCATCATTCTATTAGAAATATGGACGTAAGCCTCTTATTGGTAAGTAGTTTTACCGCAGTCTCTGTTTTTCATTTTGCAATTTGACTTTGTTTCTTATACGACATTTATCGTTAGTAGGTAGAGTGCGAAGGGCGAGGGCTCCTCCACTTGCATTTCGTCAGTCGACACCCTCATCTCGGCCCATACCGAGGCCGGCTACCTGACCTATGGCGAGTGCTTCTCAAGTTGAATCTGCGGCCATAGCCGTGTGCACGGAAACTATTCCTCAATCTGGGGTTCCGAGTTCTATTATTTGCCCAACGGGGGAGTCTTCCCGTGCTGAGGATGGTGAGGGGCCGTCAAAGAGACGACGAGTAGAGTCCGAAACGGCTCCATCAGTTATGGTATGTTCAGAAGAAGGCATCTCCTTGATGAAGTCTGAGAACAATGTTAACCCGTCTGTAGAGGTAGAGCCGGTCACCGTGACCAAACTATCGACAGAGACTTCGGCTGTTATAGGTGACCAATAGACTGCTGCGATGGGGAGTCGGAGTCCCGAGGCTGCTGTTGTTACTTTGGGTGGGCTTTAATCTTTTGGACCCAGTCGTGCTTCTTCTTCGGCCGCAGAGAGGGGAAAAGGCGTCGGGGTCGATGACTACGAATCTGAGTCTAATCATGATCCTGATGACGTTAGGATGTTTGAAGAGGGCCTTACTCGCACGACAGTACATGCGAGAGGCCTGTATCATATACTTAAAATCTCGTCGGATATTAACCTCCTAGGGGATACGGAGGACTTGGTACCACAGTTTGACCTTTTACGTTCTGTCACTAAGAGAAGGTTCTTAGGGACGTCCGCGATGCTGATTTGGTGCATGAAGTGGCCGCTATAGGCCTGAGGGTAAGTTTCTCTTTTCTTTTATGTTCTTTTCATCTTTGGCGATCCTGGCCTTAACCCATCTTTTTGTTTTTCAGACGTACATGGTGGAGATTGAGAGTGCTCATAGGGCCGACACTCATGCCAAGATTTTCCTGATCATGTTGGAGAAGTATCGGCGCTACCGCAACAAGTGCCATGAGATACACGAGAAGCTGAGGGCGAAAGCTGGTGATCAATCCCTTGGTGAGGAACTGGAGAAGATGGATCAGTAGTTGATGCAAGCTATTCGCAGGAGTAGCGAGCTCGAGGAGCAACTTTGTGCAAAGGACGAAGAACTTGAGTTGGGTAAAGGGGTTGCCGCAGAGTGTGAGTATCTTCAGGCGAAGGTGCGGTCGATGCAGTCCGAGATGGATCAGAATGCCATCAAGGTCGAGGCGATGAGTGAGGAATGGGTGGGAAAGTTAGCCGAACTAGAGAGAAAGGTTTCCAGGTTGGAGAATATCGAGAGTGCTTGGGTGTCCGCTTCAACAAGGGCGGCAACTTTAGAGGACACTATTCGCGTCCTTCAATCCGAGCAGGAATTTTAGAGGTCGACGACGATGCTTAGGGAGGCGAGGCTCGAAGAGCATATTGGTGAAATCGATTGGGAAACTTCAAACTCTGGGGTACCGGGTAGCTGCTCTAGAGGCCGAGAATGCGCAATTGTTGGTCCAAGTTGAATCTGCCTCCACCGTTGTTCCCCATCATCTGCATGAGCTCTAGGTACATGTCGAAGCCCAGCGGGACATATATAGGAGTTTGTGGGAAGCAGGTAATATTTTTGAGGCTGCATATGAAGGAGCGCATGCGAAGGCATGAAAGGCTCATGTTAGCTGTGGATATGATCCTGCGATGTCGGAGGCCGACGAGGATATTGATGCTGAAGAGAGACTTCTTGGAGATGGTGATGAGGAGGATGGCGGTGATGACGCCGAGTGAAAGAATTGTTCATATTTGTTTGTGTTGTTCTTTTTTTTTTGGTTTGCTGTCTTTGCATTGTTATATTTTACTTTGGACTTGCCCGGTTTCAGCCGTGCGTAATATGTGACTATTTGCGCAACTGCTTTAAATAAAAAGAAGTTTTCATTGGTATATGTCTTTTGCACTTCTCTTCCTTTTGCTTTACATAACTTTGGCGTGGAATTTTGGCTTTCCGTATGGTGAATTCCTGATTTTCAGGGAATTTAATCTCAACCGAACTGAGTAGGACTTCGTCGTATGATTCTGGATGGAGTCTTGTTTGATATGCCTATTTGGGCGAGGTCCACATGTGACTTATTACGTTGAGCAGACTCGTTCTTGATTCCAAACGAGATTATTTTAATGTATTCATTATTTTGAACAAAGCCAGTCATGACTTGGGTCGTCCGGGTGAGACCAAACTATCGTTGGTTCGGGCAGAATCGCTTTTCTTTTTGGAGATGGACATTGGCCGTGGGGGTGTTATTTTGAACTTTCGTCGAAATGTTATCCCATCATTGTTCGATCGAGGTCGAACTCTTCTCTTTGGCGATGGCTCTTGGCCTTAAGGGTGCTTCAAAATTTTGTCGAAATGTTAACCCGTCGTTGTTCGATCGAGGTCGAACCCTTCTCTTTGGTGATTGCCCTTGGCCTTAAGGGTGTTATTTCGAACTTTCATCAAAATATTAACCCGTCGCTGTTCGATCGAGGTCGAACTCTTCTCTTTGGCGATGGCCCTTGGCCTTAAGGGTGTTATTTCGAACTTTCGTCGAAATGTTAACCCGTCGTTGTTCGATCGAGGTCGAACCCTTCTCTTTGGCAATGGCCCTTGGCCTTAAGGGTGTTATTTTGAACTTTCGTCAAAATGTTAACCCGTCGTTGTTCGGTCGAGGTCGAACTCTTCTCTTTGGCGATGGACCTTGGCCTTAAAGGTGTTATTTCGAACTTTTATCGAAATGTTAACTTGTCATTGTTCGATCGAGGCCGAACTCTTCTCTTTGGCGATGGCCCTTGGCTTTAAGGGTGTTATTTCGAACTTTCATCAAAATATTAACCCGTCGCTGTTCGATCGAGGTCGAACTCTTCTCTTTGGCGATGGCCTTGGCCTTAAGGGTGTTATTTCGAAATTTCATCAAAATGTTAACCCGTCGTTGTTCGATCAAGGTCGAACCCTTCTCTTTGGCGATTGCCCTTGGCCTTAAGGTTGTTATTTCGAACTTTCATCAAAATATTAACCTGTCATTGTTCGATCGAGGTCGAACTCTTCTCTTTGGCGATGGCCCTTGGCCTTAAGGGTGTTATTTCAAACTTTCATCGAAATGTTAACCCGTCATCGTTCGATCGAGGCCGAACTCTTCTCTTTGGCGATGGCCCTTGGCCTTAAGGGTGTTATTTCGAACTTTCGTCGAAATGTTAGACCATCGTTGTTCGATCGAGGTCGAACTCTTCTCTTTGGCGATGGCCCTTGGCCTTAAGGGTGCTTCAAAATTTCGTTGAAATGTTAACCCGTCGTTGTTCGATCGAGGTCGAACCCTTCTCTTTGGCGATGGCCCTTGTCCTTACGGGTGTTATTTCGAACTGTCGTCGAAATATTAACCCGTGTTCGATCAAGGTCGAACTCTTCTCTTTGGCGATGGCCCTTGGCCTTAAGGGTGTTATTTCGAACTTTCGTCGAAATGTTAACCCATCGTTGTTTGATCGAGGTCGAACTCTTCTCTTTGGCGATAGCCCTTGGACTTAAGGGTGTTATTTTGAACTTTCGTCGAAATTTTAACCCGTCGTTGTTCGATCGAGGTCGAACTCTTCTCTTTGGCGATGGCCCTTGGCCTTAAGGGTATTATTTCGAACTTTCGTCGAAATGTTAACCTGTCGTTGTTCGATCGAGGTCAAACTCTTCTCTTTGGCGATGGCCCTTGCCTTAAGGGTGTTATTTCAAACTTTCATCGAAATGTTAACCCGTCATTGTTCGATCGAGGTCGAAACCTTCTCTTTGGTGATGGCTCTTGGCCTTAAGGGTGTTATTTCAAACTTTCATCGAAATGTTAACCCGTCATTGTTCGATCGAGGTCGAAACCTTCTCTTTGGCGATGGCTCTTGGCGAAACCTTCATCAAAATATTAAACCGTCGTGAGTCCTAGTTTTTTGGAGAGTTTCGGGTATCCTTTGGGGGAGTCCCAATTTTTTGGAGAGTTTCGGGTATCCTCTGGGGAGTCCCAGATTTTTGGAAAGTTTCGGGTATCTTCCGGGGGAGTCCCAGTTTTGCTCAACCTCTGCGCTTCCTGGGTGAGTCCCAGTTCACTTGATTTTGTTTACATCAGAGAGTGTAATGTCGGAGGGTATAAAATGTTACTATTTTGCTCACATTCGTTTAGTGCATATATTGGAGTTTCCTTGTCTAGTCCTTTCGCTTTCCGGTCTGGAGATGTCATTGGCAGGCAGGACGATGAATTATACTTCGAACTTGGGGACGTCCCCCTCATCGACTCGGTCTTTAACTCCTCGGGAAGACCCTGTCGAGACAACTCCTGGGTGAGGGAGAGAGAGTACCGCTTATGAGGCGTCATTTTCTGGAAGTTGGAATGTTAGGTGGACGATATTTCGATTATTTTGTAATAGTTTCCCATTCTCTAGTTGAGATGTTCCTTTGCTTGCTCGCCCGCGCGACGCTTGTGTTCCTGTTTGAGCAAACAACAGAAGGTGAGCCAAAATGATGTTTTCCTTACCCCGATCTGATGAGTCGGTGAATGAGGGTGGATCTACAACGTTGCTCGCTTTGCCTGGCGTTTAAATGGTTGATGAGGTGTTGGTTTCTAAATTCGGTGGCCGTATTCAATTCTCTTTCCCCTTCTTTTTTGTGCTCTAGCTCCGCGCGGGTTGGGCTCGCCTTGGCTTGTTCATGAACCGTCCGGTGTGTGTGGGAGGGGTGTTGGTTGTAACTTCTGCTTGTATGTAGCATCATGATTTAGATTAGCATGTGAGGTTTACTTATCGCTCTTTTTGGTGGGTGATTATGTTTCTGGTTTTGATCTGGAAGAGACTAGAAAATTTGACTAAGAAATCCTCACAGACGCCGCCAAATTATTAGACCAAAAGATGTCAAAACCTTTTTGATTAAAACAATTAATGATAATAAGGAGGTCAATCTTAGTCAAGCATAATAAACCCCAGATCTGAAAATGAATCGGAAAATAATGAGTAAAATGAAATAAGAATGATCAATCTTTATTGCTATTTGTCATTTCTTCTTTCATGAGACTTAAAGGATGATCACTTTTGCATCCTTTTTAGAAAGAAATTGAAGGAGAAAGCAAAAAGAGAAGAAAGCCCCCTCTCTTTAGAGTTCTCCCCCTATATATAATTTTGAGACCCTTGCTATCTTCTTTGACCGATGTGCCTTCACGCTGTGATCTTTTTTGTTGTTACTTGAATATTGTTTTTAACTTAATGTACACTGTAGGTGCTTAGACCGAAGTAGGTCGTGATGTCTCTCGCTATCCCGCCACTTAGGCGGGATCCCAACTGGGTCGGCTACTGTGGTCAAATTTTGACCTATACAATGCGTATAGAGACATTGGTGCCCAAGTTGTACCATATTACAAACTAAGCTATTACTAGTAGTAGCTACATTGTTTGTGATATTCCTAACAACATAAGGAGGTTGATAGTAGCTAATGTATATTCGTGTTTTCATTTTGTGGTTCCTTGCTGCTCCTCCCAACTGATACAACATGGTGATCTTCTAAGGCATATCCTTTTCCTATCCTCGGTACCTCATCTGGTTCTTATTGAATAATGGTATGGGTGACAAACGGGTGGGTCATGTAGGATTTAGACGGATCAAAAACAAATAATACAAAAATGGATAGAATATTCAACCCGAGCATATTTAATATGGATAGATAATTAATTAATCGGCCGATAATATGGATATTCATACTATCCATGTCTTCTTGAATATTATCACTTTGGAAGAATTTCTATTCTCCACATTTGAGTCTTTGCAAATATAAAAATTAAATTCATTGGCCATCTATTTTTTTAAAGTGGAGAATATGAATCTTATCCATATTTGAATCATCTTTAAAAGGTTCATTATACAACAATTATTTAACAAATAATATGAATGGATAGCAATTTTTTAAAAAAAAATCATTTTGCCACCACTAAATAACGATCACACTTTTACATTTTCATTTTGGACTTCTTTTTCTTGGACAACATAAGATTTGGAGAAATTTGGGATATTATCTTTCAAGAATCAAAAGTTCCTAAATTTGCACATGTTGATGTTATGGCACCTCCGAATAGAGCAACTTTTGTTTGGAGATTCTTAATAGCTACGAAACATGACATGACGTACTATAACCCAAATGTATGAAACATGACATAAATTAATTATCGGATTCTCTAGGTTAATTTGATGTAACTTCAACTTATGATTTATGATTGTCAATTGTCATGATGAGTACCTGTACCATCAAATTGCAGCCAATGTTTAAATTTAATAGGTTTAAGTTTTTAAGTTCTTTAAAGATGTATACTTGTACTTTAAAAAATGGATAATCTTCTGTTTCTGTTCATAATAAATTGGGAGCCATTTCGGTACTTGTCTCAGTAGGAGTACTTAAAAACTGGATACTTGTACTTAACCAATCTATGAGATTATTGTTTTCAGTACTTGAGCCTGTTTGGTGAAACGTCTTGGAGGTTAAAAATGTACTTTTGAGAAAATTGAAACGTTTGATCGGGATAAAAAAATAATTTTGAGCGGTAGTAAAAATGGTTTTTCTGTTTTTTTGAGAGAAACTACGAATTCTAGTTTTGCTTCCAAGAAGCAGAAGCAGAAAATTAATTTATCTAAGACAAAAATATCCTTACAATAAATTTATATTTTTCATATTATCTCTTATTAATTTATTTATTTTTCTACCATACCTTTCTTCTCTTTTTTATTCCCATCATTTTTTTAATTCTTTTTCTCCTATTCTTTGTTGGAATATTCTTTCTATTATAAATAGATCTCCTCTTTTATATAGTGATTTATAAGAGTAGATTTTTAATTTATATTGAATGATGTATTTTGATATATTTAATTCATCGTGTAAATAATAAGTAACACCAGGTACGCAAAATTATTGCTTTAGAATAACTATATTTATATTGATTAGAAATTTTAATTTAGATTGTTACTTTGTGTTTTATATTTTAGTTGAATTCCTTTATAACAAATATT
This sequence comes from Nicotiana tabacum, assembly GCF_000715075.1. NCBI lineage: Eukaryota > Viridiplantae > Streptophyta > Magnoliopsida > Solanales > Solanaceae > Nicotiana > Nicotiana tabacum. Next base: position 125,014,197 of record NC_134082.1, read on the forward strand.
TAAGTTTATATACTTTTTAAATAATTCTAATTGCAAACTGAATCTTTATTGTCCTTTTATATAATTTGATACTTAAAATTACTTATTGAAAATATTGGCCAAACAGAATTGGCTTACAAATAGCACTTCTCAAATCAATTGGTCAAATACAAAATGCTATTTTAAAATTACTTTTGCTCAAAACTATTTTTGAAAAAAAGTACTTTTCAAAATAAGTATTTTTTGACAGTTTGGCCAAATAGACTCTAATTAGTATTAGTATTATTCAGTCGCAAAATTATTTAAGAAACTTCGCATTGGAAAGCACCGCTCGGTGTTTAGTAGGTATGCTTAAAATGTTCTTTAGAAAACATTAAAGTTCGAACAAAAATAACAGAAACAGAACATAATCTGCTTAAAAGAATATGAGAAAGAAGACTATCCATTTTATAATTGATGGTTACTTGAAAAAAATTACATCTTATATTAGTCGGCCCAATCTCACAATTAAAATGAACCCATATTTTTTTAAATCTTATCTGAAATGGCCCATTTTGTATATAATTTATAAAAAGATTTTATCCTTTGATCTAACGCGAAGAAGAGAATTGGACAACCTTCTTTACTCGTTTTCTTCTCTTTTTGTAATTTTCAGTGGAACAATAACGAAGTCAATCAAAGAATTTGCTCTGTCAATTTCCAAGTGATTTATCTTGCTTTAAGAAAACTTCTATCTCCATCTTTTTCCTCTTTAATTTTCAAATCTAACTTTCCCTAAGAAACTCTTATAATGTGGTGTTGAAAAGGAGGTGTAGTAGTGGACTAAACTAACTTCCCTAAAATGTCAAATATTGTATAATTATGAATAAATATGTATATTTGTGTATATATTTTTTTTATCAAATTATCGGATATTATATATCAAAATTGTGAATATTTATAGCTCCAAATAACAACATAAGAAAACAACAATAGTCTGAGCATGCAAGCTTTAGAACTACCTACCTCAAGTTCATCTAATTCCTTCATCCTACTTCAATTGGATTATGGCAAACATAGTCTATATAGAATAATAATTCAACTTCCTTATGTAATCTCCCAATTTAGTTGACAAACTTGCTCTAAAGTAGACCTCCTGCACTATCAGTCGAATTATAAAATCTGCTGGCCTCGTTTGGTTTTGGAATATTCTATTGTTCCTTTCTTGTCACATATAATGGCAATGTAAAACAATAAATGCTAGCACCTCTGTAATGATCCGACCGGTCGTTTTGAGTTCTAGCGCGTCGTTTCGCGGTTTGAGGACATGAGCAGCTTCACTTCAGGTATTATGACTTGTATGCGTGGTCGGAATTGAACTTCAGGAAGTTCAGAGCAGATTTGGAAAGCCAACTCTCATTTCAGAAACTTTAAGTTGAAGGAATTAACTAAGATTCGATTTTGAGTAAACGACCTCGGAATCGGGATTCGAAGGTTCCAGCAGGTTCGTACGATGATTTCGGACTTGGGCGTATGTCCAGATTGAGTTTTGGAAGACCCGAGAACGTTTCAGCACCTATTGTGGAAGTTAGCATTTTTGGAAGAATTTTATAAATTTGGGGTTGAAGTGCATTTCAGTGTTATCGATATCCGTTTGGGATTCCGAGTCTGGGAATAGCTTTATATGGTGATTCTAGTGTTGGGAACGCGATCAGAAGTGAATTCGGAGGCCCGTGGGTCATTTTGAAGTCATTTGGCTAAAGATAGAAATTTGAAGATTTTTGAGAAGTTTGATCGGAAGTGGACTTTTTGATATCGGGTCAGATTTCAATTTCGGAAGTTGGAGTAGGTCAGTAATGTCAAATATGACTTCTGCGCAAAATTTGAGGTCAATCGAACACGATTTGATAGGTTTAAGCAACGAAAGAAGAAGTTTGAAATTTTAAAGTTCATTAAGCTTGAATTGGAGTGCCATTCATGATTTCAACGTTGTTTGATGTGATTTGAGGCTTCGAGCGAGTTCGTATCATGTTTTGGGACATGTTGGTATAATTGGTTAAGGTTCCAGGGGCCTCGGTTGAGTTTCGGACGTGCGGAAGGGGTTGGAAATACACCAGATTTTCTAGTGTTCTTGGCAGCAGTTATAGGTCTCGCAAATGCGAGAAATAGTTCGCATTTGCGAACTGGCATTTGCGAGTGAGGCTTCGCATTTGCGATGGAACCTGGCCTGAGGCAGAGTTCGCATTTGCGATGTTTTGGTCGCATTTGCGACCTCAGTAGAGTCCGCATTTATGACTCATTAGTCGCATTTCCAACCTTGGCAGGGGAGGCCCATGTTCGCATTTGCGATCGTTTTGTCGCAATTGCGACCGTCGCATTTGCCCAAGTGTCACAAATGCGACATCTGAGGCCTGTGCACAGTTATTAATTTTGAGGCTTAGTCCTTTTAGCTCATTTCCTTTCATCTCTTGGGCGATTTTGGAGCTTTTGGAAGAGGACTCTCACCTAGCACTTTCAGGTAAGTAATCTCTACACAAACATGAGTTAAATACATAGATTATGGGTATATTAACATGTGAAAATTAGGGAAAACCAAAGATTTAGATGAAAAACCTAGGGTTTTGATAAAAGCAAGATTTAACCACGAAATTGGTTATAGAATTTAGTAGAAATCATATATTCTTGATCCTTAGGTTATGGGTAACAACTTTCTTCAAAAATTTCTGAAATCCGGGCACGTGGGCCCGAGGATGAATTTTAGGAATCCTTGCATTTAGGATTGGAAAATTGGTTTAATAATTAAAATATGAACTTGTGAGCATGTATTGACTAGTTCTTACCCCATTTGAATAGGTTTGGATCGTTCGGCTCCGAATTGGAGGTTTGAGCGCATTCTTGAATCGGAATATAGACTTCGCAGCGAGGTGAGTCTCCTTTCAAACCTTGTAAGAGGGAATTGTCCCCATAGGTGAATTAATTGGATATGTGCTCCTATTTGTGGTGGCTACGTATGCACAAGGTGACGAGAGTCCATGCGTAGCTACTATTATGCATAAGTCCGGGTAGTTTAGGACCCAAAAGCTTGCTCTACTTGTGATATTTGGAATCTTGTTGTCGATTTAAAATGCTTAAATCATATCGAATTGGTAAATGAATTTCTAAAGGAATAAACATCATTTTCTTGACTGTTAAAGAGAATTGCTATTTCTTTGGGTAATTATTTTTCCCTGATGAAGTCTTGATTGACTGTTTGAATGCGTGCTTCTATGTGTACCTGCGTCTCATGTATGATTCGCGAGCGGGGTGTTTGTTTATTTATATTTGACCGTGTTGCATGTATGATTCGCGAGCGGGGTAATAGATGCATCTATGGTTCGCACCATTCGACCCTCTGGCAGTACACAATTTAAATATTTGTTGGATGGGGCCGTACGAGCTCGACATGATTTGCACATGCTTGTAATGCTTGCTTGAGATTTACAAATTGATATTGCCTCCCTGGTCTGAGATAAATTGATAAATGGTGGATTATGATTTTGGAGACTTCTAAATATAAAAAGGAATGTTTACTTGTTTCTTGACTTACTTGAGTTTACTGCCATTTTTAATAAATCCATGGATATTCGCAGTATTAATATATTATTATTGGACCACTAGTAAGTGTCGAAGTCGACCTCTTGTCTCTACTTCTTCGAGATTAGACGGAATACTCACTGAGTACACGTTGTTTTCGTACTCATACTACACTTGTTGTGCATTTTTGTTGCACAGGCGCATGTAAGTCTAGTGGCCTAGTTTGGCACAACGACATGATTGATACTGGGACTTAGGCGAGCTGCACCTCTCGGGACGATCCGCAGCCGGCAGAGTCTCTTTCAGAGTATTGTACTGTATTTTCTTTTCTGTCCAATTGTATTCCGGATGATTTTTGTATTACATTATTTCCTAAAAATTGCTCATACACTTGTGACACCGGGTTCTGGGATGATTATGGGGTATTCTGTATTTACTTCCAAATATTCTTTTATTTATTTTGTAAAGATTATCTTTTACTAGTTGAATAGAAGGAAAATCATAGTTTTCAAAAAATTTTAAAAAAATAATTAAATCAAGTATTTATGGTTGGCTTGCCTGACAGCAGTGTCCGACGCTATCACGACCCTTAGTGGATTTTGGGTCGTGACAACCTGCACCTCTTCCTTTGCACGTGTGAGCACGTAATTTTTCCCTACGAGAACTACTCCCAGAAAATTCAAAATAAAATAGTTTGTGTTGTTTGCAGTTGTTGCGAATTTTGTGTTATTTTTCTTGTATTGTTTGCATTCGTTCGTGCTTGTTTATTTGTTAAATTAAGAATAAAATACCAAAAAATATGGCATTTGCATTTAGGATTTGATTTTTCCAATTGTTTAGTTAATCAAGAAAATTGGTGTTTTGCCAAAAATAGGAAATCACAAAAATAATGTACTTTGCATTTTTTTAGCATTTAAGGTCTAGTTGTGTGATTTTATTTTAAATTGGTACTTAATCATGTGTGATAATTATTATTAGGAGCTAATTAGTATTTTAATAAGTTAATTTGGTTTATAATTTAACTTAGAATTTTAGTTTTAATAATTAGAAAAATAGAAAAAAAAGAGAAGAAGAAGAAAGAACAAAAATAGGAAGGAAAATCGGATTGGGCTCAAATCCCTGGCCCAATGGCATGTCCCAAACCCGGTCCAGGCAGCCCCTCTCACAGGACGGTGAAACGACGTAGTATAGGAGCCAAACTACGTCGTTTCAATGGCAAAAATCTCAGCCATTCAACCAAACCACATCCAACGGTCACAGATCAATACCCGTATCCAAGAACCGAACCCGACCCGTTTGTCCAGAAACCAACCCGGTCTCAAGAGTGTCCAAACGACACCGTTCCATTAAGTGTATTGATCCAAGCCGTTGATCTTAATCGATCTAACGGCCTGGATCAAACCCTTCCCCAGTATATAATCCTAAGACCGCACCCCGCCCCCCTTAGAACCCCCCTATTCATCTCCCTCAAAGGGTCTTCAGAGACCAAACCTCGTTCCGCCACTGACCACCCGCCGAAAATCGCCCACGGCGGCGGTCAGTCACCAATGGCCACCCAATTAACACCCCTAAGCCATCTGACCACCCTCGTTGCAAATCCAGTACTCGTTTGCTTCGAATCATCCTCAAACTTCTCGAATCTTCATTTGAAGATTCGAGCAAAACCTGGACCTACCCCAAGCCGCCCTGAACTCACACCCTGGTACCCCCTGACCTCCCTCATGCCCAAAACACACTTGGTTGGATTCGAATCTGACCAGAGCTGGACGAATCCCAAATCGAACCCCCAAGAACCCTAAAAAATTGAAAGTTGAAATCTGTCCAAATTAAAAAATGATTTGGGGTCTAATCGACTTTAGTCAAAGTGTTCTCAGTTGAGAACACTCGATTAAGGTCCGTTCGACCTCAAAAATGGTCTGAGTCAGGGTCCAAGTCAGGGTCGTCCATGTTTCCGAGTTCTTGAGGTATTTTCCCTTTCTTGTTTGTTCCGTTTTTGGGTTTGGTTATTCTGTTTACTTTGTTTAGTGTAGCTTTATTGGTTTTTTAATTGTTGTCGATTGATTCTGTCCTTCTCCACCAGACCTTTTATTTGGTCCAATTTTATCATTGCTTCTGTTTGCTGTCGATTTTTATGTGGTATAATTTGTGTAATCGATTGAATAAGTGTCGTCGATTAGTCTGGTATGCTTGAATGTTAGATTAGCATGATAATAGTCTAAGTTTTGGTTCATGCTTGTCTGTTTCCCCTCCTGCCTCATTTGTGTTCTAAGGTTGTATTAAAATGAGCTCGTTGGTATATTTGAACTTAGAACTGAGCCTGTTGGTATATTCAGTTCATTGAACTGGATTTATTGGTCATTTGTTATCCTGAATCTGTCAATACCCTTAAAGCCCTGGTGACTGTTTCTTCTTTTGTATTCCAATCTGATTAAGGCACATGCTCGTCTAGTTGATTTCAGCTCATCTGTTGCTGAGCTAAATAAGATTGTTTCCCCAATATAGCTAGTTCAATGTGTGCTGCCCTGAACCCTTAGTCTTCATTTTAATGCCATTTGATTTAATAGTTTGAATTACTGATTGAATTATTAGCTGATTTGAATTGGTCGTAGCTGTTAGTTTGTTGGATTCAACTTGGTTAGTGGGTAGATTTGAATAGGTTAGAGTTGAAAGGTTCAATGCAGGATGAAAGGGAGTGGGTAGGACAGTAATTTCAGGGCTTTAGGGGGGTAATTTGGGAATTGAAAACAGGAAGAAATGGGTAGTTTGAGTGTTCTGTCCACTAAGTACTAAAATACCATTAAACTAATACAATTGTTTAGTGCTAATGGGGAACAAGACATAATGGTGGGGGAAAGGTTTAAAGAAAAGGGTACCCATACCTATTGGGATTTAAAGAAAGAGAAGACAAGTGTAGTGGGGAACAAAGCACATACTAGTGGAATTAAAAGGATAATGGGCAGAATTAGTGGGAAAAAATTCTGCCCAAAGTGCTTTTGAAAGTTAAGGGGCAGGGCAGTGTTTGGTTATAAATAGAGTCACTTAGGACAGATAGAGGGGGTGGTTTTTTTTTGGACACACGGGATTAATCTTGAAAAATCTGAGGAGAAGATTTCTGAGTCTTGAAGCAGTTTTGAGAGAGAGTTTAAAAGAAGGGATCCCAGTTTTGAATTAGAATCCAGTCCCTTAATCTATTTATTTTGAGTCTGTGAGTTCGAGTTAGTGGATAAATCAGCTGACTGCATATATTTCAGTCCCTGATTCGTTCTTGGGTTTTGGCATTATTTGAGCTTGTTCTATCAACTCTGTTGGGTTTTCATACTGTTCTGGGCTTCGAACTTGGGTGGATTTGCTGCTGGTTATTGTTTGTTGTCCTGCTGTGTTGTATTGCTACTGCTGCTGCTGATCCTCTTCTTCTTCTTCTTCTTCTTGTATTGCCAATACCAGGTACACATTTTGTATATTCTTGGCTATTGGAATGAAATGAAGCAAGTTTCCTGCTGCGGAATTATAGTGAAAATTTCTGTTACATATATAGATAAATTGTTTATGATGCGTGTATTCGTCCACTGTAGTTAAGTATTCTGAACTCCAATGGATTGTAATGGACTATTTGCTTTAACTTGTGGACTGTGTTGGACTGTTATAATAGATTTTAGAATTTAGAACATCAATCTGATTTAGTTAAACTAATTAGATGTGTATTCTTGGAAGCCTAAGAATTCTATAGCTGACAATCTGATTTAACTTGTGTTGATTAATGGAAGCTCAGTTTGTTTTTTTAGATACATTCCTCTAAATTGTTTTCCTAGGATACATTTGATTTTGAAATCAGTAGGACGACCACTTTAAGTTTGATGGCCCGGAATTCATTGTTACAACATAAGTGTTGGTAATTCTGGATTAATAGTTCATATTTGTAGTTAATCGAATTGAACATGCCTTATTAATAAGACTGCTTTGAATCTGCTCGTGGATGTTAGCTGTTTAGTCCAAAACACGATCCTTCATTAGGAGTCACCATTAGTTAAACAGGTGGAGTAAGCTGAATTTTTATATGAGATTCCAATGATTAATTGTTCCTTAGTTTGAGTAGATAAACGTGATTCTCCCTTCTCATAACTTGTTGAGTGCACGTTAGATAACTTGAAGTTGTTCCATTGATTCTGCGTTAAACTAGAATTGAAGCTGAGGTCAGTGATCCACTTTGGACATTTTGGGCTTCGGTACTGTCAACAACGGCCCAAGTCCAGCTCTAATTGCATGTTCATTTAGACCTGGGCCCAGATCTATAGTTGGTTTGCTCTGTGTACACACTTAGATAAGGGTCTATTTATACGGACCGCATTCAGAACCTAAAAATGAACAAAAGTTGATTTCTATGAGTTCAATAGACCCAGGTCTTCTAATTCTTAAATAATGCAAATAAAAAATAAAATGATAGATTGCTTTAGGATTGACCCTTTAGAAATGATGAGACAAGCCTCGCCGAATAAAAAATGCAAATTGCGGGGCCCTCAATGAATGGTTGAAATGAAACCTTTAGAATTTGGGACAGACTATTTAGCGAATTTTACGGCCTTCCTCAAAATAACAACGCGCTAGTCTCTTCAGGCGCGTATTTTAATAACATTACCTCCCTAAACTCGAGTGCACATTTATGTGACCCAAATCCAAATCTCAACGAAGTCGAAATATGTCGATAATCACGGGTACATTGATTGTGACGTGGTTCGAGATGCATTTCCATGACGTTGCAATCCTTTTTAAAATAATGAATGGGACGAGCCTCGACAAACAAAAGCTGCGGGGCCCTCTATAAGTGTTTGTAAAATTCTTTAGACTTCGGGATGAGCCGTTTAGCAAAAGTTCACGGCCTTCCCCGAAATGACAATACGCTAGTCACTTTAGGCACGCCTTTAATAATTTACTTTCTTAAACTCGGGTGCACATTTATGTGACCCAAATCCAAATTCCAACGGAGTAGAAATGTGTCGATAACCATGGGTACATTGATGTGACGTGGTTCGAGATACGTTTTCACAACGTTGCAATTCTCTGTTAAAATAATAATAATAAAAGCGGTACGTAGTTAAAATTTGTACATAGGTTCAACATGTATTAAAATCAGATAAATAATTCGAATATGACAGTTGAGCGACCGTGCTAGAACCACGAAACTCGGGAATGCCTAACACCTTCTCCCAGGTTAACAGAATTCCTTACTCGAATTTCTGGTTCACGGACTGTAATACAGAGTCAATCTTTTCCTCGATTCGGGATTCAACCGGTGACTTAGGACACCATAAATCTCCTAAGTGGCGACTCTGAAATAAATAAATAAATTCCGTTTTGATTGTCCTTTAATTGGAAAAACTCCCTTTTACGCCCCTTTGCGGGTGTAGCTGAAAAAGGAGGTGTGACAGCTCTGGCGACTCTGCTGGGGATTGGAGTTAGAATCTCTGGTTCAGGGTTCAGAATTCGAGCTTAGATAAATTATTATATTTAGCTTTATCTGATTTTGTTACATGTTTGGGCCTAATGTGCTAAATGCTGCTTTTACCGCTTTGATATTATCTGAACTGTATATAAACTGTGCCGAAACCCTTCTCTTCTTACCTCCGGGGATGAGCTTGCTGGCCGAGACTCTCTATTCTGTTAGTGTCAATACCTGAATTAAGAAAGAGGCCGGACAAGTTACTAAGCCGGATGGCCTTTTGGTTCCCGGTACATAGCCCCCTCCTTGACTCGAGTTGTCCGCTCGGGTACACAGTCTAGAACAAATACCCAGGTTATGAACCTAGAATAACTCAGCTTCATGCCAGATCTCTAGTAGGAACATTTGTTTGCATCACGTGCATTTGACTTTGGAGGCTCAACACAGGGGTTGAGTCTGTCTAGGACAGGTGTACCAAAAAATGAAAATGACCATCCTGATGCATCTTACTTGCTTCTACTTATGCATTTATTTGCTTCGGACTTGCATGCTGACCGACTTTTTAAGGAAAGCGAAATAGCAGTATGAGGGTTAAGGAGAGTTAATCGCCTGTTTTTGAAAAAAAAAACCAATAGTGTCGAAACTCTGCCGATTTTTTTTGAGATAGTGAAAAAAAAAGAAAAAGAAAAAATATATATAGTTTTATTTGCCAATGAAAAGAGTCTGTTTTTCAAAAGACAGTTTGTTTTATCGACCCGAACTACGCCGGTTTGATTCTTATAGGGTGCAAGATACGTAGGCAACCCTCATCGGGTCCAACCTCCCCTTTTACAAAAATAGCCAAAAATGTCAATTTTTAATTGTCAACAGAAATAAGTCAGGTGTGCCGTTTTTGGCACGAATAGCCGAATGTTCCCGAAAGGGACGCCGGAAGGCTGACTTTGCATAAACGGCCACTTTTAGTCATTTTTGGATTTTTGAACCAGTTTACTCACCCAACTTTAAAATCTTCGTTCCTGAAGTGCTGAAAAGCCGTGTGTGGAGCCGGATCTTCCTTTTAATTTGTGAAAAATTAAAAATAGTCAATTTGTTGAGTCAAATAAATTTTATTTCTTAATCACCTTAATAAATGTGCAGGATGAGCACGATGCAAAATGAACCTTTTTCAATAATGACTAAAATCCCTTTCAAGTTGCGGCTATGGTGGGATGATTTAGGTGGTGAAGGGCAAGATGAGGTCAAGAAATATCTAAAAGGTCTTACGGGTTTGTTGGAAATCCAGCCTCGGGGGGATATCATAAGAGCTTTGGTCACCTGCTGGGACCCGACACATAATGTCTTCCGTTTCTCCGATTTCAAACTCACTCCGACTTTGGAGGAAATAGCCGGGTATATCGAAAATGCTGAAGTTCCATTGAGGCAAAAATACCTGGTTGCTCCAAGAGCTATCACTGTGCATCAGTTTTTAGATTTGTTAAAGATACCCAGGACGGTCCATAACTCAGATTTGGCCGCAAGTTTTTGTAATTCGCGCTTCATATACGACATATACGGTCATGTTGGAGGATTCAACAACCCGGGTAACAAGTTATGCAGCAAAAGCAACCGTCAGAAGTGGGACGAGCATAGACGAGTGGCTTTTATGATAACCTTTTTGGGCCTTTTGGTATTTCCAAGGGAAGACGGAAACATTGATCTGAAAATAGCCGGGGTCGTCAGTACCTTGCTCACTCAAGATAAAAGCACTCTTGCGCCTATGATAGTATATGATATTTTCCGAGCTCTCACAGCCTGCAAAGTCAGAGGGAACTTTTTCGAGGGGTGTAACTTGTTGCTACAAATATGGATGACTGAGCATCTCTGCCACCATTCCCAGCTCTTGAGTTATGGTTCCTCGAAGAAAACTTGCATAGAAGAGTTCTACACAAGAATCAAGAGGGTCAGTCTACCCGAGGGAGTTACAACATGGACATCATTCTTTCAGATCCTCACCGCCAGCCAAATACAGTGGACACTAGGATGGTTGCCTATGGATGAAATCATATATATGCCAACCACTGGACCACATTTCCTTTTGATGGGACTCTGGAGTATTCAGCCCTATGCCCCGTATCGAGTCTTGAAACAGTTGGGGAGATGCCAAATAGCTCCGAAAGATGAAGATCTTAGTGGCCAAGTAGTCGAGATCGGGCCCAACAGATAGTTTCCTGAAGCGGCAGTCCGACAAATTTGGAGCGAGTGTCAATACTTAACAGCCAATACATGTGTACGCGATCGGTCCAAGGGTGAAGTTTCGCCGGGATACCTTGCTTGGTTTATGAAAGAAATCGAGTTTGGGAGACCGGCCAAAAGGCCCCATCTCCAGGAGTTCGTTCAGGCGTCACAAGAACAGTGGGATTGGTTGGCTAAAGAAGAGAGTTACAGAGCAGAAATAGGCAAACTGAGGCAACAGATTAGAGACCTGGAATTTGAAAATAGCCTGCAAGTTGATGCCGATCGGGGAGAAAAGAGAGAATTGACCCAAGAAAATGAGGCGCTGAAAGCCCAAATCCGACAGATGAGGAGAGATGCTGACAAACAACAAAGGAGTTGGTCGGATGAGTGGTTGATAAAAGGGTTAAAAAAGGAAATTAGTGAGTGCCGGGATGATTTGAAGAAATCTGAGGATACCATAGCACAACTCCAGGCACAAGGAGCAAAGAGAACGAAAGAGCGCACATAGTACTTACAACAGGCAAGGAAAGATTATGAAAAGACCATTGTCAGTCTAAAAAGGAAGGCAACCACCCTAGAGAGCAAGGCGGCTCAACAAGCCAAGGCTTTTGAAACCGAGAGTAAGCACTGCTGTAATCTGATGGCCTCGATGGAAGATGAAATACAACAGTTACGGAAACAACATCTGCATGATTCTCGGGTTTTGAAGGCTAGAGGGGATCAGATGGAACGCCTACTCCTAGAGAAAGACCGAACCAGGAACAAGATTCTAACTATTGCTCGTGCTATTACCAGGAAATGTCGGGAGTGTGAAAACATGACCTGTACTACCTTCTTCTCGGCAGTGATGATATTTGTGAAGCACGTCATGTATGAATTGGAACAGCTGGAAAGGAACCTTGCACCTAAACCCGCGGCGAGGCCGAATGACGCCCCGCGGGCACCCAAATTTAAAACCTTAATGTGTTCTTAGTTTGAATCTGCATTTTCTTTCTCTTAGAGTCTGTTGTCTGTTAGAGTCTATCTTTATTTCGCATCAGAGTATGTCAGTAGTAATTGAGTTCGTACTTGGTTTGGTTTCGAGTCTGTTATTTTCCTTTCTAAAAAGTGTCTGGTTTGTAATAGAGTGTTTATTAATGAAAAATCAAAAATTTCCAAAAAATTATCTTTTTCTTTTCGCACTTATGTGGCAGAACTATGCCCGGTCTGATTCATGTGGGGACATGATACGTAGGCAATCCACATAAGATTCGACCACCGCTAAAAAGAAAAAGAGAAAAGAAAAAAAAAAGAGAAAAAGAAAAAAGAAGAAAAGAAAGAAAATAAAAAGAGAGATAAAGAAAGTTTCGGAAACACTTAAATAAGGCACAAACAAAGTAAGCCGGAATGATGCATGCGGTCGAAGAAAAGACATGTTAGAAATGGTTAAACTGCCTAGGAACATTGCATCCCCCAACGTGAAATTGCAATATGTGTTAAACTCTAACGCTAACAAGTTTGTTGTTTATCCAGAGATTTCGAACCAGTTAGTTTGTTAGAACGTTCTGGCAGATTACCATTACCAAACAAGATCCAAAGGGCCCGTACTAAAAAGCATGACTAGTTCAGACCAAAGTGTCGAGGATGAAAGGACGGAGAATCAAATGCTGAAGGAGGAAATGGATAAGATGAGACAGGAGATGAAAGAAACGCAGTTGGCCTTAGCTAGGGTGCAAAAAATGCCTAACCCTCCCGTTATTCCCACTCTCCCACCAGGACACACGCCGGAATACCCTCCCCCCGGCCCTTCGACAAGCTTCCCTAGTCACCAATACTATCAAGGAAGAAATGCCTATGATCCCCAAGCTTCACAACCCAATCAGAACCCTCCCCCACCAAATGTCCCTGTTTTCGTGGCACCCCCACCCCCACCAGCCACACTGCAAAGATCAGCGAGCCGTTGTTTCAGGCTCACGATAACCAGTATTACCCCCTGAACCAACCTTCAAAGCACCAGAGCCTCATATTTATAATACTCACTTCGAGCTCCCGGTCGAGACTGAAAAGCCGGCTAAGAGCCCAGAGCAAGATGAAGTGCTTTGAAAGTTTAAAAGCCTGGAGCAATCCTTCAGGAATATCCATGGGTTAGGCAACCAAGTCAGTGTGGCCTACAAAGATCTATGCCCATTCCCCGATGTTCAATTGCTGGAAGGTTTTAAGATGCCAAAGTTCGATCTATATGAGGGACATGGTGATCCTATGGCACATCTACGAGGTTTCTGTAGTAAGATGAGAGGGGCAGGTGGAAAGGATGAGCTGCTGATAGCTTATTTTGGTCAAAGTTTAAGCGGGTCCGCACTGGAATGGTACACGAGGCAGGATCCTAGCAGGTGGTATACCTGGGACGATCTAGCACAAGCATTTGCAGGTCACTTCCAGTATAACCTTGAGATCGTCCCTGACCGTCTCACATTGCTGAAACTTGAGAAGAAGCCGGGGGAAAGCTTCCGAGAATTTGGTTTCCGCTGGAGAGAACAGGCAGCAAGGGTTGATCCTCCGATGAGAGAGGGGGAAATGGTGGACTACTTTCTACAAACTCTAGAGCCAACTTACTTTGGTCACCTGGTGACGTCAGTTGGCAAATCTTTCAACGAAGTAGTAAAAATGGGCGGTATGATTGAGGAGGGACTTAAGTCCGACAAAATTCTGAGCTATTCGGCGATTAAAGCAACCACTCAGGCCATCCAGAGCGGCACGAGAGGTGCGCTCGGAAAGAAAATAAGGGAAAATGTCGCAACAATCGAGGCAGGTATTTGGTCCAGATCCAGAGGTCCCCCCTCACTACCAACCTAAACCCCATCACTCAAATTACCCACACATTCCATATGGCCCTCCACAGCCCTACTACCCACCACAAGAGCCACATTTCTCTGTCCATCACGCCCAAACTTACACCCAGCCTCCGGCTCGCCCGCAATGGCGTGCGCTGGCTCCCCAAAATACATGTCCACCTCCACAAAACACATATCCACCTCCACAAAACATATATCCACCGCCAAGGGCCTACAGGAATCCTTCAGGACCAGGTTTTCGTGAGAATCAGACTTTCAGGAATGAAAGGGTGCAGAGGCCGAGAACATTCACTCCACTGGGAGAAACCTATACTACTCTGTTCCACAAATTGAGGCAGTTAGGCCTATTGAGTCATGTGGAGCCCAAATTGCCAAATCCCCTTCCCAAAAATCTGGATCACTCAGTAAGCTGTGAATATTGTTCGGGGGCTCCCAGGCATGATACTGAGAAGTGTTGAAAGTTGAAGACTACCATACAAGATCTTATTGACACAAATAGGATCGAGGTCCAGGAGCCAGAGGCACCCAACATCAATCAGAACCCTTTGCCAGCACACCATGAAGCCCACATGATCGAACTAGTGCACGAAGTAGGGAAGCTCAAGAAGCCCTCACAAATGGTAATGATGATCCGTGCCAGTCCGAAAGAAAAGTCGATCAGTGGAAAAACGGTAGTACAGTCGGAAAGGGTAGAAGGCAAGCCAGTGGTGGTGATGGGGAAGAGTTCATCTGATATTGCCAAGAATCCAGAGCCGGTCAAAGTAACGGTGCAAGGGATATCAAGCAAGCCAGTAGTTGTGAAGGCGGCCCGCGTGGAACCAGTTGTTATCAGGCCCGCAATGCAGTTGCCGATAACAAGTGAGAAAGCTGTGCCATGGAGCTATAGTCAAGTGACAGTGATACATAAAGGAAAGGAGGTTGTGGAAGAAGTATGCGAGGCCCAAGGGTTAACTCGTTCGGGAAGGTGTTTTGCTCTCGCAGAATTGAGAAGGGCCAATCCTATAATAATAAAGAAGCCGGTGACGGAGGAAGAAGCAGAGAAGTTTTTGAAGAAGATGAAGGCACAGGACTACCCCATTGTAGAGCAGTTGAGGAAGACCCCGACCCAGATTTCGTTGCTATCCTTGTTGATCCATTCAAGCGATCATTGCCGGGCATTAATGAAGATTCTGAACGAAGCCCATGTTCCGGAAAAGCTCTCAGTGAACCATTTGGAGAAAATAGTGCACAAAATCTTCGAGGTAAACCGAGTGACATTTTCTGACGATGAGTTGCCAATAGAGGGTACAGAACACAACAAAGCACTCTATTTGACTGCGAAATGCGAAGACTCGGTGGTCACTCGAGTGCTAATTGATAATGGGTCCAGTGTCAATATCTGTCCTTTGGCCACTTTGAACAAACTGAAAGTTGATGATGATAGGATTCACAAGAACAACGTCTGCGTCTGAGGTTTTGATGGGGGTGGTACTGACACAGTGATATCATGCTGGAATTGAAAATTGGTCCAGTCGAGTTCACCATGGAATTTCAAGTGATAGACGTGGCGGTGTCGTATAATCTTCTGTTGGGGCGACCCTGGATCCACGCAACCAAAGCAGTGCCTTCTACACTTCATCAGATGGTCAAATTTGAATGGGATAGACAAGAGATTGTGGTACACGGGGATGATGGTACAGGCGCCGTTAATGATGCCATTGTGCCCTTCATAGAAACCGACGATGACAAGGGCCACTGATTGGGCCAGATGGAGATTTGAATGAGGGCTTTGAAAGGCTGTTCGCTGATGTCAACATGATAGAAGCTGGAGAAGGTTCCAGTAAGGCAGACATACAGTTTGTGGGGCCTAGGGCCAATATCAACAATTGGATGGCTACTCCCCTTCCTACTCGGAGGGAGTCTTGGTAGTGGGCTCTGATTTTTCTTTCTTGTTTTTGGATTATTCTAGGGTTGTAATCCAGTTTTGTTTTGTATTCGGCAAAGTGTGAAACTCTGTTATCCCGTATTTTAATAAAGTGAAAGCTTTTTCTTCTTATTTTGTTTTAATTTTGTTTTCCTCTTTTTCTCTTTCTGAACAGTTCTCTTTATATTGGTCCTAATGACATGGCATGCACAACAGATCTTCAACCCAGTCTAAAAAATTAGTCTAATTCCGAACTAATTGTACAAGAGGTCAATTATAACAAGAAGATGTCTGGCAACTCAATGATTTATTTACTGTTGTATGTTGATGATATGCTTATTGCTGCTAACAACATTATAGAGATAAATGCTTTGAAGAAACTGTTGAGTAAGGAATTTGACATCAAGGATTTAGGAGCTGCAAAGAAAATCCTTGGTATGGAGATTTCAAGAGAAGACAGTGTTGTACATCTTTCTCAGAAGAGGTATATTGAAAGGGTTCTCAAGAGATTCAATATGCATACGTGCAAGCCTGTAAGTACAACATTAGCTCCTCATTTTAAACTTTCAGAGTTACAAATGCCTCCGTCCGAGGATGAGGTGGAGCATATGTCAAAGATTCCTTATGCCAGTGCAGTTGGTAGCATTTTGTATGCTATGGTATGCACACGTCCAGATATTGCTCAATCTGTAAGTGTGGTAAGTAGATACATGTCCAGCCCAGGAAAAAGGCATTGGGAAGCTGTCAAGTGGATATTGAGATATCTCAAAGGAGCTTCTGGTGTTGGTCTGACCTTTCGAAAAAGTGGTGGAGGTATTTCAATTCTCGGTTATGTAGATTCTGACTATGCAGGAGATCTTGACAGAAGAAGGTCCACAACTGGATACATCTTTACCCTCGTTGGCAGTGTCATTAGTTGGAAGTCGACTCTGCAGTCGATTGCCGCTTTGTCTACGACAGAAGCAGAATCATGGCAGCAGCGGAGGCGGTGAAGGAAGCTATCTAGTTGAAAGGTTTAGTAGCAGAATTGAGTTTGGTTCGGCTGGAATCAACTCTTAGATGTGATAGTCAGAGTGTTATTCATCTAATGAAAAATCAGAGATTTCATGAGCGCACGAAACACTTTGATGTCACATTTCATTTTATTCGAGATGTTGTTGAAGAGGGAACTATCAAGGTTGTGAAGGTTATCACAGACGATAATGCTGCAGATATGTTGACCAAGATAGTCCCACTCGCTAAGTTTGCACACTGCAAGGACTTGGCGGGGGTGTGCATCAACTGATACAACTCCGAAGAGAACAGTTGTTAGGTGGAGGTGGTATGTTCAACAATGGTTTGATTCTTCTTGTTTCTTACAATGGGGTTGCCCGGTAAGCTTAGAAGTTTTGGCCAGAGTTGTTCACACGCATGCTCAAAACGCAAACCAAGGTGGAGATTGAAGGTGTTGGTTTATGTTTAGTCAACAATGGCATGTCAATTGGAAGAATTGCTGGAAAGAGTTGGTGTGGATGCTAGGAGGAAGCTTCCTCCTTTGATGTCACCCATTACATCAAGAGGAGGTAGTTTGATGTCACCAATGATATCAAGAGGAGGTCTTTACCTCTATAAATAGATGCACTCCTTCATTTGTAGAAACCATCCCAAAAATAATACAACACATTGTAGTGAGTAGAGAGTTAAGAGAGAAATTCTCTTAAGTGTAATTGGGAACTCTCCCCTTCCTTTGTTAATATTAAAAAGGCAACTGTTCTCTGGTGGACGTAGGATTATTTTGATCCGAACCACGTTAAATCTTGTGTTCTTTCTTTTACGTTTCCGCTAACACTAAGTTTAATTGGTTAGAGTTTGTGCATTGTACGTAACGCTTTTAACAATGAGAGAGACGCCAGAAGGAGGCGGCGTTTGCTGGTGGAGCTCCTCCCACTGGCCGGCCGATGACTCTACGTCGTCGTTGATTTTTCCGAATTTCTGCCTTTACGCCGGCAGGATTTTCTTGCTTTTTTTTTCCGGTCACATTGTTGACGATACAGTTTGTTATTTTGTTTTTCTGGTGGCAACAAGAGAATCAACCTTCCATTTTTGCTGCCTTTACTTCTTTCTCCACCTGGTCCACTCTAATCCAACACTCCTCTCCACCTCTAGGAAGTCCATATTTTTCTTTTTTAAATCTTTTTCCTTTTTGTTCAATTGAAATAGATACATTGTATTATTTTTACCAATCTATATCTATCAATCTATCTATCTATATTTATATTTTTATCTATCTATACCTGTATTCTATATATAAGTATCTATATAAATATTAGAAATGAGACTTAGCAATTGAAATTGAAGAAGTTGACAAGTATGGCTTCGAGTGCAATGTCTACGAGGACTAAAAAAAATAATGAAGCAAATAAAGCTGTTTAATTGAGAGCGAAAGTAAAATATAGCATATATTTCTCCAAGAATTTCATGTGTTACAAAGGCTGTTGAGCCTGTTATTTATAGTTATACCTAGGGAAACAAGATCCTAGGATCAAGCTTCACTTTAAATGATAATAAAGGAGTCATTGATGAGTATGTAACGCAGGTCATGAATACAAATATTCTTTGTAGCGGCTGCTCATTTAATGTTAGAGAATATTCTCTCATTGAATATTATCCGATGACAAATACTCAATCATTTCCCGTTGATCATGCTCCCTTCGGGATTTACCAGATATCGATTGCAGTTGTAGTATCCGGTACTCGTTGTTACTTGACTCGCCTTTTATCTGTCTTTGCATTGGTTGGAAACTTAAGTTAGTATTAGATTCCATGCAAATTTATGTTAAAAATATATTCTCAATGTTACAATTATATCCAACAGTTATTTAGTGTTTTGTATAAATATTTTAGTTTTTGAAGGGCATAAAGTCGATTAATATTTTATGTATATTTTTGTCGTTCGACATTTGCATAAAATATTTATGCTTTTATAATAACTAGTCTCTATGTACGTGCTTTGCATGTATATCTCTCGCTATAATTAAGATAAGTTGAAAAGAAAATTCTTCATATAACTTCATATAAAGATGTTTTTCGCGTGAAAATAAAATTTCAATTGCTATTTGTTTATTAGTATTAATTTTAAAACTTCTATTTCAGTACGAAGTCTACCAGTAAACAAATTAGATTTATCTTTTAAGTTTCTCATCGAATTCTAATTTCAAACAATAAGATAGCGTAAAAGAGTAGTAGTATTAATTGTTTTGGATAGTTGTTTACTTTGAAAATGGTATTTACAATTATATTTGATTTGTGATTCTAAAAATACGTGATTTATCTTAATACTAATTATTAGGTGAATCATGTTGAGTGTAAATAAGCAAGAAATGATAAGCAAACCCGTGTAGTCACAAGGTTGAGGGCCTCGAGCTCAGCGATATGGGACCGCGAGGACAGCCTTTAAAGGTTGATGGTGAGCAATAAATGAAGAATAATAAATGAACAAAAAATGAAGAATAAGGGATGAACACAACAAATGAGAAGCAACAAATGAAGAACAAGGCAATAAATTCGTAGAGTAATTGTGGAGTATGTTTAGGCAAGAAAAGCAGAGAATGTTCTATTGTATTCAATCTTATCTGTGTTACAAAATGACAAGGGTCCCCTTTATATAGGAGGGGGGAATCCCAATATAGTACATGTGTAATAATAACGAGGAAATGCTATTGGTACAACTATATAATAGTACGGATTTGTACTATTCTTGCAGACCTGGTCAGCACTAACCACATGTATTTGGGAGTTTTCCCGCCTTTCCATGACGATCATCGATTGTACTGCTCCGAGATCGACCATAGTGAGCCTTCGATATGCTCCCTCGAGGGACACTGATGATAGGTTATAATTGCGTATTTTAGTCACTTATTACACTCTAGTTTACTGCACTTTAATTGCGTTTGAGCTTTAATCGCTAGTGTTTTGCACTAAATATGTGTTTTATGCCTTGTAGGAGTGATTTCTATCTATGTTGGCCTTATGGAATGAATTCAAGTGATTTGGAGCTTTGAAGTCTAAGTAAAAGCCCAAGTAATTAAGTCGGGATCGTGTTCGGGGATTAACGGATGATAGTTAAGAACGAAACGAAGAATCGAGCGGGCATACGGTGCATTGCCTAATAAAATATACATAACCTTTCGCTCAAAATTCCGTTTGGGCTCCACAATATATCGTTGGAAAGCTATTTGAAAGATATACAACTTTCCTGTTTTGCATTTTTGCAAATTCTCATTACAGCGCCTCAAAAGTAGTGCAATTTCACGACAGGCATCAGAAACAAGCTCTCTGAAGTTTCCCACAACCGCGCCGCACTGTGCAGTGCAGCGTGCGGCGTGTCTGTACAAATTTTACAGAGCCAGAGTCCTATTTCGCGCAAGAAAGGGTGTTTCGTCTGGGTCCGACCCTACTTGATATAAATACATGTAAAAATGCTATTTTGAGGACTTTTGACACATCGGAGACCTAAGGACGCCACTTTGGAGAAGGAAAACACAGGAGAAACATCCGGAAGCAAGAACATCTCAGATTTCTTCATCATTTTCTAGTATTTTCAATTATTCAAAACTCATGAAGTTGTTTGCTAGTATTATGAGTGGCTAAAAACCTATTGTTTTGGGGTTGTGATTTAGCCATGAATATTGTTGTTTAACGTTGACTTAAACTTGATTACAATTCATTAATATATGGTTGTTTCTTCAATTATGTGATTAATTGCTTAATTGTCTGGCCATCAGTTAGGTTCTATTTACTATCTATGTTATGCTTGGGAAAGCCATATTTAGATTAGAGAAGAATTGAAGAGAGCATGATCTTAACTTTTAGGGGGGCGGATTTGTGGTTAGAATAGGAATATACCTAGTCAATGTGCTTAATTAAATATCGTAATCTTAATGCGTTCTTAATAGATTGATTCCATAGGAATATAGGCGTTAATCTATTTTGAATAGGCGAGTAGTACTTCGGGAGAAGGCTATGAGAGCAATTATCGATTAATTAGCAACCGTGAATGAATTGTATGAAAGGGAGAGTTAACTAGAACACGATAAGATTGGTGAATCGATCACAACCCTGGGATATTTGTCTCTATTGAATACATAACAATCATTTTACTGCTTGATAATTTAGCTATTACTTAGAATTTTAGTTTAGTATAATCACACTTTTGAACTCAAATTTAGCTTGACTGAATAACAATATTAGTGAGTTAGTGAGAGTTGATATAAGTCTCTGTGGGTTCGACACTCGACTTATCATTTTATTACTTGCACGACCATGTATACTTGCATGTGCGTTTGGGAGCAACAGACACACCTCGGGGTCGTACCTCACACTCTGCTTCAGGCTTCTCGAGGTTGGGCGTTGAGCGACATAGTATCCCGAAAATCGAACTCCCCAATTTTGGTCATATACAGATAGTTCCCGCATTTCTTAGAATGAAATGATAAGAAACGATCCTGAGTCCTTGCCTCTTCGATACCCCCATTGTGACGTCAGCCACGCGAGATCATTAAATGGCGTGACAGAAAAGTTGTACAGGAGTCTTATCAAACACGATTCTCAAAAGTCCCACGAACCGCTATTGGTCGCCCTTTCAACTCCTCAAAGTGACTTATAAATACTCCAATTCCCTATCTTTCAAACCTTTGCAACATCTTCAGATCTTCAAATATTTGTTAACAATTCCCTGTCTTCACCCTTATTCTATGTTCACTTCTTCGTCAACTTGCTTTGAAACTTTTGTTACAACCATGGCCAAAACTTCTAAGATAATACCTCAAAAAGGGGAAGCCTCTTCTTCGTCACACTTGTCTAAGAACAAAAAAATAGTGTCTCCCAGCGTCGAGAAGTGTGTTCCTGGGACTTTCGATACATCCTCTGATTTCAAAATTGATAAACCTTCTTCGGTACCGGGCGGATGCGAGCCTATGTCTCGGTACATTAGTCTGATAACTGACATAGAGAAGGTGAAAATAGATTGTTGCTCGGGAGAGGCGGTACAAGTGAAGATTCCTTCTCAGGAGGAAGATGTAACGACACCCAAACCCGATTTCCTTAGCATATATATATCCTTTTACCCTAGGTTCTGTCAATGTGCCCTAGGGTGAACCCATGGTCACTCACTTGCACAAAGAGATACATGACCATGGGCAGGCTATAGCAGAGCTAACAACTACAATGAACCAGTTAGCAAAAGCACAGTTGCAACAAGTTCAAAATCTGCGCCAAGTAAATGTTATGGAGGGTGTCAACATGCTAGTGAATAAAAGAAGATAAAGAGGTCAACAAAACCAAGGGAGTTCAGATCAATTTGATAATCATTGTGGTGGATTCCAGGATGATGGTTATGATGGATAGAATGAAGAGGAGCAATACGTCAACAACTATCAAGGCCAAAGGGGCAATTCTTCCAACCAACAACAATGGAGACCCCAAGGCAATTGGGGCAATCAACAACAACAAGGCAATGATAATTGTGGGAACAACAAACAAAATTTCAATTGGGGCAATCAGAACAATAATCAGAACAATCAGGGTAATTGGAATGGCAACAACAACAACTGGGGTGGTAACAACAATCATGGAGGTTGGAACAATGGCAATCAAGGAAACCAGGGGGCAAGGCTTTCAAAGGCCCCCAGTGTACCAACAACCAAAAAATCCACCCCTATTTCCATCCCAGGGTCCTAGTTCTTCCAACAGTGAAATGGGGAGAATTGAAATGATGTTTGAACAGATGATGAAAAAGAATGCGGACTCTGATGCTCAGCTGTCTTCCCACAATACTTCAATCAGAAACTTGGAGGTTCAATTAGGCCAAATCTCACAATCCTTCAATACTCGCCCTAAGGGGCCTCTACCAAGTGATACGGTAGTTAACCCGAAGGGTAGGAACAATCATATTATGGCGGTAACTATAAGAAGTGGAAGAGGCGGTGATGTGAATACCTCCAAGAAAAAAACAGTTTTGAGTGATGAAGTTGAGTTGCAAGAAGATGAGATTCCTTTGGTGGTTGAAATTGTGATTGATGAGAATGTGAATGAAGAAGTGAGGATTGATATTCAAGATGCCGAGGTAGAGACTCAGAATGACGTGAACCCGTCTAGGGAACACGTAATAGACATGCTGGAGCCGGTTGTGCCTAAAGCCAAGGCTCCTTTGCCAAGGCTCCTTTGTCAAGGCCACCTCCACCTTATCCTCAAAGGCTTGCGAAGCAGAAAAATGAGAATCAATTTAAAAAGTTCATTGACATGATGAAGAGCTTATCCATTAATGTGCCTTTGGTGGAGGCTCTTGAACAAATGTCGGGCTATGCTAAATTCATGAAGAACTTGGTGACAAAGAAAAGATCCATGGATTATGAAACTATCAAGATAATCCACCAAGTTAGTGCAATAGTGCATTCAATGGCCCCGAAGCTTGAAGATCCTAGTGTTTTCACCATTCCTTGCACCATTGGGAGTGCGGACTTTGCTAAGGCTCTATGTGATTTGGGGGCAAGTATCAACTTGATGCCCTACTCAGTTTTCAAGACTTTGGATATTGGGCAACCGAGACCGACTTCCATGAGATTGCAAATGGCGGATAGAACTATGAAGAGACCATTGGGTATTATTGATGATGTTCTTGTCCGGGTGGACAAATTTATCTTGCTAGCTAATTTTGTGATCTTGGACTGTGAGGTAGACTATGAAGTTCCAATCATATTGGGAAGACCTTTCCTTGCTATTGGGAAGGCCTTAGTTGATGTGGAAGTAGGGGAACTCACCTTCCGGGTGGGTGATAAGAAAGTAGTCTTTCATATGTGCAAGTCAATGAAGCAGCCCAACAGTTCTGAGGTGTGCTCTTTTGTGGACCTTGTCACTGTAGTGATAGTTGATAATACAAGTGCAATGATCAATGTGGAGGACCCTCTAGAGGCCGTATTATTAAATCTTGATGTAAATGATGATGAAGGCCGAGTGGAGTATGTGAATGCTTTACATGTAATGGGCTCTTACTCTTATGAGCCTAGGAAACTATCTTTGGACCTTGAGAATCGGAAGACTCCACCAACAAAACCTTCAATTGAGGAACCTCCGATGTTGGAGTTGAAGCCGTTGCCTTCATACCTTAGGTATGAGTTCTTAGGCCCTAGTTCTACCTTGCCAATTATTCTTTCCTCTTGTCTTACTAACATGCAGATTGATGCCACATTGGTGGTGCTTCAAAAGTGGAAAAAGGCAATTGGATGGACTTTAGCTGATATTCGGGGGATAAGCCCCGCATTCTATATGCACAAGATTATTCTGGAAGATGATGCAAAACCCTCCTTGGAACATCAAAGGAGGTTGAACGAGGCAATGCAAGAAGTTGTGAAAAAAGAGGTGATCAAGTGGTTGGATGTCGGGGTTATGTATCCCATCTCTGATGCTCTTGGACTTCACCGGTGCAATGCGTACCGAAGGAGGGTGGCATGACCGTGGTTGCAAATTCACAAAATGAGTTGATTCCTACCAGGACCGTCACTGGTTGGAGGGTATGCATGGACTACCACAAGTTGAATAAAGTAACCCGCAAGGATCACTTTCCATTGCCTTTTCTTGATCAGATGTTAGATCGACTTGCTGGGCGTGCCTTCTACTATTTCTTGGATGGGTATTCTGGGTACAAACAAATCTTGATTGCTCCGGAAGATCAGGAGAAGACCACATTCACTTGTCCATATGGCACCTTTGCCTTTTCTCGGATGCCTTTTGGGTTGTATAATGCACCGGCTACATTTCAGCGGTGTATGATGGCCATTTTCACCGATATGGTGAAAGATATTTTGGAGGTGTTCATGGACAACTTTAGTGTTATGGGTGATTCATTTGAGGAATGTTTGAAAAATTTTGATAGATTGTTGGCCCGTTGTGAAGAAACCAATCTTGTTCTTAATTGGAGAAATGCCACTTCATGGCGGAAGAGGGCATAGTTCTTGGGCATAAAATTTCAAAGCATGGAATAGAGGTGGACAAAGCAAAAATTGATGTGATTTCAAGGCTCCCTACCCCTACCTTTGTCAAGGGAGTTCAAAGTTTTCTTGGGCATGCGGGGTTGTACCGGAGATTTATCAAAGACTTTTCGAAGGTAGTGAATCCCTTATGCAAGTTATTGGAAAAAGGATGCCAAGTTCGTGTTCGATGAGAGACACATACAAGCTTTTGAACTTCTCAAGCACAAGTTGACCACCACTTCTATTATTATTGCACCTAATTGGAGCTTGCCTTTTGAGCTCATGTGTGATGTAAGCGATGTCGCGGTTGGGGCGGTTTTGGGTCAAAGAGTGAACAAAATGTTTCATCCGGTGTACTATACGAGCAAGACAATGAATGATGCTCAAGTGAACTACACAGTGACTGAGAAAGAGCTTTTGGCTATTGTGTTTGCGATGGAGAAATTTTGGCCATATCTTATGGGTGCCAAGGTCATAGTCCATACCGATCATGCCACACTCTGATACTTGATGACGAAGAAGGATTCCAAAGCTAGACTGATGCGATGGGTCTTGTTACTTCAAGAGTTTGATTTGGAGATTGTGGACCGGAAGGGTAGTGAAAACCAAGTGGCGAACCACTTGTCCCGCTTGGAGGAGGAGGGGAGGTCTTGTGATGGCCTAGAGATTAATGATTCATTTTCCGACGAACAACTCCTTTCGGTGTCGGTGAATGGTATGACATGGTTTGCGGATGTTGCTAATTTCCTTGTGACTAGTATAATCCCATATAAGCTCTCTTCTAACTAAAGAAAGAATCCCAAACGGGATAGTTTGGATTTCTATTGGGATGAGCCGTACTTGTTCAAAATTTGCACGGATGGTGTGATCCGAAGGTGTGCCTCGGAGGAAGAGCAATTGAGTATCTTAGAGGCTTGTCATTCCTCTCCCTATGGTGGCCATCATGGCAGGGCGATGACGACTTCCAAAGTTCTTAGTTGTGGGTTTTATTGGCCAACTTTGTACAAAGATGCAAGTGAACTTGTGAAGAGGTGTGACGAATGTCAAAGAGTGGGTGGAATTTCAAAGAAAGATGAGATGCCTCTAAATACCATCCTTGAAGTTGATATTTTTGATGTATGGGGCATTGATTTTATGGGCCCGTTTGTTAGCTCGTGTAGGAACACATATATTCTTGTGGCGGTTGACTATGTTTCAAAGTGGGTTGACGTCGTGGCTTTACCCAACAATGAGGCCCGGAGTGTTGTTGCATTTCTCAAGAAGAGCATTTTTACTAGGTTTGGCACTCCTCGTGCAATCATAAGTGATGGGGGGTCTCATTTTTGTAACAGAGCTTTTGATACTTTGCTTGCAAAGTATGGTGTCAATCACAAACTTTCTACTCCTTATCATCCTCAAGCGAGTGGCCAAGTTGAAGTCTCAAATAGGGAAATCAAGAGTATATTGTCAAAGACGGTCAATGCAAATAGGACCGATTGGTCAAAGAAGTTGGATGATGCTCTTTGGGCTTATAGGACTGCTTACAAGACTCTGATTGGTATGTCTCCGTACCGATTGGTGTTTGGGAAAGTTTGCCATCTACCGGTTGAGTTAGAGCACAAGGCCCTATGGGCTTTGAGAAAGCTGAATCTTGAATAGGATGCAACAAATCTTCATGTGGAGCAGCTTAATGAACTTGATGAATTCCGATTTCATGCCTACTCAAGTACATCTTTGTACAAGGACAAGATGAAGTACTTTCATGATAAATATGCTCGTGGCAAGAAGTTCAAAGTGGGTGATTTGGTTCTCTTGTTCAATTCTCGGTTACGTCTGATTTCGGGAAAGCATAATTCGAAATAGAGCCGACCTTTTGAAGTGGTGTTTGTGACTCCATTTGGTGCACTTGACTTGAACAACAAAAATGGGGAGGTTTTCAGAGTTAATGGGCACAGGGTCAAGCACTACCTGGGTAAGATTGATGACAACCACGTGGTGACACTTCTTCATCTAAAGTGATTTGATGGTAACATGCGTCGTACCGCGACATTAAATCAGGCGCTTCTTGGGAGGCAACCCATGTGTCTTTCTTTTTGTTCTTTTGTGATTTTCTTTGTAGTGTAGGATTTTTTTTGGACTGACTGGTTGTGAGATATTGTAGGATTGTGTTGATGTAAGGCAGGACCAAGTTTGGGAAAATGATCACTCTCTGAAGTTTGCAATGCGGACCACACTTCATTTTGTGCGGTCGCAAAGGCCTTTGTGCGGGGGCAAAAAATCAATGTGGATCGTAGAGTGATTTGTCAAAAGTGAGAAGTCTCTGAAGTTTTTCACCGCAGCCGCATTGCATTTTGTGCGGTCCGCAGTGGACTACTGCGGTTGCACTGGATTTCTTGCGGTCCGTAGTGGCCAACCTCCCAGTGCTTCATATTTCTGAGCATCGCGGACCACGGTGCCATTTTGTGCGGTCTGCGGTGGGTAGGTGAGATGGGCCCCAGGACCTTTTTCTATAAATAGGACCTGAGGCCCTCATTTCAAACTTTTCGACCTTTTTACTCTCAAAGCTTCAAAATTACTGTCCATCCCTCTAAATTGCACGAATTTAACTGCTAAGGCTCGTTAATCAAGATTGCATCTCACTTCTGGTAACTTTAATTCTTTCTTAGTTGTTTAATTTTGTTATTTTCCTTGAACTTTTATTTTTCTTAGTTTTCTCCCTTCTCTTCCCGTTTTTCTTTCAATTCTGTAGCAGAGGTTAGTTTAATCCTTTTTAATTAGGACTAAGTAGTTACAACACTAATGCAACGCTTAGGGAATCATTAATAGGTGAAAATTTGGACTAAAAATATGAAAAACTTGAACCCTAGGTTGTTGTTGCTATTGGGCACTCAATGCGGACCGCAGTGCATTTTGTGCGGTCTCCGGTGCTTTTGTCCGATCCGTAGTGCTATTTTGTGCGGACCGCAGTGGTAAATGTTCTCAAAGCTGACAAGTGAGGACCGCGGCCGCAATGGATATTTTGCGGTCCGCGGTGCCTCAATGCGGACCGTAATGCATTTTATGCGGTCCGCGGTGCATAGATTCAGAGAGTGGGTAGTCTGAACCCCACCTCAGTGCGGACCACAGTGCATTTGTGCGGTCTGCGGTAGCCTCTTTGTGGCCGCACTTCATTTTGTGCGGTCCGCATTCTATAATTTTTGACTGTCTGCAATAATTTTCCTGCAATTCTGCATTTCACTGATTATGCTAATACTAACAAGGCCCAATTAAATGTTCTTTGCAGACAATGTTGAAATCACGAGGCAAAGGTGATTAACAATCAGGAAGAGGAGAGTCCTCCCAGGGTAGAGGAAAGGGTATGATCAAACTAACCTCGCAAGCCCGGCAAAACATCAAAAACACCCGGAGGCTCATAAAGGCTGCTGACAGAGCCATTGACCAATCAGGGAGTGAGTATGAGCCTTCCCGGGAGGCATCGTCAGGCTCCGTGCCAGAGTGTTCCTGACTGGCCGGAGAGGAACAAGCTGAGGGATATACCTCCGGTCTCTCCCATTGCCCAACCGTCAGTGCGCATATCTTCTGAGTCGTCTAAGGGCTCAGTTGCAGGTAGTGGAAATAAATATTCCACCTCTCTTACAGCTTCACTATCCGGGGAGGGACACATAGAAGAAGAAGAGGAAGAAGTAGAAGGGGGTGAGCCCCAAGTAAGAGGGGTAGAGATAACCAGAAATCTGGAGGCATGGCAGGATAGATTTGTGAGTGAGGTTGCCTATCATAAGTTCAGAGAGTGGTGGCCCGAGAGGAAGCTAATACCTTAGCATAAATTCATCACCCGGGACCTTTTGCCTCACAACCCTAATGTGTTGAGGCAGTTCAGAGCGAGAGCTGGATGGGAGTATTTCATAGGCCATGTGGAGGATGCCAATGAGCACCTAGTCAAGGAGTTCTATACCAATGTTGCCCACATTAAAAAGAGAACTACGGTGACTAAGGTGCGGAACTTAAAAGTGAAATTTAATGGCAAAACAATCAATGATTATTTGGGCTTCCCAGGGGTGGATGAGTCATTGTATTTGGAGAAGGTGGCATTGGGTGAGGATTCTCTCGTCCTTGGTTGGTAGAGTACTTGGCAATCCCAGGTACCACCCCAGATTGGTTGACTATGGGAGTGAAGATTATGAGGAGAACATTAAACTTTGAAGCTAAATGATGGGAAACATTTATGTGTAGTAGATTAGACCCCACCATCCACAACAACTCACTTCATATCTGCCGAGCTATATTGGTGGCATCGATCATGGCGGGATACCCAATTAACATCGGGAATGTGATGTCCCGGGTAATTACCTGGGTGGTGAACGAAGATGATAGATCCTATCCCTTCCCCAACTTCCTGACTATGTACTTGGAGGACTTAGATGTGGAGAAGTGGAGATTCGATGTCAAAGTGAAAGCGAAGGCATCGTTCTCCTGGTACAACCTACAGGGTGATGACAACCCTAAAGGCAAGAACTACAAGGGCAAATCAACTGCTTCTACTAGCCAGTCTGAAGAGCCAGTAGTAGTAGTGGCTCCTACTTAGCCTGCCTCTGCCACTCCAAACATGGCCCCAGGACCCTCTACTTCTTCAGCTCCAGAGATTCCATCATCCACTACATACCCCTTGACTGCCTACCGCCTGAGCCAGACCCTCACCAACATCAACAACTAGATGCAGACAGCTACTTCTAAGTTGTCTGTACTATCTACTATGGTGGTAGCCCAATCAACACCTTCTCCGCCATAGGTCCCACAGTCAGTAGAGGACACTTTGAAGGAGATTTTGGATAACCAGAAGAAGCTCATAGATGCAGTTGATTCTCATGGAAAGGCATTGAAGGAGCTTGCTAGGGAGGCGAAGAAAATGAGAAAACTCGGGCTTCAAAAGAGTCGGTGAAGGAGCTGAAGGTGGAGGTAAACAGGTTGAAAGCGGATCACCTGCCTCTAGATCTGTTATTGTATGACCTGGCACCAGCAGCCCAGCCCCATCCAGAGCAGGAGTCATAGAGGCCACCCAAGAGGAAGAGGGTGATTCCCCGTACTGACGATGCAGTCATAGAGTTGAAGGACTCGTAGGGAGATTCTTCCAGCCAGCCCCAGATTCCAGTACAGGCCCAAGACTCAGTCCAGGTCCAGGCCCAGGTCCTAGTGGAGACACAGATCACAGGGAGCCAGTTACAGGTTCCCGAGCAGACAGAGGACCCAGGGACCCAAACTTAGGATCCTATGCAGACGGAGGGCCCATAGGGAATTTCTTTTTTCCCTCTTCCTTATTTTGTGCTTATTTTGGTTAGTTGGCATTGAGGACAATGCTAGCTTTTATTTGAGGGGGTAGCCCTATTTGTGGATGACTGTATGTATGACAATATTTTTTTCTTTATGCTTTCTTTTTACCTTTGGTATTTTTCTTTATATAACTTTATCATTTTATTGCACTTTTCGTACTTTTTACTTTTGGGTTTGTATATAAAGTTACGTTCTTATGTATATATTCATTCCCCCTATTATATATTCGAATAAATCTTTTCTTTACATATTCATTTTACTTTCCGCATTTTTCCGTTCTTAGCTTCTTATTTTATGTTCGTAGCTTCTTATTTTGAGTTTTTGCAATAAGCCTTTGATTTTCTTAATGTCACGGTTCTTTCCAAAGGTGGAGTTTAGTGTGAAACGAGTGGCTCTTCCCAATGATAGATGGCATGAAAACCTTCTTAAGAGTTTGAGTCTGTTTTCTTTTTGCTTTTGGTAGTTAGTTGGTAAGGGTGCCTCAAGCAAAACTTCACTTGAGGATCCTATGGTCAAAAATAAATTGTTGTGTTTAGGATGGTGAGAGTGGTGACCTTGAGACTCTTGTGTTGACCGACAATCATCAAGTGATTTTTTGGGACCATTGTGTTGCTCAAATCTCAACTAAGGTTGTTGTGGGACCCCAACTCTATTTCTTTAGCAATCCCAAATCTTGTATGGTGAGAATTTGAATTACAAGTCCAAGTCCCGAGCCATTGGTCTAGAACTTGCCCTGAATGTTTGTCTAGGCAAAATCATAAGTGTAATTTGACTTGAGATGTGATTATAGGCTCTCATTGATCTGAATGTTATCTTGAACAATTCCATAGCCTACCAATGATAATATCCCTAGTCAACCCTTTTGAGCCATAAACCTTTTTCTTTCAAGAACCACGATACAAGCCTTTACCCGTTCTAAAAATACCCTCTATTGGCACCCGATCTTCCCTTAGCGCAAGGCAAGAGCATAAGTTGGGGGGGGGGATAGACTAGGAATGCAACAAAGTGGTAAAAGGTACAAAATAAAGAAAAGAAAAGGCAATGAAAAAGAAAGAAGATCAAAAAGACAAAAGGAATAGGCAATGTAGAAAAGAATGAAGGAATTCAATAAAAGTAAAGAGATGAAAAGTGTGGAAAGTTGAGAAAGTAGAAAAAGATTTGAAATGAAAAAGAAAGAGAGATAGTGTGTCTCCCTTAGAAAGAAGTTAAAGGACTTAAAAAGTCAAGAGAATATGTGCCAAAATGAAGCAAAAGAAGTGCTAAAGGGAAGATGGAACCTACTTAGACCAAACATTTCCTACCCTAACCAAAAGCCTTCACTATTTCTCTACAAAAGCCCTATATGATTTTGAGATGAATGAAGCTTACATTAGTGGTGACTCACATAAAGGGCAAACTTATGGTACTTAGAGCCGAACTTGTGACCTTTCTTTGAGAGAGATGAGCATGTTTCCACTATCCTCATTCTGAGTGCTACAATCTTAAAGGTGAGGTTTGCTTAGGGAGAGTTGAGGATGTATGAGTTTGGGTTCCACAATGACCAAGGTAGTAGAAATAGTTTCTTTGATGTGTTGAGTCAACTCTTGATGCTCTTGTGTCGCACTAAATCCATGGTGCTTAAAAGGTCGAATATTGTTAATGATTCATTTTAATTGAGGGCAATTGTTAGTCCCAATTGATACTAGATGAGGTCACTTTAAGTCAGCTGAATTTTCTTGGATTTACTCTAAAGGGGTGGGTCTATTTTGTTTGCTTGAGGACAAGCAAAAGCTTAAGTTTTGGGGAGTTGATAACTAGGGATTATGATGCATTTTACACTCCTTCTTACTTGAGTTTTGACTAAAAATGTGTACAAAATAATCTCAAAGGCTTACATGTTGTACTTGATTGCAGGGTTTGGTCAACAAGGTGACAATTCGTCAAAACCAGCTCAAAAAGGAGTGAAACATGCACAAGTACCAAGAACAAATCCAAACACAGTGTAACAGGACCAATGCGACCGCATTCCATTCTTTGCGGTCCGCAAAGAGGAAGTTCAGAGAGGTGCTATTTCGAAGACTCAAGCATTGCGGCCGCAAAGCAATTTGTGCGGACCGCGATGGACTCAATACGGCCGCACTCGATATTGTACGGTCCGCAAAGACAGAGTTCAGAGAGTTGCCAATTTGGGGAATCACTGCCAAT
Organism: Nicotiana tabacum; assembly: GCF_000715075.1. Taxonomy (NCBI): domain Eukaryota; kingdom Viridiplantae; phylum Streptophyta; class Magnoliopsida; order Solanales; family Solanaceae; genus Nicotiana; species Nicotiana tabacum. The sequence continues at coordinate 125,046,603 of NC_134082.1, forward strand.
ACGGTCTGCGGTCCTTTTTGTGCGGACCGCAATAGAAGCCACCGCGGCCGCGATACATTTTGTGCGGCCCGTGGTGGACAAGTTCAGAGAGCAAAAGTTTAAAGCAAGAGCCTCAGTGCAGCTGCACTCGATTTTGTGCGGTCTGCACTACCCCCGTAGGGGTATTTTTGTCAAGAAAATTTGGTCTAGTATAAATAGTTTCTTTTCCCATTTTTAGGTCATCAGTTGTATTTTACTTAGTTGTTGCACTCGTGAACAGTGTTTCTTTACTATTTTGAGTAATTTTACAATAGTTTTACAATTTAATCTTCAAGTTTTAGCTTGTAATTAAATATTATGGGTTTTTCTTCATCTATTTCTTTGTTTTCTTCTATTATCATGAGTAGCTAGACCCATTAGCTAGGGTTGTGGCTCAACCCTAGTGTGGGTATTTGATGAGTCTTGTGTTTTAAGGCTTGAATATCTGTGGGTGTTTGATATTTGGACTAATTTATGGTTTTAATGTTGAATTAGTGGTTGCAAACACTAATTTGTGCCTATTTGACTTGGGCTCTTCTTGAGAAAGAGAGCCTAAGTCTAGGAAAATTAGTCCAACAAGGAATTGGGGCGTATTCAAGAGATTGATAGCCCCAATTAAAGGGTTAAACCTAGAGATAGTAATACCCGACTTGAACCTCAATTGCTTGCCAAATTGGTCTTGAGGAAGTCAATTAGGGCAAAATTACTCAAACTACCGAGAGGTATAGAGTGAATAGTATCGTGCAATGGTTATATCGTAATCACCAATATGACAACCTAGCCTTAGACTCGAGAACCCATCAAGTGTCCACCTAGGAGAAAGTCACTTCCCTAGTGCCTTTTAACTATTTAGACAAGTCTTCAAGTATCTTACTATTAGCTTAACTTAGCTTAATTTAACATCTTATTAGTATACATTTAGAAGTATATCAAAATCAACTATGATTAAAAGTGCAATTAAGAGCAATTACGCATCTCCAATTTAGATAGAAACTCAATTCCCATTTCTAGCTTCCTGTGAAAATCGATCCCGACCTTCTCGAGTAAAAGCTGCTTCGACCACTTTTGCTATTTTATAGTAGTGCAGGGTTGGCCTCGATCACGGCATAATAGCCCCAAAGTCGAACTCCCCAATTTTGGACGTATACAATAGTAAGTGCATCTAATGGTAGAAAGCTGAGATTTAGCCCACCACATGTAAACTTTCAAGAGCCTCAAGAGTGGATTGCATTGATTTCACTTATGTATATAATTTTTCACACATTAGGCTGATAGTAACGTAAGAGAGTAGTAAATCAAAGAGCACATTCGCTATTGAATTATCTTGTTTTAGATAATTCAATCCTTTATTGAGTATTTTGAAGCATACGAAGTTCTTACGGTAATAAAATTAATGAAGAGATTTATTTGGTTTAAAAGTCCCAAAATAGTTTTGAAGTTGGCTGAACGTTAGTATTGAAAATCATAATTTTTGTAGAACTCAGAGTTCTAGTGCAATCATACCACTACAACATTTTAAACCTTTAATCACATTCAAAAGTGCAGCCTAAACTATCAGAAAGTGTGGTCTTTAATCAACGGCCACACTCTATGACCGAAGATAACCCTTTTTAGGGAGTGACATAAGCAAGCGTAACCTTTGCCCTAGGGCAACACTTTTCAAGAGGCAAAGGCCTTAAGGCAACACTTTTCAAGAGGTATTACAATTTTATCCGATATAAACTTATTTGTACTTTAGTTTTCAAAGAACATAAAAATCAAATAATATTTTAGAGATATTTTGGTCATTCAATATTTAGCGTTTTAACATTCGTACTTTTATAATAACTAGTCTCTATGTACATGCATCGCACATATCTCTTTCGCTAGTCAGTAGAAATTCTCTTGGAAGAAAATTAATACTCCTATGTTATGCAAATTTTGTATATTGCACGTATATTTTGCGTACGTTTGTGACGAATAGCCATACTTGTGAAAACTTGGGTGATGCGGAATTTGAAAATTTCTAAGCTACAGTAATTAGTTTAATTACATGCCTATTTCACGTAAAAAAAAATTAAAGTATTTTGAATTCTATGATAAATTTCTAGAGTCTAATTCTTAGATAACTTTTTAATACGCTTTTGTACATCAGTATAATTTAATTTTAGAAGAGCATAATAGACAGTTAATATTTTGAGAATTCTTTTGTGATTCGATATTTAGCATTCTAATAAAAGTTATTATATGGAACAACTCATCTCAAAATACCAAAAGCCATATAACTCAGCCATAGTCCTCAAAGATATTTTACATATTTCATCATATAAGAGATCTTACTAACCCCGGGGGTCTTTAGCAAAAAAAGCTAAATGCAAACATTCCTAATCTTATGTTTCTTTGTCCTAGCAAATATCTAAGACTACATGGGATATCAAACTTTTAATGCTAACAAAAAAAAAGAAGAGAAAAACATGGTAAATTGTAATATTAGTAAGAACAAATAAATATTAAAAAACACAACGAAATTATTAGCATGAAACACGTGTACCCTGCAAAGAAAATTGAAGAAGCGTTTATATTAGTTGTTCCATTTGGACAAACAAATTAGTATCCAAACACAATTTAGCATGAAACACAATGCTTATCTGATAATTTTTGACTGCTTTTCTTAGCTAATATTGTTAACGTAAAGAGGTATCTTTATGAATGAAGTCTTACATAAACTCAAATTGAATTGGATGTATTTAGTTGATCGCGTAGATATCAGAATTCCAGGGTTAAATTTCTATTTTATTACAACTCGTCATCTTAGCGGGTGTATTTTTAGTTTGTCCTTTCCTTGTGAAGATTAATGTAAATAATTAAGCGCATAAAAGTCGATCAATATTTTGAGGATATTTTAGTCCTTCAATATTTAACTTTCAGCAATCGTGTTTTTATAATAATATAAAATATGAATATAGATATAGTGATATAAATTTACAAGTCAAACACATTATGTAGTATATATAAGAGAGATAGAGTGAGAATTTTCAAAATTTATATTCATGAATATTGGATTTACCTTAAGACTAGTACTAGTAGCAGTATATAGGCTTGTTCAAGAAAGACATTTGTAAACAATGGGTTTCTTTTTCATTTGGGCTGAGGCCCATTAACGTGACCCGCCAGCATACAACTTCAGTTTGGGGAAATTCTTGTTTTAATTTGCGCTCTCTCTCGGCTACTCGTCTTCTACGGCTATTCTGCTAACATCTCCGGCCTCCCTCGAATCAACGGCACAGGCCACAATAAGGTCACTTCTCTTCTTTTCCTCTTTTAATAGTATATCTGGAATAAAAAGGGATGAAGAAACGGCTCCCAACATTCCCACTATATATACTCTGTGCAGAGGCCGTGTACGGTGTAGCAACAAATTCCCAACATAGAACTATGAATAAACGCTATACTTCTCTTTGATTATTTCCTTTTTCTTTATTGTTCGTTGTGGTTTTATTATTTTATTTAATTGAAATTGGCAACATAGAAGTGAAATCCGAAAACATCTCAGAAGCAAGTTGGATTTTTGTTGGCTTCATAACAAAAAAAAAAGTTAAAAAACTACCAAGCTCGAAATATGTGTGTGTGTGTGAGAGAGAGAGAGAGAGAGAGAGAGAGAGAGAGAGAGAGAGAGAAGTTTACATTGAAATTATTTAATTTTCTTATATTGAAATTGTTATTTTAGTTATAAATTGTTAGTTAGTTTATTTTTTTTTGGTTTGTGTTACATTCGAATTCCGCAACCTATTGTTAAAGTAAATAACTTTAAATTCCTTTGAGAATATGCACAATCATCAACTGTGTCACATTTTTCAGTATAACTTTTACTTGCAATTGATAAGATTATTGGAGTTATTTACATAGTAATGTATTTAGCTAAAATTTGTCTCTACTTTCTGTTTAATAATCAATTATTAGTGTCTCCACTTGCTAAGGTGGCTGTAATTCGTGCATTTTTTTTCTTCTGGTAGGCTATAGGAATTTGTAATTCATTCCATCTATGGAAACTGATAAGTGGGCAAGTTTTATGGAAGGAGCTAGTGATTCTGAAGGTTATGGGGAGGATCTTGATGATGATGACATTTGCTGTGCATATGCATCCACCGATATACCCCAGTTGCAGTTCAGGTTTCATCTCGTGATATAGAAGCGTGTTGTCTTGTTCCGAATTTTATCTTTATTTATTAAAAATAAACTTGCTAAAAGCAATGTGAATGTGCATATTTTACTTCAGGAAAGATATTTCAAGATCACGGTGGCTTGACCAGTTTGGTATGGCTGAGGTTGTGGAGAGGAAGGGTGGATTGTGGACAACTACTGGGATAGTTCGTAATGGCAAGATATACTGCTTCATTGAAGAGATTTTGTAGGTGATGAAAATTCTATTTTTGTTATTTCCTTTTAGTTGAAGAGTTAAAACTATTACTTTGAGTTGAGGCATAATTAAGAACAGAGGACATCGACTTTGTTTTCAGAATATTTGGTCAGAGTTCAAATAATTGATCCTGTTTGGTTGAGAAGAGAAAAGAACATATTTTTCTTTAATATCTTAACAAACCTCGAAAGACTTATTATATCTCTTGTTTTTATGGGCTGCAAAAGTGAAAATTGAATAATGTGGTTAATAATTTGGGATACTTTTTCTGTTGATTCTCATCAATGACTATGGCTGATTTTGGTATAAAATTTGGATACTCCTGAGTGATATTTGAATTACCTCTCTGAGTTATGCTTGTGTATTTTAATTGCACACTCATTTATTGCTTCAACATGTTAGAAAGAGTAGTCTGGGTGGAGAAAGAGAGTAGAAGCAAATGGATAAAGTCTATAAATAGACAGATAACAGGTATTTAATGGTCAGTTTGTCATTTGACATATTTATTTGTATGAGGAACTGATATGAAAAATTTATGTTTAATTTGAGATTTTCTCTTCTGCAATTGCCTGTGTTTAAAGAATGATACTGTTTATTTCATGTAGATATCTTGCTGAAATTGGGGCTCTGCATCTCTTCGGTAATGATGACGCACCCCTTTCTCTGGAACACATATACAACAAGGTTGCAGAAGGAAAAAGTGGATGTTCCTTGGAATACTTTGAAGCATATAAGCACTTGAAATCTCTTGGTTATATAGTCGGGCGTCATGGTATTCCTTGGTCAATGAGAAGGTCAAAAGTAGATTGTGCTATTAACCAAGACACGCTGGAGACTGCTCAAACCGGAGATGAAGAATCAAGAAACAACGTTCTCATCTCTGAAATGTTTAGTAACATGCAAATTGGTGGACTGAGACTGGCTTTTGACGTTTACCCTCCTAATAGCAGATTCAGAAAGTCTGCTCCTGGTGATCCCTATTTTGTACTTTGCCTTGCTAGGTACGGTACCTTGTTAATGTGGTTCATTATATTATGGTGCTTAGTGCCTATTAAAATTTTCTGAATCTTTGCCTCTTATTTAGCTGATTATAGGGACTTGTAGTTCAGCAATTCTATGGGTGATCATTGCTGAATGTTTAAGAGTAAGATAGATTTGCCAGCTTGGATGATATTCATACAAAAGTAGTACTAGGTTTTTATGTTTCCTATTTATTCCTTACTCCTGACCTATCTGATTCCCTGCAATGTTTTGTATGACCTTGTTGGTCCACATTAACTGTAGAAGTAGCTTATTTTATGTGTGATATATTTTCTTGGGCAGTGAGTATCCACCTTCCAAAGAAGAAATCGAAGATCTTGAGAGACATTCTCATGGTATTCCTTTGAAATTCTGTCTGGTTGAGCATGGGCGTGTAAGCTTTTTCTCATTCAACAAAGTTGAGCTTCCTATCCTTTCATGATCCCTTCGAGCAACAACAACAGAAATAACAGCCCATTAAAATCTCACAAGTGGGGTCTGGAGAGGATAGTGTGTACGCAGACCTTACCCCGACCCCGAGGGAGTAGAGAGGCTGTTTCCGATAGACTCCCGACTTTCATGATCCCTTCGAGCAATGAATGCAAATCTTGGCATGCCCTGAGAAGAGCTATGGTACAATTATGGATTTTAAGTTTGTGGATTGATGTTTCACCATTGTGTAATTGCTAACACATTATTAAGTATGTTTGACTGATGAAGGTGGACCTTGTCTCCTATGTTATACAAGTCTTATGATCTTATCTTCTCTTCCCTCAATGTTGTTAAAGCTGAAGGTTGATACTAAATGTTATTGCTTAATTCTTAACATACGTGTTACAGTGGTGAAATTTACTCTAGTTATTATATAAATAGTATTAGCATTTGAAAAGATTCTAGTCTTTTTTCTTGTTAAATATATAAATTGGAATAGTATCTTCACTAATATAAATCGGGACAAATATTTTTTGGAAATTTTACCATCTATAGCAAAGATAGATACCTTATTTATTATAAATAAATACCCTTTTAAAAAATTATCTCATATAGCTACCTTTTAATTTTTATAGCAAAATATCTATTTATGATCACTTTCTACCTTTAAGTCATTAAATACGTTGTGTAATTTTTCTCTCTCCCTCTCTCCGCCTTTCTCTTTCCTGTTTCTTCTCTTTTTCCCTCGATTTTTTCCTCCCCTGCTTTTAGAAACCCTAGTAGGGGTTGTTTTCCGCCAACGACAGATCCGGCCGGCGACCACTTCCACCTTTCCTTGTTGTGTCACCCCTAACTCCCTCCTCCGACCGGCGATTTCTTTCATACAGTTATGTTACACATTTTAAATTTTTCTTAGATTTTGCATTGATTGTTCATGTTTGCCTTGTGAGATCTGAAGAAGTTTCGTCTCTAGTTCCCGTTTGATCCTTTAAATTGGTGCTTCTTCAACAACTATCTTCATTTAACCGGTGGCGATGCCCCACATGGTGGCGGCCTGGATATTGGTGGATTGGGGACGGAGTTTGGGGTTGAGGAACTTGAAGAGTCTGTTACCTTTTTTTCATTGTATTTCAATGTATCTCGCTGTATTCCATGTATTTCATTGTATTCATTGTCTTTAGTTTTTTCTACTTTTTCAGTATATTCATTCTATTTAACTGTATTCAATGTAATTATATAATTTCAAAGCTTCACTTTGTTTCACTGTTTTGTCTAGCAGTATATATTCAGTAGTATGTATTCAATGTATTGTAGAATGTATTCATATATTTTTTTAATTAATATAATTTATATATTCAGATGTATATATGTATTCAAATGTATCTGCAGTATGTATTCATATGTATTTTCACTATATATGACATGCTATACTTCATGTATTCAATGTATTTTTATGTATTTAACTGTATTCAATGTAATTATATAATTTCAATATATAAATCTATTTGTAAAGATGCCACGAAAAAATATTTTAGTAAAGATACCACAAAAAAAAAAGAAAGGATGGATTGAATCTCTGAAGATTGCTCTATTTTTGGGGTGTTTTTCGGTTGAGAATCTTTTTTATAATGGAAATACAAATTTTGTGTGTTATAATTGAGTTTGTTGAGTTATATTAGGAGTCTATCTCGTTAATTGATTCACTTACCGTTTTTAAACAGCTGAAGACTTTTTTTCCGCAAATTTCGTTACTGTATTCACGAATACAACTCGCGAATACAGTCGAATACATTCTCTGCTTAGCTGGACTCCCCTGTTTTCCGCCGAGTTTTGCTACTGTATTCATGAATATAGTAGTAAAAATACATCGAATACAGTCTATAAGAAATGAAAACATAGCTATAGGAAGTAATTTAGTAAATAATAGCTATAACAAGTACTAAAACATAGTGCTTTCTGAAAATTTCTGGTCGTTATAAAAATTTACAATAATGCAGCACAAAGTAATTTATGCAAAAGCCAGGTGTCAAACATATTCTTGGTGCTTCATATCGTCTAACTTTTTTTAAAAGAAAATCGGGAGGGGGGGGGGGGGTAAGAAAGTAAGGTAATTTGGAGATTGTTCACACACAGATCAAGAGGTAATCAATAATTAGTTTAAAAGATCTCCATTCTAAACTTATTCTCTTGTTTGTCTTCCATATTTTTGACTAAAAAAACATAAAAAAAAATAATTTCAGTTTTAATTGTACATGTGCAATACATGTATAATAATATATAATTTGTATAAATTTATATATGAAATATATAATAATGTATATCAGAAAAATAAGAAAGTGTTAAACTTTCACGGAGGCCTCTTATATAATGATAATGAAAAATATATAATTATACAATAATATACACAAATAAGCGGACTTTTCTGTCGGCGCACGTTAAGTGACTGCTAACTTGCGCATCTCCGGCATGGGGAAGGGGCGACCAAAGAGGAATGAAGGACTACTCGGACAACCTAATACCCGAATCCAAAGTGGAAACTCAGGAAAAGCTAAGGAGAAGTATACAAGTGAGCAGGAAACAGAGGAGGGTGATCCAAAATGGCCGATCCTGCATGCAGTTCGGTTGGAGCCGGAAACACTGCACAATTCACCTATGCTAAACCTAAACAAATCAATTGCGAAAACACCAGAGCTACTAAAGACAAATCTGGAGAACACCCTAATTTGACCAATGGAACAGTGAAGTCGAGTACTAGTAAGCTACAGTGGAGCGACATATGCCAGCAGGAGGAAAATGATGCTACTATTCCTCAGACGAAGGAGCAGGCTCCAGTGCACAAAGACGGAGAAAGGAAGTGGGCAGGATTGTTCGAGAAACATAGCCTTGCGTCCAAAGGTATGAATCTCTCTTACATTCCACCAATAATTCAGGATGGTGAAATTGTTGTTCAATTGGAAGAGGAGGATGTTGCAGCTGAAACAGAGAAATGGAATTTAGCCTTAATTGCATATGTGGTTGCCAATACCCCCTCAATTGGAGTCATAGAGCGATTCATAGCTAGCCAGTGGAATTTTGTGACAAAACCTAAAGTATTCATTCACAATGATGGATACTTTGTTATTCGATTTGCTAGTGCGAAGGACAGAGATGCAGTCTTACTTTCTGGGCCTTACACTTTGTACAATCGACCTATCATACTAAGAGCATGGTCTGTAGACTTTGATTTCAATGAGGAAATACTAAGGATCATTCCCTTGTGGGTAAAGATTCCGAACTTGCCTTTGAAATGCTCGAGTGAAAGAGCCCTAAGCAAAATTGGGAGTGGATTATGAAAGCCAATATATGCTGATGAATGTACATCTAAAGCTGAGAGGATATCTTATGCAAGGCTATTGATTGAGATGGATGTAACTAGGCCTCTTCCTGGCAATATCAAAGTATGTCCTACAGGGAAGATTATTGATCAACCATTAGCTTATGACTGGAAGCCACAATATTGTCATGTATGTTGCCAGATTGGCCACAACTGCAAGTCCAACAAAATTTTGCAACTAAATGGATAGAAAATACAGTCCAAACAAGATAACCTGAAGCAGGAGTGGAAGATATCTCGTATACTGGATCCCACAGTTGATACTCATATAGATGCACATGGTAGATTCATTGACAATATTATCCAATCACCAAAAGAAATAGCAGAAAAACAAATAATAGCCGGAGAATGGGATAGGGCTAGTAAGAAATCTGCAGTGAAAGCAAGCAGAAAAAAATAGCCAGACCGAAGGGTAGCTATAGCAAACTGCTTCACGCCACTACATGACCTCACACAATTACCAATCCAGAGTAATGGTAGTATACAGGAGAAGGGGCAGAGCAGTGATACTGTGAAGAATGATTAGAACATTCATAAAACTAATAGATGAATTTTATAGCCTGGAATGTTAGAGGAATAAATAAGGTTTATAAGTAGAAATAGCTTAGAACCTTTTGCACAGAGAATAAAGTAGTTCTGATAGTAGTTATAGGAAATAGAGTGAAAGAATAAAATGCTCCAAAACCTATACAGAAAATAGTAGAATGATGTCAATGGATAGGCAACTATAATACTGATCCAAGAGGTAGGTTGTGGGTGCTGTGAGATCCAAGGGTTGTGGAGTTCAGTGTTGAAAGAATACATGCGCGGGTCATTCATAGTCATGTCAAGATGTTGCAACTCAATACAGGATTTCAATTTAGTGCAGTCTACGGACTGCATACCATTAATAATAGGAAGAAATTGTGGCAAGAGTTACAGACTATTGCTACTCAAATGTCAGGGCCTAGGGTGATGATGGGAGATTTCAATCCAATACTATCTATAGAGGACAGACTATATGGTAATCCAGTCCAAGAGGTTGAGGTGATTGACTTCAAGGAATTCCTGCAACAATCTGGTATGATGGAATTGAAATCAGTAGGGAGATATTACACTTGGACAAATCACCAAATACATAGCAAGATCGACAGAATATTGGTGAATGCAGAATGGATTTGTAAGTGGCCTCATCTGGAAGGGATCATTATGGACCCACACTTCTCTGATCACTACCCTTTGAAGATCCCTTTTGAGATTGTAAAGGAAACAGGAACCAAGTCTTTCAAGTTCTTCAATTACCTAGTTGAACATCAGGACTTCATGCAGGCTATGGAAACTATCTGGAGAAAGCCTAGCAACCTGCACTCTATGCAAATGGTCTGGCTGAAATTCAAACAGTTGAATGGTGAGATGAAAAGACTAGCAAGAAGGGAGCCTGGCAAGGTTGAAGATAGAATAGCACAGGCAAGGGAGAAGCTGAAAACTATACAAATACAAATGAGAGATCCTGCCAGAAGTTTAGAATTAGTGCAAGTTGAAGCAAAAGCAAAAGAAGAGCTTGAGAAATGGTTGATTGTAGAGGAAAGCATAGCCAAGCAAAAATCTAGAGTACATTGGTTGAAACTAGGAAACACTAACATAACCTATTTCCATGCATTCTTAAAGAACAGACAATCGCAGAAACAAATAAGGAACTTGAGGGATTCTACTGGACAGCTGCTGTAAAATGCTGGTGAAATAGAGGAAGAAATACAAAAGTTCTACAAGGGATTTCTTGGTCAAGCTGCTCATCAGCTCCCAGTGGTGCAACAGGACATAATGCAAAGTGGCAAGGTGGTAACAAGGGACCAGCAGCTAAAGCTCATCAGGCCAATCACAAAGGAAGAAGTGAATGAGGCTGTTAAGGGTATTGGTGATCAGAAAGCCCCAGGATGTGATGGCTTCAATGCCTTCTTCTACAAGAGGACATGGCCAGTCATAGAGGAGGAGGTAACAGCTGCTGTGATTGAATTCTTCAATTCAGGAAGTATGTACAGACCTATAAATTGCATAACAATCACATTGATCCCTAATGTCAAACACCCCTCTAACATAAAGGAGTATAGACCAATTTCATGTTGCACTGTGCTCTACAAGATCATCTCTAAAGTGCTAACAACCAAAATGCAAGAGATAATGGACCACCTGATTGATAGTTGCCAAACTGCATTTGTTCTTGGAAGGTTAATTGGGGATAACATCGTCATGGCACATGAACTAGTTAAAGGCTATGGGAGGAAGAACATTTCACCTGGATGCATGCTAAAAATTAACATGCAGTGTCACGACCCATTTTCTGAACAAGCCAGGACCAGCACCTGATCACTAAACATGACCGAGCAAACCATATGCGCTTATAAATCTACTATAACTTCAAACTTTATATGCCACAAGGCATTACTGTAACCAAATACTTTTAATTAATTTAAATATCTAAAATAAAACAACTCCAAAACTTTATTCGTAGTAACCAATAAAATACCGGTAAGTTATTATCAAAAACAGTCGAATCTTAACCCACCGACTGTGTCTATAAAGCCTCTACTGATAAACTAACGCACTGCTCAGGACATGAGATTGTCTGACTAGTTCTCCAAGTAAATAAAAAAATAACTAAATAAATATGACTCTAAGGAATACTCTACCAACAAAAGCAGAGCTCACCAATAACGCTGGAAGAGAGAAAAGTCCTAACCCGTAGCCTGCTTACCTGCAAAACCGGTTCCTACTTTATACTGTAGACCAACGTAGGTTCCCAAAAGAGAACTTCAGTACCATCCATTGTACTCAGTGAGTTTCAATGAAAAGGGGATAAAGATTCTAAATACATGGAAAATATAAAGCTTTTAAGAACAATTCCAAAATAATTGCAATATATCAGTTTATGAATATTCTAAAAGAAATTCCTTTCTTTTTCTTTCTTATAAAAATACTTCGCTTTATACTTCGGGAGTTCCGACTATCCTGACTTATTTCTGTCTTAGTCACCGTGTGATTGGCACGAGTTCGATCCCAACCTGATCGAATAGGCCCAATACGCGAGGTGCCACTCGCTTCATGGTTCTCAGCCCTCATGTATCATACTTTAGACTGGCTAAGTAAATTCTCAGCAACGAGATCCTCAGCTCGTGTGCTCCCTATTTTGGCACAAGTAGTTTCAAAAAGTCAACGCCTTGGTTAGGACCCTCGGCCTGGACGATGACCCCTTCTCAGAATAGAGGATACTTCCAAAAATCTTTTCTTTCTAAAACTTCTTTTTGTGACTTTTCAAGTCTAAATCTTGTTTGAAAGTGATTTATCAATATTCATAAAAATATTCTTGAGTGTGTATATAGCATAAGCATGAAATAAAATTACACAAAGTATTTTTAAAAGTTCTATCCTACTCTTGAAACTTTAACATGTAAGATCATGTAATAAAACATAAAAATATGAAAAATAGACGCTTATACTTCTCGAGTAAAATACATATACTTTAACTAGAATACACTTAATCAACATTAACTCATTCATTCCAATTAAGTACATGATGACTCGTTAAAACATTTTATCAAACACTTTGTGGGCATATTTTTATGAGTAGAACCACTTTAGTAAAGTGTTATATCTACTAATTTCAAAACTCTTTGAGTCAATACGTAGGCTCCAGTCCAATTTATACCCGTCAAACACTTGATTCTACAACAACCAGTGTATTTGAATTAATTTTAAAATTTCACACCTAAACATGGAACTTACTGTTGATACAGAGGAAGAAGGGAATTAACTTTTCATTTCTTACCTATTACTACTGTAGGATAATTGACTATAGGAAATTTTATATACGTAAGTTCAAGAATAAGTGAGTTGTCAAGAACCCTATATTTTTTCGTGCAATTTTTGGCTGCCTCTGTTCGTAATTCTGTGCGTCTGTGTTTCTGTTTTCTCTAAGGCATTAAGCCTTTCTTTGTTCCCTTCCAACCCTTTAGTCACGTGACTTTATTTTTGCTTAATTGCTTTCTCTTTATTATTTATTTATTATTTTTCTCTTTTTATTTTGTTTTGCCTTAACTAATAATTAATAATACCCATTTTAAAATATTACTGACATTAAAATTATTAATATTCCCCTAATTGTGTATTCAATTCTTTATAAATAGGGAAGTAACTCAAAAATCAATCACAAGGGTTTAAATCTGTAATAAAAGTATAATTTAAGATAAGAAACTAATTTAAATTCTATATTTAGCGAGTTTTGAAACTTTTACAGATTTGAGGAGTGTTACAATTTTCCCTCCTTAAAAACATTCATCCTCGAATGTTGCTAGGGCCTTATTCTTAAGCTAATAATCATTCCTTAAGTCCTTGAACTTCTTAACTTTTCTTAGCACTACTAACTTTCCCAAGAGACTCAAAATTTTGGCTAACTCCTTAAATTTTTAAAATTTTGGCAGAGTCTTCCCTATAAATTGGACTATCAAAAAAAATATCCCAGTCACCAATACCACAATTACACCAACAACAACCAAATATACCATAACAAGCCATTCATAGGCACCATACACAACTCATAAACTAATTATTCACACTTCGGCAAGGAGGTACCACAATAACCAACCAAAATCTAAAGCACAACACTTCAACAAAAAGTAAATAACTTTAATGAATTAAATACACTCTGGCATGGAACTAAATTATTGCATAACTAAATATACTCTAACAGAAACTAAATTACTTCAACAACTAAGTATAATCTAATAAGGACATACACATGCTACCTTGTATTTAACAAATAAAATATAAATGCCAAGCCAAACCTAGGTTCACATACCTTTTTCCTCAAATAAATATGGATATTTCTTCCTCATATCTTCCTCGACCTCTCACGTAGCCTCTTTTGAATCATGATTACTCCACAAAACTTTTACCGCTGCTATAGCTTTTATTCTCAACTTTCTTACTTGCCTATCGAGAAATTTTATAGGTACCTCTTCATAAGTCAAGATTTCTTTAATTCTTTGGCGTCGACACGTATTATATCCGACTCATCATGAATGTATTTTCTAAGCATAGACACATGAAAGACAGGATGAACAAATGACAACTCAACGGGCAACGCTAGCTCATAAGCCACATTTCCCTTCTTTTCTATAATCTCATAAGGTCCAATAAATCTAGGACTAAGTTTCCCCTTCTTACCAAACCTCATAACTCCTTTCATTGGTGAAACTTTCAAAAACACCTTGTCACCAACCATGAAATCTAAGTCACGATGCCTCTTGTCAGAATAAGACTTTTGACGACTCTGAGCCGCTTTCAGTCTTTCTCTGATTAGCTGGACTTTCTCTAAGGCCTCACAAACAAACTCTGGACCAATCAACGACACCTCTGCTGGTTCAAACCAACCCACTAGAGACCTACATCTTCGCCTATATAGCGCTTCATAAGGAGCCATACCAACGCTGGCCTGATAGCTGTTATTGTAAGAAAATTCTATAAATGGCAATTGATCATCCCTATTACCTCCAAAATCTATAACACATGATCGCAACATATCTTTGAGAGTCTGAATAGTCCTTTCTGCCTGACCATTAGTCTGTGGATGGAAAGCAGTGCTCAAATTGACCTTGGTACCTAATCTTTTCTGAAATGCCTGCCAAAATTGTGCTGTGAACTGAGGGCCTCTGTCAGATATGATTGAAATTGGAGTACCATGTAATCAGACTATTTCTTTGATGTACAACCACGTATACTACTCTGCAGAATCTGTCGTCTTTTTTGGTAGGAAATGCGTGGACTTTATCAGTTGATCTACAATAACCCAAATTGAATCATGCTTACGGTATGTGCGAGGAAGACCTACTACGAAATCCACATTAATCTTCTCATATTTGCATTGTGGTATCTCTATATCTTGAGCTAGGCCACCAGGCCTCTGATGCTCGACTTTGACTTGCTGGCAATTCAAACATTTAGCACATGATCTTCTACTTTCTTCTTCATGCCTTTCCACTAATACAACTCTTTCAAGTCCAGATATATTTTGGTAGCACTTGGGTGGATAGAGTACCTCGAACTGTGAGCTTATTCCATTATAGCCTTCCTAAGCCCATCTACATCAGACACACATATCCGATCATTCAACTTCAAAACTCCATCACTTCTTAGGGTGAAAGAAGTGATTTCTTTGTTTCTGTCTCCTTCTTTTAACTTTAGTAAGTATGAATCTTCGTCTTGCTTAGCCTTAACATGCGCAACAAGGGAGGATTGCGCTAAGGCATAAGCAGTTACACCTCCTTCTTCGGTCTCATCCAATCTAATTCCATCATTTGCCAATTGTTGAATTTCTCGACCCAAAGATCGCCTTTGTACTGCAAGATGGGCCAAGACACCCATTGACTTCCTACTAAGTGCATCTGCTACCACATTAGCTTTGCCCGGGTGATATTCTCATGATTCTTTAAATGCCTTGAAGCATAAGCAATAACTTTTCCATTTTGCATAATAACACAACCAAGACCCACTCTAGAGGCATCGTAATACACTGCGAATCCCCCCGAACCTGTCGGCAAGGTTAACATAGGTGCAGTGGTCAACCTCTTCTTTAACTCTTAAAAACTCTGCTCACAAGCGTCTGACCACTGGAACTTAACTTCTTTCTGAGTCAACTTAGTTAATGGAGCTACAAGTGAGGAAAATCCCTCTACAAACCTTTTATAGTAGCCAGCTAACCCCAAGAAACTCCTAATTTCGGTTGGCGTTGTCGGCCTAAGCCAGTTCTTGACTGTTTCTGTCTTCTAAGGATCTACTTTTATGCCTTCACTAGATACCATATGGCCTAAGAATGTCACTGACTACAACCAGAACTCACATTTTGAAAACTTGCCATAAAGCTCATTTTCCTTCAAGGTCTGCAAGGCTATCCTGAGGTATTCTGCATAATCTTCCTTGCTCTTAGAGTATACCAAAATATCATCTATAAACATGATAATAAAGGTATCAAGGAATGGCTTGAAAACTCTGTTCATGAGGTCCACGAATACAGCTGGAGCATTTGTCAACTCAAAGGACATTACTAGAAATTGATAATGCCCGTAGCGAGTTCTAAAGGCTGTTTTAGATATATCCTCTTCTCTGATTCTCAACTAATGTTACCCTGACCTCAAGTCTATTTTTCAAAAGTACTTTGCACCCTGAAGTTGATCAAATAAATCATAAATTCTTGGCAGTGGGTACTTGTTCTTAATGGTAACTTTATTCAATTGCCGATAGTCGACGCACATTCTGAGAGTCCCATATTTCTTCTTGTCAAATAGGACCGGAGCACCCCACGGTGAAACACTCGGCCTGATGAAGCCCTTGTCAAGAAGGTCTTTCAACTGTTCTCTCAAATCATTAAGTTCTACTGGAGCCATCCTATAAGGAGGTATAGATATGGGCTGAGTGCCTGGCATGAGATCGATGCCAAAGTTTATGATTCTTTCAGGAGGAAGTTCGGGAAGGTCATATGGGAAAACTTCTGGGAATTCTCTAACAACTGGCACAGACTGAAAAGCTAGTGGTTCTGATTCTAGATTAATGATGTGAGCCAAATAGGCGAGACACCCCTTATCGATCATTCGTTGTGCCTTAAGGTAAGAAATAAACTTACCTACAGGCGATGCTGAACTACCCTTTCACTCTAAGTCTTCTTCATTTGGAAATTGGAACCTGACTATCTTGGCACGACAATCTTACATGGCATTGCAGGATGACAACTAATCCATACACATGATCATATCAAAATCTACCATTTCTAACTCTCTGAGATCGGCCTCGGTGTTGCGACCTTGGACTGAAACTATACAATCTCTATAGACTCTTGTGATTTTCACTGACTCGCCAACTGGAGTAGATACTAGGAATGGCTCACTAAGTTGTTTTGGTTCTACCCCGAGGTTAATTTTAAAGTATGGAGTCACATATGAAATTGTTGAACCTAGATCCATTATGGCGTAAACGTTATGTGAGAAGACTAGAAGTATACCTGTAATAACTTCTGCATATGCCTATGTACTCTGACGATCAAGTGTCGCAAACAAACGGGATTGTCCCCCTCCTTGAGTAACTCAATTTGCACCTCTGCCTACTCCAGGCTCGACCTGATTATGAGAACTACGAGCCTGTGGTGGTGCAACTGTAGTAGCTGAGGAACTAGAAGGGCGAGTTGATCCACCACTGAAATTATGTCGCAACTTTGGGCAGTTAGCCTTTATATTGACCAATGTCTCTGCAATGATAGCAACCATAATACCCAAGCTTGCACTGACCTGAATGTTGCCACTTACATGTTCCACAAAGACCTTGTTGTTGTGAATGTTGCTCAGCATGACTCTGACTATGTGAGGATGATGTCCTAAAATTCTGATTCTGGCGAGACTGGTTTCCATAACTCTGAGTACTTCTGAAGAAAGACCCACCATCTGACTGATGACTGGACTAAGCTGGTGCTAATGACTCCTTATTGGAGGAACCCCTTCCACCTCCGCTAGATGTACCATTAAACCTACCCACTGTCCCGGCTTTCTTGTTATGCTCCTTTTCTTCTCTCATTTGTTGTCTATCTTTTTCTAAATGCTTGGTGAATCCCACAACAGAGGAGAAAGTTGTCATTCTTACCGTTGCAGCTGATGTTGTATCCTTAATATGGTAATCCAAATCGCCAACAAACCTGTGAATCTTTGCTTTTTCTATCTTAACCATGTGAGGAGCATGCTTAGCCAACCTTATGAATTCCATGTAGTACTCTTGCATACTTTTATTCCCTTGCTTGAGCTGTTCGAACTCTGTAGCCTTAGCTTCCCTATCCTCTTCCGGGATAAAGTTAGACATGATGGCCTCTTCAAATTTTTCCCAGGTAGGCAGACCATCATCTTCATCTCTTTCCTTTTCCCACATCTCAAACCAAGCGCCAGCCATATCTCTAAGCTGGTAAGCAGCCAGCTCCACAGCTTCATTATCAAATACCTTCATCGCTCGAAGGGCTTTCTTGACACCCTCCAGCCATAACATTGGATCTTCATCAGCTATAGAACCATGGAACAATTGAGGACTCAACTTTAAAAATTCATTCACTTTTGAGGACTCAAAATTGTTCTGTCTATTTGATTGAGGTGGGATCGCATCTCTTCTCTCATTCTGGCTGGCCATGAAGGCTTTAAACATCTCCATAGCACTGTTGACAGCATTAAACATCTGACCCACCTCTGGAGATATAGCTGTCTGAGCCGGAGCTGCTGTTGGGGGCTGCACTGGATCCTAAGGTACAGGATCATCATGCTCCACCCCTTCTTCATGTTCAACCTGGGTACTTGAACCCCCTTTGTGTATTTACTCTTCCTTTTCTGAGTTGAAGCCTTCTTAGTTCTACCTTTAGCCATAATAGTAGCAATAGTTTCTTGAGTAACATCCTGAGTGTCGGTATTAGAGTTGCGAGTACGAACCATTTCTACGAGTTTTGGAGAAATGACTACATTAGATAATTTCTTAGAGGTAGGCTCTACTGCACGATCTAAATTATGAAAAAAAATATATGAGATTTTTCCTAAATGCTTGTAGCCTCCTGTTTATAAGTATGGCGCGCTTCATACCCATAAACAAGACTCTACTGACACGGCTTCATAGACCTCTAGGACTCCATAAACCTAACGCTCTGATACTAAGTTTGTCACGACCCATTTTCTGAACAAATCGGGACCGACACCTGATCACTAAACATGACTAAACGAACCATTTGTGCTTATAAATCTACTATAACTTCAAACTTTATATGTGTAACGACCCGACTGGCCGTTTCATGAGTTACAGGCATGTTCTCCCCATTTCTTCTTCTTTATATGTTGTTCAGCTGTATTTCATCATATCATATTGGTTGTTCTGTGTTCGGAATGGTCATGGAGTGAAATGAGATACTTAGTCTATTATTTGGAAGCTTAAGTTGGAAAAATCAACCGGATGTTGACTTATGTGTAGAAGTTCTCAGATGTGAATTCTGATGGTTCGGATAGCTTCGTTAGGTGATTTTGGACATAGGAGCATGTTTGGAATATAATTTGGAGGTTCGTGGTAGATTTAGGCTTAAATTGGCGAAATTGGAAATTTGGCATTTTTCGGTCGGCAGTGGAAATCTTGATATCGAGGTCGGAATGGAATTCCAAAAATTGGAATAGGTCCATTGTGTCACTTGTGACGTATGTGCAAATTTCAGGTCATTCGTATGAGGTTTGATAAACTTTTGGATCAGTGCGAAATTCGGATGTTTGGAAATTCTTAGGCTTGAATCCGAGGCTGATTTGATGTTTCGGCATTGTTTTGAGTGTTTCGAGGGTTTGTATAAGTGTGAGTGATAATATGTGACTTGTTTGTATTTTTGGTTAAGGTCCCGGGGGCCTCGGGATGAATTCGGAAGGTTATCGGAAAGATTGTACTTGAAATTGAGCAGCTTCAGCTGCTGCTTCTGTCATTTCCGCACCTGCGGATTGGGGACCGCAGGTGAAAGGTCGCAGGTGCGTGGAGGAGACCGCAGATGAGGAAGTTGGCCATCAGAAGAAGAACCGTAGGTGCAGTATGTCGAGCGCATCTGTGGGACCGCAGGTGCGGTGCCTGGGTGTAAATATGGGCCTGGGGGCTTTAAGTGAAAATCGTAGGTGTGGTTGGTTTGACCGCAGAAGCGAGAAAAGGAGCTGCATATGCGGAATCCATGGGCAGAAACTATATAAACACCACTTCGCGAATTTTAGTCACTCTTCCACCATTTTTGGTCTATTTTGGAGCTCCAAGCTGTGATATCAAGAGGGAATCAAGTGTATTCAGAGAGGCAAGCTACTTGGGCTTTGTATCTTATATTTATGGTGATTATTCCATTGTTTAATCATGAAATTCGTCGGAAAACTAGAGAATAAATTGGGGAATAGGGCTTGAAATTGGAGAGTTAAAATTGGGGATTTGAGGGGCCATTTGAGGTCTGATTTTTATGATCTTAGTATGTATAGACTCGTGGGAGGATGATGATCCTAGTGATGTGATTTCTATCGAATTCTGAGGTATGGGTCCGGGGTCAAGTTTGGCCAATTTTGGGATTTTGAGTTTAATTTGATAATTTTTGTGTGTGCTTTGTCCCTTTGGCATGTATTGATGATGTGATTCTGATTTTGGATAGATTCGGGACAATTTTAGGCCGAGTCGAGAGTAAAGGGCATTGCGGAGTAGATTTTCGTCCGGTTCGAGGTAAGTAACGATTGTAAATCTATACCTGAGGGTATGAAACCCAAAAAAATTCGTACTACTTTGATAAATGAGGTGACGCACATGCTAGGTGACGAGCGTGTGGGCATGTACTCGTAGGGATTGTGACTTGGTTCGTCCCGTGGCAATTGTAGAGTTGCATATTTTGATAATCTCTATATGATATCTATGTATTTTAGGTATGAATCTGTTAACTTGGATTGAATGCCATGTTTGGGGCCTTGTGCAAACTATTTTGAACCTTAGGGGTATTTTACTACTATCCTCACACTGTTTTGATTCAAAAGCATATCCTCAATCATGATTTTTCCTGTTTATTGTTTGATTCAGTTTCATTACTCTGCTTTCAAATATATGAAAACTATTTGGGCTGAGTTCCCTGATTTTCACTGAAATGCCCGAGTGGCTGTGAGGTTAATGACTGAGAGAGAGGTCGAGGACCTGATGGTGAGGATTATATATATTTATGGATCGGGCTGCACTCTACAACGCTATTTATATATATGGATCGGGCGGGCTGCACACCACAGCGATATATCGCTTGGGCTGTAAGATCCCCTCCGGAGTCTGCACACCCCCAGTGAGCGCAGTTGACTATATATATATATATATTTACGGATCGGGCTGCATGCTGTAACGATTGTTATTATGAGATATCTATTGAGCGGGAGTGCTAGGTATGAGTGCTGATTGATGAGAGTTGAGTCACGAATGACTGAGAGGCTTGCCCGAGGGGCTATATATATATGAGTGATACTTTGCCCAAGGGGCTTGTTTATGAAATTACTGTTTTCACTCTTCTTTTATATCGAGCATATATTGAAAAATGTTGAACAAATATTTTAAATAACTTTCATTGAAATTGGAGTGTTTATGAGATGTTCGGAAATTGAACTACGAATTTGACTTTGTTATTCCTATTGAGACTCCATGTTAAACTATGTATATGATTAAAATGCTCGTCACTGCACTCAGCCTTTATTTACTTTGGTTACTTACTGAGTTGGCGTACTCACGTTACTCCCTGCACCTTGTGTGCAGATCCAGGTGCCAGAGCATCCAAGTGAGAGCATCCAACAACTTTTGAGTATTTTCCTGAGATAGCAAGGTAGTTGCACGACGTCGGCAGACCTGCCTTTCTGCTTCCTATCCTTAGTATTATATATTTCAGTCTTATCTTGTATTGAGTAGACAGTATTGAACTGTATCTTAGTGGCTCATGACTAGCGACACCAGGATCGGGTTTGCGTATTTGTTTTCCGCTTATTTTGAGATATTAAAATAAAAGATTGTTGATCATACTTGATTAGAAAAAAATGAATTTACAAAAGACCTTTATGTTGTTAGTGTTGAATTGGCTGGCCTAGTATTGTGATAGGCGCTATTACGATCGGGGTGGTTTGGGGTCGTGACAAGTTGTTATCAGAGCCTAGGTTACATATGTCTCACCAGTTATGAGCCGGTTTAGTAGAGTCTCTCGGATCGGTATGGAGACATCTGTACTTATCTTCGGGAGGCTGCAGAACCTTTAGGAAAAGATTCATACTCTTGAAATTCCTGTCATGCGAATCTGTTGATTCTGGTACTAAACTTCTATTATTCTATTCTCTCACAAATGGTGAGGACACGTGCTACCAGTCAGGACGGACGACCACTAGTACCACTAGTTGGGGCCACTAGAGGCCGAGGCCATGGTAAGGGCAGAGGGTGTAGCCCACACAACAGCTAG